>NC_138372.1:146686399-146702518 GCF_054177405.1 Leptonychotes weddellii
AGCCACCCAGGTGCCCTCTCTTTGGTATTTTCAAAGGTAGATTATTTTTGCATCTTTTAAAAGTGACATTTGGGGCGCCTGGGTGGCTCAGTTGGTTAAGCGACTGCCTTCAGCTCAGGTCATGATCCTGGAGTCCTGGGATCGAGTCCCGCATCAGGCTCCCTGCTCGGCAGGGAGTCTGCTTCTCCCTCTGCCCTCTTCCCTCTCGTGCTCTCTGTCTCTCATTCTCTCTCTCTCAAATAAATAAATAAAAAATCTTTAAAAAAAATAAAAAAATAAAAAAAATAAAAGTGACATTTGTTTCCTGGAAAAGGCATTTATAATTGATTAGTGTTCTAATTAAATCCAATAAAAATTAATTATCCATTAAAATATTTGACACCATGTATTATTTTTTGATATAAATTATTTGAGAAATTCCTTTTTCACTGAAGGATACTGAGAATACTTGACAAAAAAAAGTCTAGTCCCAAAACTTGCCCTGCATTTGTACCACTTCACTCAGATGCACTCTTACTTGCTTCCCAGTTGACCTAAGTAACTCACTCTGAATACTTATTTATTTATACATCAGAGGTAAGGGTTGTTCCTCTATCAAAGCCTTTTGCAAACTGGCATCTATAATGAATTTTTGTACTTGTATTCCTTTGTCTTTCGGTTTTTAAAGATTAATCAAATTCTTTCTTGTTTATTTGCTGATTTTTGTCTCTATTGATTGACTTTCCATTTAATAGGAGTGTCCTTTGATACTTGCACATTTACCTGTCCCTGATCATCTTCATGTGGCATGATTTCTGCAGGTCTGCTTTTTCCATTTTTAGTTTTCTGCTTTTTAATTTTCCTAACCTGACTGTGTCTAACTTCTAACCCTCATGGAGGTAAGACCAAATTACCCCTCTCCATATTTCTCATCATATCCACTACTGACAGTCATCAGGAATCAATACATGCTATTTAGAACAACCAAAATTGTGTACAATGTTAACTACAGATTTATCAGAATGAACAGAAATAACATGATTTTAATGGAATTTGCCACAATTACCATAATAAAATGCCTAACATTTTCAAACATTGAAATGAGACAAATTTACAATGATACATGGAAATGTAGTGAATATCAAACAAACATTTATCAAGTGTTTATTATAAAATATGTGGGGTGCTGGGGCACCTAGGTGGCTCAGTCAGTTAAGCATCTGACTCTTGATTTTAGCTCAATCATGATCTCAGTGTTGTGAGATTGAGCCCTGCGTTGGGCTCCATACGCAGGGTAAAGTCTGCTTCTCTCCCTCTCCCTCTGCCTCTCCCCCTGCTCATGCTCTCTCTCCTTCTAAAATAAATAAATAAATCTTTAAAAAATATATGTGGTGTGCTGAAAAAGTGGGTCTAAGAAAAAAAAATCTAACTCTGAAATATTTTAATAGATTCAGAGAGGCAGAAAAGTACTAAATAATCTCTAGACTGCAATATATTATAAAATCATAAACATAATTGTAAAATAAAAAGAAATATTATTTCTAAATTATTTACCATTTCACATCCATTAGGATAGGTAATACATGAAAGAAAGAACAAGTGTTGGAGAGGATATTGAGAAATTAGAACTCTCTTACACTGCTAGTGGGAATGTGAAATGGTGCAGCCATTGTGGAAAACAGTATGACGTTCCTCAAAAAATCAACCATAGAATTACCAAATGATCCAGCATTCCACTTCTGCTTATATCCAAAAATAATTGAAAGCAGAGACGCAAACAGATATTTGTATATCAAAGCAGCATTACTTGCAATGCCAAAAGGTGGAAACAACCCCAGGGTCCATCAACAGATGAATAGATAAACCAAACAAAATGTGGCATGTACATAAAATAGAATATTATTCAGCATTAAAAAGGAATGAAATTCTGATACATGCTACAACATGTATGAACCTTGAAAAACATGCTAAGGGAAATAAATTAGACAAAAATAGCAAATATTGTATGATTTCACTTACATGAGGTCCCTAGAATACTCAAATTCATAGAGATGTAAGGTAGAATGGTGGTTAACAGAGGATGAAGGAGGAAGAGTGGGGGGGTTCTTTCTTAATGGTAAAGAGTTTCAGTTTGGGATGATGAAGATAGAGATGATGGTTGCACAATGTGAATGCACTTACTGCCAATGAATTATACACTGAAAAATAGTTGAAATGGTAAATTTTATTATTTAT
This sequence comes from Leptonychotes weddellii, assembly GCF_054177405.1. Lineage (NCBI taxonomy): Eukaryota > Metazoa > Chordata > Mammalia > Carnivora > Phocidae > Leptonychotes > Leptonychotes weddellii. Next base: position 146,688,614 of record NC_138372.1, read on the forward strand.
ATTTTAACACACACCCAGGAAATCCAAAAGAAGAAGAAAGAGGAAGAGGAGGATCTATGTAGGATATCAGATAATGATGTGTGTAAGATTTGAGCTCACATGGAGAGAAGAGATGACTGACTGGAAAAGAGAATTTGGGACAGAAAGAAAATAGCTGAGCAAAAGTTCAGACTTATGAAGTCCAGGGAACAACAGAATTTTCAGTGTGGCTGAAGTATAAGATCTACACATGGATGTGAACTAAACTCTGCAAGAAATGCTGAAGCCAGGTAAGTGTATCCTGAATGTTTATCTAAGGGTTTGGGTATTATGTATTATACACTAAAGAGTGGGTGGCTCTTTGCAGATACTGCAAAAGTAACAAAGACAGAGCCAGTTGATACAAGAAAAGTGTAATAAGATATATATATATATAATATCAGAACCTGCCCCCCCATATGTGTATGTGTTTAAGGAAACATATGGGATTAATTGATTAAGACATGGTTTATTCCTCAAGTACATAGGAAAAATGATAGAGAAAATTTGGGACTGAATCTTAAGATGAATCTGGCAAAGAGTTACAGATAGCCTCATAAGTTCTGTTCTTTAGTGCTAATTAATCAGTTAGATGAAATTCAAAAATATTTATTGAGCAGACTAGCTGTCACACAAAATGTGCTCAATACGGATATAACTGTGTAAGTATATAACAGTAAACCAGACAAGTAGATTCACATCATTCACAGTCTGTTGTACACAGACTCCAAATAGAAGTATGCACCCCAGAGACTGCATACATCATCCATCAGCATATAAAAAGAATATATTGGAACACTTATTTATATAGGTACTATTTTTTTTATAATTCATATTTTCCTGAGTGAGTTTTATAATTAAATAAGGTTTGCATATATATATATATCTGTGAATAAATATACATATGATGAGGTTATATACTAAAGTTGTTAAATATGCTAATAAAAATTTCTCAGACAACTGCTTTCCCATTTCTTTGAAATGCTAGAATTTATTCAGCTTTATTCTTGAGCCTGAGGCCAAAAATAGATAAATATAGGGACAAAGAGGAATAGCATCTCCCTGCCCTGCAATCTTCTTCCATGACTCAAGATATGCACACATTTGATGAAAGGAAAATATTTCCTAGTCCAGAAGAAGGAAAAATAATATTTTAAAATATTTTAGAATTTTATATCATAGGACATGTTCTCTTCTCCAGTATATAATTAAGAATATATGTCCTGTAGCATGGCCATCCACAGGAAATACGCTACTTTTAGAAAATATTATTTATTTCTGGTATTTACTGAATTGGTTTTAAAAACAAAAGAGATAGTAAGCATATTGATATGCTTGCTACAATTAAATGCACAATTTTCCCAAGCAACATTTCCCAAGAATTATTTTTGTATATTCATACATGTTATTTTAAAAATCAAATTCAAATTCCCTCTACTGTTGAAATATAGTATTTAATATTTTAAAACAAAACAAATACAGCATATAAAATCAATAAACAACTTTAAAACATGACCACAAATTACAATAACAGACCATATTTTAAATTTGAAAATATTTAAATGGCTATATTATATAAGAAGAGTAATTTGAGAAAATATTTTGAAAAGGTTTCAATTCTCTTTAATTTTTTTTTGTAGTTTTAAGTTTTTATTTAAATTCCGGTTAGCTAACACACACTGTAATATTAGTTTCAGGAGTAGAATTTAGAGATTAATCACTTTCGTGCAACACCCAGTGCTCATCACAAGTGCCCTCCTTAATAACCCATTTAACCCTTCACCCTGCCTATCAATTCTCTTTAATATCTTCAACCTAAATTATAATATCCTCTGCAGCAAAATTTATATACTCTCTGGGTAATTCTGGTCATGCTCATGGCTAACTATCCCTTCTAAAAGAGCCTTTATTCAGACCTACTTGGTTAAATATTAAACTTAACTCCCACTAAAACATCGTATTATGTCCGATTTATTCACGGACTACTAGCCAACTTGGTAGGTGATGGGTAACTAATGATTAATACATCTAAAGGTGATTTACCTTTATTTAAATGTGTTTATCTTTCTCCAAATAAATATTTCCATTATAACAAGCACGTAATTCTCAACCATTACTCAACTTCCAGAAAATTACAATTTGTGGAAATTTCACTCTACCTTTTAGAATCAATCCTCTTCACAACCCTGAAAAAAACTGTCTTTTGCATTACTGCATTTCTACATTTCAGAGAATCAGGCCCTGGCATCCAGGTGATACTTCTCTCACATTTCATAGTATCAATTATGTTTTTATTTCACTTCATTAGTTAAATTAGTTGAATGTTTTTTTTTTTAGTTTGACAAGTTTTAATGATTCTAATCTTGTTCATACTTCCCTCTCAGTAAAATTATGCTATAAAAATAAGATAATTTTAAAAATCTTACATTATATTATCTGAGATTCTTAATGGATTTTATATAAAGCAATTATTTGGTGTCTAAATGCAACATGGATTTGCTAGGTTCTAGTTTTATTCTCATAAGTTTTAATTTATTTTGTCCTGTCTAGATAAATTGCCAAATGGGCTTCCTGAAAAGAAGTAAGAACAGGAAATTGATTCAAAGAGATTCTTTGCCAATAAGGTTTAAAGAACAAAGAATAAATAGACAGTTAATTGTTTAATTTGACATATAATCTCCCCCAAAAACCTCTCCAATTATACTATATATTATTTTAAAACCACAAATAAAAATTAACCAATATATTTTTGGTGATATTATTTATTCCATAGAATAAGGGGTAAGTTGGATAATGATAAATTTGATACTTTATTTGTGAATCTAGGATGAATAAAGAGATTATAAATAGGTATATGGATAGATGTATAGATGCAGCTATTGAAATATAATGCTAAAAGTGTTCAATATCTAGCAAAGACATGTCAGTTATTTTCACTATATTGATTGATATTTTAATTATCATTTAATGTTATTTTGCATAGAATTTTATATATATATATATATAAGGAGCTTTAACAATCTGCAAATATAACTTTTTTATTTTAAAAAATAAATGACCCAACTGACATCTGAATAATTTTGTATATACTTGTGTAACTTGTGCATATAGCTATCAAGTATAAAAATAAATGTTTGAATTTTGATTTGTTATCTTCTTGAGTATTGCTTTTGCTTTTTTTAAATAACTATTTTATAAATATAATTCATTTACTCTTAACAGGTACATCCTGTTGCATCTAATACTTGTTAAGCTTAAGTGATCTGAGTATTCCATTCAATCAGTGCTTTGTCACTGAATTCTTATTACTCAAGTAATTACAGTATGGATGTGAGTATTTATGGGTACTAGTATATGAATCTCACTAAAACATCTAAATAGTGTAAGTTCACTTTATTTTGCAAGCTATAAAGTTACAAAACAAACGAGTAAAAATTATATTTTTTCCCAGGATGCCTTTTTGAAGACAAATTAAGGAATTTTTATTCTTGTAATAAAAGTTAAGAAACAGATATTCTTGTAATAAAAAATATTAATATTTTAGTATATTCTAAGAATGACATTAAGCAATGTTAACTGAAAACTGTTGAATTAATAAAATAAGAATTTTTTCTTCCTCTATGCTATACTTCAAGCTAACATTTTATCTACTAATTATATTAGTAGCCATATTATTCCCTATCATTTACTTTTTATCTAATTTTACTGTGTTCTAATGGAAATCAAATTAAACTAGTGCTTACCCACTGGCTTAATAACTACCCCAGCAGTCCTGGCAGTATGTAAGAGGAACCACAAATGAAAAAGAAAATTATCTGTAGACTACAATGTGGATCATATCTTCTTTTATCCCTAAAGAACTATATATATTATGTAATTCAAATCTTTCAGAATACAGATGAGCAAACTGAAGTTTGTGGTGGCTAATGACTTCCTTGCATTAGGAAGTGTTAGGACAAATATTACAACCCAAATCCTCTGGTTTTTTGTTCAAAGCTTTAAAATACCAAATGTGGCAGAAAGTATTTTCCAAATTTGGCTACCACCACAGTGTCTCCTACTCAATATACTCTCTACTCTGCTCTCCTCATCAAAATCTGGAGTCTAATCCTTTCTTATTATATGTCTGCTGGCCTCATGACTCTTGTAACCAAAAGAGTATGGCATGATTTCAGAGGCTGGGCCAGAAAAGGGCATGTGGTAGCCCCTGGGTCTCTTGGAACAACTCTGGTTATCACAACACCCCCTTTCATGGCATTTCCACTCAGATGTTGGAAGGAGCCAAACTCACATGTAGAGGCCTCTGTAGATGCTTTGGTTGACAATCCCAGCTATTCCAAACCTTCAGCTGATCCAGCCTAAGTACTAAGTATCATGGAAGAGGGTATCTGGGAAGTAAATCCTCCAGACCAAATTGTTCCAGCTTTCAGGCATTCATATCTTCAAAGACAAGATGTTGAGCATTGTGGGGCAGAGATAAACCATCACCACTGAGCCGTTTATGAATTCTGTCCAACAGAATATGAAGCATAATAAAGTTTTTGTGATTTTACATCACTAATTTTGAAGTCATTATTATGCAGCAATAGTAACTGTAATATTACTTGAAAGAAGACAGATGTTGGATATGAAAGATGGAGGAGAACACATGTTCTTGTAGGACACACGTTATATATAGTGAAAACCTGAAATGATGTCCTGAGTGATATAAGCAATAATTCCCTATCATCCCACTTTTTTTTTTTCTTGAGGGAGAGAGAGTGCACACACATGCACAAGTTAGAGAGGAGGGGCAGAGGGAGATGGAGGGAGAGAATCTTAAGCCGGTTCCATGCCCAGAGTGGAGCCAGATGCAGAGTGATCCCATGACCCTGATATCATGACCTGAATGGAAACCAAGAGTCTGACATTTAAATGATTGAGCTACCCAGGAACCCTGCATAGTTATCTTCATTTTTCCCTGAATTATATCTAGGAAACTTGTCTCTTGAGTATATAATTCAATTACCCACATATTTAAGAATTCAATATCTAAAGAGAGGTTTTTATTCACCAAGTTTTATTTGCCAAGTACTCTATGGGAGTACATAAGATAAGTAGTTAACCAGTTAAAGCAGATTTGTAGACACAGGAAAGACTTCCCGAACAGCTGAGTGTGGTCAGAAAGAATGAACTTCACAGAGCCTTGTATTGAAATAACATAATGGTATAAGTTAGAATTTACTCTCTTCCTTAGGTTTGTCTTCATGGTAGATCAGGTATATGTGTGTGTCACAAATACATATACCTATACTTTAGGTCCTGTTTAGGGTCTCATCTGACTTCAATCCAGATATCCATGTGGGCCAGAGTCTTATCAAAGGCTCAAGTGGGGAACAATCTGCTTGTAAAATCAGGTTATGGGCAGAATTCATCTCCTTGTGGTTTTAGGACCAAGAACCCCATTTTCTTTTTGGCTGTCAGCCAACAGTTGACTCTGGCAATCTTTGCCACATGGCCATTTGTGGCATCTATTCACCTTTGCCATATAACATAACTTAATCACTGGATTGACATCCTATCACATTTCCCATATTTTGTTAGCTTAGAATCAAGTAATAGGTCCTGCCTATACTCACCCTGAGAAGGACTTTCACAAGAATGTGCCTCCTTGGTGAGTTCACTCTAAGGTTTCTCCACCAAAAATGCTTTTGAAAAAATGTATTCAGTCACATTACAAACATTTTTACAGACACAGAAGCATATAGTGCCTACTTTCAAAAGTAGAAGCACTTAAGTTTATGCCAAGAATCCAAAGATTTTTCTGTCTTCATCTCTCCTTAAACAAGTGAATATTTAATTATTAATATTATCTAATATGTGACTGTTCCTTATGTGCCAGATAACCTAAATCAGAATAACCCAATGCAGTATGTTTTATTGTCATAATTTTATATATGAAGAAAATTAGGCGTGAGATACTACCAACTTAAACTCACATAGTTAAGAAGCAGAAAATTGAGATTTAAAGAAAGGACATTTTTCCACAATTCATCGCTTGTTCTTTCTTCTTTTAAGCTTTTATTTAAATTCCAGTTAGTTAACATACAGTGTAATATTAGTTTTGGGTATACAATATAGTGATTCAACACTTCCATACAGCAGCCAGTGCTCATCACAAGTGTGCTCCTTAATCCTCATCACCTATTTAATCCATATCCACACACTTCCCTTCTGGTAACCATCAGTTTGTTCTCTATAGTTAGGAGTCTGTTTCTTAGTTTGTCTATCTCTTTCTTTTTCCTTTATTTATTTGTTTTGTTTCTTAAATTCCACATTTGAGTGAAATGGTATGAATGTGTCTTTCTCTGACTAATTTCACTTAGCATAATACTCTCTAGACCCATCCATGTTGTTGCAAATGGCAAGATTTCATTCTTTTTTGTGTCTGAGTAATATTCCATTATATATATAAACTATGTCTTCTTTATCAATTCATAAGTTGATGGACATTTGAGCTATCTCCATATTTGGCTATTGTAGATAAGGTTGCTATAAACATCAGGGTGCATGTATCCCTTCCAATTAGTATTTTTGTAGTTTTTGGGCAAATACTGAATAGTGCAATTGTTGGATCATAGGGGTAGTTCTATTTCTAACTTTTTTAGGAAACTTCATACTATTTTCCAGAGTGGCTGAACCAGTTTGCATTCCCACCAACAGTGCAAGAGGGTTCCCTTTTCTCCACATCCTTGCTAACACCTGTGTTGTTGATTTTAGCCATTCTGTTGTTGTGATTTTAGCCATTCTGACAGGTGTGAGGTGATATCTCATTGTAGTTTTTATTTGCATTTTCCTGATGATGAGTGATATTGAACATCTTTTCATGTGTGTGTTGGTCATCTGTATGCCTTCTTTGGAAAAATGTCTATTCATGTCTTTGCCCATCCATTCATGATAAAAACCCTCAACAAAGTAGGTTTACAGGGAACATACCTCAATATAATAAAGGCCACATATGAAAAACCCACAGCTTATGTCATCCTCAATGGGGAAAAACTGAGAGCTTTTCCTCTATGGTCAGGACCAAGACAGAGATGTTCAATCTCACCACTGTTATTTAACATAGTAATGGAAGTCCTAGCCTCAACAATCAAGCAACAAAAACAAATGAAAGACATCCAAACTGGCAAGGAAGAAGTCAAGCTTTCACTCATTGCAGATGACAGGATACTATATATAGAAAACCCAAAAGACTCCACCAAAAAACTGCTAGAACTGATAAATAAATTCAGTAAAGTCACAGGATACAAAATCAATGTACAGAAATCTGTTGGCATTTCTATACACCAATAATGAAGCAGTAGAAAAAGAAATCAAGGAATTGATACCATTTACTATTACACCCAAAACCGTAAGATACCCAGGAATAAACCTAACAAAGAAGTGAAAGACCTGTATTCTGAAAACTACAGAACACTGATGAAAGAATTAAAGATGACACAAAGAAATGGAAAGACATTCCATTCTCATGGATTTGAAGAACAAATATTATTAAAATGTCTATACTACTCAAGGCAGTCTACACATTTAATGCAATCCCTATCAAAATACCAATAGCATTTTTCACTGAGCTAGAACAAACAATTCTAAAATTTTTATGGAACCACAAAAGACCCCAAATCGCCAAAGCAACCTTAAAAGAGAAAAGCAAAGCTGGAGGCATCACAATTCCAGTCTTCAAATTACAAAGCTGTAGTAATCAAAACAGTATGGTACTGGCACAAAAACAGACACATAGATCAATAGAACAGAAATGAACTCACAACTATATGGTCAATTAATCTTGGATAAAGCAGGAAAGACTATCCAATGGATAGAATGTCTCTTCAACAAATGGTGTTTGGAAAACTGGACAGAAACATGCAGAAAAATGAAATTGGACCACTTTCTTACCCCCAACACAAAAATCAATTCAAAATGGATGAATGACCTAAATGTGAGACCTGAAACTATCAAAATCCGAGAAGAGAACACAGGCAGTAACTTCTTTGACATTGGCCATAGCAACTTCTTTCTAGATATGTCTCCTGAGGCAAGGGAAATAAAAGCAAAAATAAACTATTGGGACTACAGCAAAATAAAAAGCTTCTGCACAGTGAAGGAAAGCATTGACAAAACTAAAAGGCAAACTATGGACTGGAAGAAGATATTTGCAAATGACGTATCCGATAAAGGGTTAGTATCCAAAATATATAAAAAGAACTTACAAATTCAACACCCCAAAAATGAATAATCCAATTAAAAATGGACAGAAGACATAAATGGACATTTTTTCACTGTTTTTTTTAAAGATTTTATTTATTTTTCTGAGACAAGAGAGAGGGAACACGCACATGTGCACACAAGCAGGGGGGAGGGGCAAAGGGAGAGGGAGAAGCAGACTCCCTGCTGAGCAGGGAGCCTGCTGCAGGTCTTGATCTCAGGACCTGGAATCATGACCTGAGCCAAAGGAAGATGCTTAATGGACTGAGCCACCCAAGTGCCCTCACTGCTTTTCACAATTCCTGATGAAGATAATCTCCATTAAATTAGGCTGAATGTACTGCAGACCTTAAAACCATACCCAAAAATGTCAAACATATTTTGTATGTTCAATAAATATACATTATTTCTCCTTTATATATGTACAGCCACTGAAACACTTTCTCAATACCTATGTACTGATCCTTATGGAAACTTGGTTTCTGAGCGAATGATGTAGAAAATGTATTAAAACCCATCTTGTATAATTTGCCACATCCTGACCTTTTATCCCCTGATAGAATCAGTGTTAGAGACTACTTATTTCCTACACAGTATTTGGAAACTGATTTCAATATGTTCCTTGACCTTTGTAATTTTGTGACTTTGTATACTATCTGCCTATTGTCTCAGTCCTTGTTTCCTTTAAACATCACATTTGTATTGGTTGTTCTCTATACTCTGTGTCCTAAGTTGTCTTGTCCCCCTCAATAAAATCACCTATGATGCACTGAGCTATTTTTACTACTAGTTTATTAGCTAGGAACTCAATGTCTCTCTTCTTCCCTCTTCTTCTCTCTCTATCCCTCCCCTCCTTCTTCCCTTCCTCCCTCCTCCTCCTCTTTCTTCCTCTTTCCTCTCTCTTTCCCTCTCCTTCTCTCTCCCCTATGTCTCCAAAGTTCCCATTGAGAACTATGTGTCACAAAAGAAATGGGTCATTTATAAAGAGTTGTAGATGGTGCATAGAGATAAAAATACATGCTACAATTTTAGATTTTTTTTTAAAGGAAACTCTTGGTCAGTCATAATTTAATATTACCATAGACCTAAATTAATTCACTTGATTTAAACTACTTATAGTAATATTTGAATTCATGTTACTTTAGTGCAAGTCTGACAAGCAATTCCATTTTTTGTTTTATTTTTTTTGCTTAGAATCCACAGACTTGTGAAAACCCCCTCATGCACTGACTACAGAGGAAGCCAAAAATTTTTTCTTATACTAGAAAGTATAGGAAGACCCTTCCTGAATTGTGACATCAGGTCTGGTTTTATTAATTTCATACTTTTCAATTGTTTTCTATATGGTGGAGAACAGAACTCAAAATAATTTGATAGGGAATTTAGCAAACATAAAATTAAGTGATGATCTGTGTCACATACAACTTCCTGTGGCTCCCTGACAATTTTTTGCTCTTTCTATTTATGTAACAATATATGTTCTAGCTTGAAATGTTTTAAGAATTGGTTGAGTTTCCAAAAAACACTAAATTAGGTGTAAGACTTAATTAAGACAATGAAAAAATTCAGTGTCCTAAGATTTCAGGGGAAAAAAACAAACAAACACAAAGACTCCCTCATAAAACCATGTGGGTTTATTCTAAGAGTAACTTGGTATCACTTAGAAAAGTTAGTTGGATATACTCTTTCCCATATGGGTCAGCATAAAATTGATTTTGTCTAAGTATTTAACCTTATTTAAACTTCTCAGGACTGCAATTAGATGAAGCACTCTTCTAAACATTTGAAACAGGTTTTATGTTTTCAGGTTCCCTAACTCTATCACATTTCCCAATTAACAATTTTTCAATTCCCACAAAACTGTTTCTAAACCTTAATCCTTGCCATCAAACTTTTATTTTCACAAATATAATTAATTTATTAGTAACATTTTATCTCTTTGGGTCTAAATTATTTGGATTTTTAAATTTATTTATTTATTGCTACCAACAATTTGTTGCTGTTATTCTCTCTAAATAGATCCATCTAGTTGAAGATACTTGAACATTTTGTTGCATTGTAGCTATATTAAGAACAGATGAAGTGCTTTTAATTGTCAATTAAATCAATATATTTAACAGTTATCAAGTTTTAACTTCCATGTGTAAAATTTAAGGTGAGAAAAAGACTAATATGTCAGGAAAGTAGTAGACACAATAAATGATTTTTGAATGAGGGAGTGAATAAATGGAGGAAAGAAAGAATAAATAAAAGCAGTGAAAAGTGTTCATTTTTATCAAAACTAACAAACTTACTGAAATAAAGTAACAAATATTCATTTATTCACTTGTACAACAAATTCCCATGAGGTGGCTACAAAGCATCATTCTATAAAGAATGAAACATATGTAGATTGTATGCTAATTGTAAAAATATAAATATTTTTTGAATAAACATGTATGTTTATGTTTATATGGATTCTATTTATATGGCATTCTTGAAAAGACAAAACTAATGAGAGAGAACAGAACAAATTTTCAGAATTTAGGGTTTATGTAGTGTATGTAGCATTGGCTTTATATGATTTTACATGCACTAAAAGTCACAGAAATACACATCCAAAATTAAAGTCAATTTTACATATATTACGTAAAATAAAATAAGCCCTGAGAAACACTAAGTAGAATGGTTAAAATTAGATAATTTAAAATTAAATAAGCTGGCGGGCGCCTGGGTGGCTCAGATGGTTAAGCGTCTGCCTTCGGCTCAGGTCATGATCCTGGAGTCCCGGGATCGAGTCCCGCATCGGGCTCCCTGCTCGGCAGGGAGTCTGCTTCTCCCTCTGACCCACCTCCCTCTTCTGCTCTCTGTCTCTCATTCTCTCTCTCTCAAATAAATAAATAAAATCTTAAAAAAAGAAAATTAAATAAGCTGGCAATTTCAAGATTTGTTAATGATGTACAACAGTTGGATCATTCATTCACTATTAGTAGGAGATCAAATTTGTACAACTTTAGAAAATTGTTTGGCATATCTACTACATATGCATGACTTATAACCCCTAAATTCCTATCCTATAAATATATCCAACAAAAATACACATCTAAATCACTAAAATGTGTGTAATATGTTTGAACAGTATTCTTCATAATGGATTCTTTTGTGTGTATTACATTCAAGGACAAAAATACCCTCAACCCTTAATTTTTTAAAGTTTACTAGTAATTTGAACATAATGTAAAATTCTGAAACATTTTCAATATCATTTTCACACTTTAAAGCATATAACATAAAAAAATTATGATTGTTGGAATCCAAGTCCTTAAGCATAGAAGAAACTAAAAAGTAAAACAAATCTTTCTAAATTAAAATTGGAAATAAGACTATCAACTTAAGATTCATTTCTTGAAAATAATATTTATTTAAAAAGATCTATCTGACCTCTAACTACTGAAATATGGAAACAATGTCTAATATGGTATTGTCAAGTACCCTTAGTTCCCAGACTATGTTCTCTAAATACCATTTCCTCCTAAGGGTATGCAGACTAATGTAATGTCTGAAGTATCAGTAAGATGAGCAACACCCTGTTAACAAGACAGGTATGAAAGATTATTGTTCAATGATGTGACAGTGTGAACATCAAAAGTAGTATCTGAATGGATTGAAACATATCAAATATGATAAAAAACTTGAATTGAAATTATGTTAACATATAAAACAACAAAGGATAATAGTGAATCAAACAATTATTATGTAATAATTTCCCTAATTTTTTAAATTTTAAAGTAGAACTCAAACTCTCCATTTTTTTGACAAGTCTTGTGTCACAGAACTTTTACTGACTTAGAAAATTCAGGTTTATGACCTCAATTTAAACTAATATAGACATACATAAAGGATGATATAAAGAAGTATCTGTGTTTTTATTTAAAACATAGGGAACAGTATTATGAGCAAAACTTAAGACCTAGACTTATGTTCCTTCAAACACGGACTTCTAGTTAGAATTTATAAATCCATAAGGTCCCATCTCTGGGACTGGGGCTCTCATTACCTGTTACAGAGACTATTGTGCTGCTATTGGAACTCTTCTCTGTGCTTCTAGTTTTTCTTCAACTTTATACATTTCCTCTACCAATAACACTGAACTTTGAATGTTGAGATTAAATTTACTCTTTATCTTATAAAAAGAAACATCTTTTATTGCCAAATGATTATTTTTTCATAGTGACTAAAATTAAAATCTCTGCTGCATTTCCTGAATCATTTTTATCCTCTTCCTTCATGAACATCTGTTTCAGTAAACCTAAAAAACTACCAAAGGCTAGAAGGGCACCACACATATTTTAAGTGCCAAATAAACACTTGATGAATGAATAAATGAGTGATCATTTATAATAACAATTTACTTCTTAAAAATCATCATTATAAGAAAGTGTGATGCATTTTAATGTGCCTCATATAGCTTTGTCTCTTTGAAGAGACAAAGCTATTGTCTACTTTGTAAATAGCACCTAATATAACTGCCTACTTAAAAAAAAAAAAGTGAAGGACAGCATCTTCTAAAGAATCCTTTATCCCTAGATATTATAAGAAAGAAGATAGAAACATATTAGCTACTTGAGACCTGAATAATCTATGTTAAAGTAAACTAAAGGGGAAAATCTAAAAGTTGTGTTTATTAAAACATATAAATCTATTCCTCTGTTTTATTGTCTTAATATATTATGAAGCCAGTATTATATTTTTATCTAAAGAGCAATAAATAGAGTAGACATCATGAAATTATTTTTGTCAAGCCTGGTCATTTTATTTTTTTTTAAGATTTTATTTATTTATTTTGACACACATAGAGAGAGATTCAGCGAGAGAGGGAACACAAGCAGGGGGAGTGGGAGAAGCAGGCTTCCCGCGGAGCAGGAAGCCTGATGCAGGGCTTAGGACCCTGGGATCATGACCTGAGCCGTAGGCAGATGCTTAACGACTGAGCCACTCAGGTGGCCCAAGCCTGATCATTTTTTGATGCTTAGGTCAACTAACTCAGAAAGTACTACAATATAATCTTATTCTATACATGTATTATGTGACCATAATTTTTTAACGAAGGTTTTCCTTACTGTCTAGAGAACAGACTTTATAATATTAAATATTTTTATCATATTAATAATCATTATTTAAATAATTCAATAGAACATTCAATAAAATATTAGTGATGTGAGGAAGAGAATTTTTTAGTTTCTGGCTCTATTTTTCTGTGCAGGGAGGGGGAGGTGCTTTTCTGAGTGGCACTGTTGGCCTGTTTCAGCATTCCACAGTGTATATCCCATCAGAGAGGATTGGTTTATCTGAGAGTGGAGTTAGGAGAAGCTGATTATGCTTAGCTCAGCCCCTCCCTTCTTCACTCCTTCATACTTGCCACTTGCACAGAGGATCTATTCTCATCCCTTTTAGGCCATGGATTAGATTTAGTAGGACAGGTTCCCATCACAGAGACCTTTTGGATTTTAGTGATTTCTGTGCCTTCTGAGTATACTTATTCAGGGGTGTAATATAAACAAGCCACTTTATTATTAAATTTATAGACATGTATGCAAATCTAGACTTTGCCAGCATATTGCAAAAAATATATATATATTCTACCCATTTGAAGTCTGTGACCCT
>NC_138372.1:146703018-146719145 GCF_054177405.1 Leptonychotes weddellii
CCCCACCCCCCACTCCAGCAACCCTCAGTTTGTTTCCTGAGATTAAGAATTCCTCATATCAGTGAGGTCATATGATACATATCTTTCTCTGATTGACTTATTTTGCTCAGCATAACACCCTCCAGTTCCATCCACCTCATTGCAAATGTCAAGATCTCATTCCATTGTATATATATACCACAACTTCTTTATCCATTCATCTGTCGATGGACATCTTGGCTCTTTCCACAGTTTGGCTATTGTGGACATTGCTGCTATAAACATCGGGGTGCACGTACCCCTTCAGATCCAGTAGGTGACTTTTATAGTAGGAATGCTACAGTTTGTGAACTAGAGTGTCCTTTCCTTTTCAGTTCAATGCAATACTGGTCACTGGGTGGCCAAAGTGTGGAACTTAGAAAGAAAATAAGAATTTTCAAAAATGTTTGAAGAGAAAGTATTTAAAATAAGGTATAAATTTCTTAAAGAGTCAGAAATACCTCAAAAAATAAAATTGAGACTTATGCCTAGGTGAATTTTCATCTGGATATAGTCAACAATGTGCCAGAAATATACTCCTCATAGGCACTGTCTCACATTTAAACTTACATTCCAAGGCTCTGGTCTCCAAGAAACAGGCATCCTAGTAAAACTGAAGCCAAATGATTTTCCTCATTGATCTGTTTAACTAAGATACCATTAAGACTGCTAGTTTCTTTGGCAATGCTAGGTCCTAGATTATTAGACTATAATCTTGCTGGGAATAATTTTGCCATAGAAACTAATGATAGTAAATGACTTGGGTATGAGCTTGTCCTTTCTTATGTACTTGCTGGGCTTTTTGATAGACCCACGAAACACTCATGGTTGAATATAACACTAAGATCTCAAAGAGACTTTGATTCTTTTCTAATATACCATATAGGTTATAATCCTTAAAGGAATCCCAGTGCCACCTAGGTATCCAGCATGTCTCAGCATTAGATTGAGCACAGGGAGAAAAATGTAACGTTTTTGAGCTTCATTAATTTTATAATCAGATTCTTTTTACTTTAACTTATGTTGAAATAATTATTTAATTTTAGACTTTATTTCATCAAGAACTTTGAACTCCACTTACCTCAAGGACATAAAGGCACCTAAACTATCTTTAGTACTTTAATATATGATCAAATTTACTTTCTTCCTAACAGTGCTAATGGTGGAAATTCAAATTAAGGACACCTCATCATGGTCGGCAATTTAGGTTTGGAGTGTCTGTATTTTATCATTTAATCTCATCGTAAAAGTTTGGATAATATATATAGATAAAAGTTTGCACTCTTGGTCAGGGGTAGCCTTGGAGTTAATTAAATTAATGTACTCAGTGACTTCTTTTAAAATATATCTTTCTGTGGAAAATTTAACTTTCCCTTCAGTGATCTTAGGATGATCAATAAATGATTGGGGTACATGAAGTTGCACGCAGAATGGCTCAATTGCAATCTCTCTTTTAAGCCATCATATAAGCTCACAGGGAGCTAATATTGACTACATTCTCTCTCTCCCTGTCTGTTCTCTGTATACTTATGGTGAATTGCATTATTGTCAAAACACGCATTATCTTCCTGTTACACTTTTTCCTTTTGAAACTCTCCCTACCAGGTCCCTGTCTACTGGACCTCTGCATGGTGTAAGGTCATACTAATGTTTCCTAGGCTCTCCTAGGTGAATTGCCTTAGACCTTTAATTCTCAACCAGAGACTATTTTGTCCCCAGAAAACAGTAATGTCTGGAGACATTTTAATTTCTTATAACTTGGGGATTGCTATTGGTATCTCATGGGTAAAGACCAAGGGCGCTGCTAAACAAAAATGTACAAGATAACCCTCAGAAACAAAGAATTATCCGATCTCAAATGTTAGTAATGCTGAGTTCGAGGAACTCTATTTTAGACAATGAAATGTATCAAGTGAGATGAATCATTTCTCAACAGAAGTCCTTAAGAGCTGAAGTATGATTCTGCCATTCCTCTTTTTTTTCCACCATGAGATGAATAGGGGCTTGGACAGGGGCTGCTCCTATTTCATAGACCCCAAAATGAAGAAGATTTGCAACAGAGCCATAGTCAAGCCACTATGGAAATGTAATGTGGCCAAGAAATAAACATTTTTGTTGCTGTAAGATGCTAAAAGTGAGGGGTCTTTCTTTACCTTATGTTAACATAAGCTGATTGATTAACTACCTATTGTTCTTTAGTAATAAAATGATCATTTTAATGTCCATTATGGTGAATTCTGTATCTGTGTCTTACCTGGTTCTGAATTCAGTTGAGAAAGAAACATTTTATTTGTTGCCCTGACTACAATTTTAAAAATATATGCTATGATAAGGTTGCTGATTCAGGAAAACGTGAACATTCCTATTAGAAGGGTTTTTAATCTCCTAATGATGCCCAAGAGTTTTAAATATGCAAAAATCACCTTCTATTTAAAGGCTAAATCATGTCAATGGCCAGCTTCACTGAGTAAATTATCTTAAATTTGATGTAGTTTTAATATGGTTTTACTCAAATCCCAAGTAATTTGTAACTTATTAAATAGTTCATGGATGTTGGTTCTCAATAGAGTTGGCGAAATGAAGGTTTGAAAATCATTTTCTATAGTATCTAGTAGATAGTATTTTCATAGCTTCTTTTCATGAAACCAACACTTACAGGAGTGACTGGCAAGTTCAGTTCAGTGGTAAAATGGCTAACATACAATTTATCTAAGCATTCCTACTGTATAGTCAATGAGACTTCCAATTAAGGGAGAAAAAAGCCTGAATATCTGTAGCCAAGTGAAGGAAGACAGTTTCAGGGTCTCTTAGCTTAAAAATTGTCTTCTACTTTTCTGTGCCAGTGCTTTTCATTTAACAAAATATGTGGTGAACAAACACAAACACATGTGTTAGTTTGTATTCTATTCTGCTTGGCCTCTGTGATGCATTGCTCTTCACCAGACTGCAAGTTCCTGTTTGGGAAGGGAGTTTTGCCTTACGAATACCTAATTCAAAGTACTTGGCACATAGCAAGTAGCAATGTTTGATGATGGAATTAGTGAACACAAATGAATAGATACTTTAATTTATGCTTATTCTCACAAATGAGGTGAATACTCAGATAAATGTGAAAATTAGAAATTTAGATCCAATCTAATGTTTCTGTTTTTATAATATTTTTGCATATTTATTTTTCCCCAAATCCGTACTTTACAAGAAAAAGAAATGAAAGATTTTATTGTAACATTTTTTAGATCAGGAGTTGCCCTCCATTTCCATGAGATTAGGGGTGGATCATGGCTACTGAGTTTCTTAAAATGGACTTCAAACATATCTATGAGATAAGCCAAGGAATGCAGGAGTATAGAGAAGAACATCAGAACTTGGAAAATATAATTCTCCTACCTGGAAAATTCTTTCAAATAGAGAACCCCAAACTTGTAACCTCCCTGTCTTCATGACAAGGTTACACCATGCTGATGCTTAAATTTTCAGACTGGGTTTTTTGCTACATTATGAAAATACCTTTTTGAAACTGTGTTAGATCCCTTGGTTTCAGTTGAACGATAGTATCTATTCCATATTTTTTTGTGTTCTAATATAAGAGAACCTGAAGTTACTCTAATAAAAACATAAAGGAAATAATTTTCCTTAGTGGTTTAGACCTTATAAAAAATTTAGAAAAGTGGAGCGTTCTGAACCTCAAACTTCTTTATATTCAATATAACATTATTTTATCTCAAAGCCTTGTGCATTTCAGAGGGAATTTAATTTTGCAAAATCTTCTTTGTTATCTAAATGCAAGTCTGTACCCTGGACACCCACACTATCCCTCTACTAGTGTTATCTTGTTTGTCTCTTAGATTGGTAGTTTGCAGAGCAAAGAGAATGTTTTCCTCTGAATTCACACAAACACAAAAATAGTCCTCCTTTCTGATGCTCATTAATATTGTATTATATTTTTCTCCTACCACCCAATTTACCTACATGAGCCAGTCCATGTTTGTTTAGTTGCAAGTATGAAGATTTTAGTCTAAAAAAATTTAGGTAAGTGGGGTGCTTGCCTGGTTCAGTTGGTAGAATGTGTGACTCTTGATCTCAGAGTTCTAAGTTCAAGCCCCACATTGGGCGTGGGGCCTACCTAAAATAAAAATTAAAAAAAAATTGAAAATTAGGTGAGGAGGATTTTATAGATCATTTGAGTTTAAAGTATGTAAAATATGAATCAGTATGAGCTCTAATTGTTTTTGGTAAGAATGCATATTCTTCTTGGCTATGACTATCCCCTGAATCACTGTTATGCCCCACATTTTACCAATATACAAAAAAAAAAAATTAGATTCTCTAATTTTGCATTGACATTTTTGAAAATGTTCATGTAGACTGGAAAGCTCCATTTAAAGTTGCTTTACTTTGCAAAATAACCTGCAGGTGTTGAAAATGTTAAAGATTTACTTCCTATTCTGGGATAAATTCTTATAAAGAGGTTTTTAATTCCAGAAAATATGTTTTCCAGAGAAAAGTCTATCAATAAGAACATATAAAAACACACAACAGGGTGCCTGGGTGGCTCAATCAGTTAGGTGTCCAACTCTTGATCTCAGCTCAAGTCTTGATCTCAGGGTCATGAGTTCAAGCCCCACATTGGGCTCTATGCTGGGTGTGGGGTCTACTTAAGAACAAAACAAAACAAAAGCACATAACTACACAACTTATTTTTTTAAATAAAGCATTTTATCCTTCCCTTCTGTAACGCTTTTATATAGTATATATAATGTTATATATAATATATTATAACATTTATATATTATATATAGCTTATATATGTATATCATCTGTGTGTATATATACTGTCTAAAAATTTTATGAACATGTGAGTTAATTAAAAAGTTACAATTCACAAGATAAATGAAGGAACATCATATATAATAATCCTATTTTATTTACAAAGTCATTAGTTTATTAAAAGATAATTAACTAGAACATTAAGATTGATAAAATCTCAGAATAGAAATTGGATCCCATACGGGGCGCCTGGGTGGCTCAGTCGTTAAGCATCTGCCTTCGGCTCAGGTCATGATCCCAGGGTCCTGGGATGGAGCCCCGCATCGGGCTCCCTGCTCAACGGGAAGCCTGCTTCTCCCTCTCCCACTCCCCCTGCTTGTGTTCCCTCTCTCACTGTGTCTCTCTCTGTCAAAAAAATAAATAAAATCTTAAAAAAAAAAAAAAAAGAAAGAAATTGGATCCCATGCAACTAAAGCCTGCCAATCCTCTCAAGAGAAGGACTATCTCAAAGGGTCTTCTGGCTAAGTCCCATGCTATCCAGATGATGTGTAGGAGTAGTTCAGCACAAAAATCCACTTGCCCACTTCACGTGAAGAAAATAACCTCAAGGATATTCAGGAAACTCATGTCTTTGCTGCTGCTTTTATTGTTACATTGTTGTTGTTTCTTGAAATTAATTTCCTTGTTGTAACTGACTTGTCAGTTCAGGTCTGGGTCAGTTTGGTTTCCCTAATTTAGTGTCATAATCAACCCTCTCAACAGCAACCATGCACAATGTATCAACTGTATGGCTGTAACAGAATTTATACAATGCAGCATGTTTACTGAGGTATAGGTATTTGTCTTAATGTGCCTTCATAAGCAAACTCCTACTTTTTGCTCCTGCTCATGGATGCAACAGAAATGGGCTTTTTAATTTTTTCCCCAAAGCCTTTGGCCAAATGATGAATGAATCTTTGGCATCCTCTGAGTTCCCAGAAATGCTCCCCCTGCCCTTCTCTTATACTTTAGCAAAGAAGAACTTTGAAATCCAGGATGAAGTATCCATATGTAACATACACGAGACATATTCTCCCTATATTTGTATATTTGATATAGTACCCACTATGAGTCAGGCATTGTGATAGTTATTGAAGATAAAGACAACAGGATGGCTGCTTCAAGGATTTCATAACATAGAAAAGGACATAGCCAAATAAATTAATAACTGTCTTGAAAAATTTCTAAACCAAAGTGCACTATAGGTGAATTTAATTATTTGAATATAGGTTGATTCTTAATATTTTTTTTTAATGTTTTATTTATTTATTCATGAGAGTCAGAGAGAGAGAGAGAGGCAGAGGCAGAGGGAGAAGCAGGCTCCCCGCGGAGCAGGGAGCCCGATGCGGGACTCGATCCCAGGACCCCGGGATCATGACCTGAGCTGAAGGCAGACGCTTAACCATCTGAGCCACCCAGGCGCCCGATTCTTAATATTTTTACCTTCTTTTATGACTCAACTAAAATCTGATTTTAACTCAACTAACAGTGGTGACTGGGAATTTCACCATAATCATTTTCTGTATTTCTTTCTATAAGATTAGTCAAAGGAGATGACAGATGGAAGAAGTCTCACTGATTATGTGGATATGCTTTTCAGTTGTGCCAGTTCCCATGGCTCTCCCAGGTCCCTGGGGCTCTGCTGCTTCAGGCCATGCAGGAAGCAGGGTGAACTTGGGCATTCCTAGAGGGCCCTATGTCTGAGATTCCCTCTTCCTTGGTGTACCTCATAGTTACCTCCTCAGCAATATCGCTACTTCCCAAGAGTGCTCCTCCTTCTATGTGTATTGGTAACTTTCAAGCTCCTTCCAGTAAATTCCCTCCCCTCATCTCTTCGATTCCATTTATCTTCACCTACTATAAGAATCCAAATTAGAAAAACATAGGTTTTAGAAAACTAAAATAAAACAAAAAGCCAAGAATTAAAGTACATTCAGCCTGCTTCATCTTTAGAGAAGAATCCTAACCTACCCCAGGCAAAATTGAGTGCAGGAAAGTTGACCTGTTTCATGAACGTGGGGATGAGTGAAGAGATAATCTGAGTATAAAACATTATTTTATATTTTAGTTTTTCTAACACATTTAATAAATGTAAGCCAAAGATTATAATGCCATGCACCAGTCAGAAGAAATCATCAGCTGAAAGACAAAGATGTCACTAACTCCTGACCATGAGCAAGTCAGGTGCCAAAAGTTCAGAAATAGCCAAAGCAAAACCAACGAATCACCAAAGTAGTAATTAGTATAAATTGACTGTGCACACATAAAAAAGACAGTTTGTATGGGGTGTCTGGGTGGCTCAGTCAGTTAAGTGTCCAACTCTTGATTTCAGCTCAGGGGCATAGGATGGAGATCTGCCTTGGGCTCTATGCAGGGCATGGAGCCTGCTTAAGATTCTCTCTCTCCCTCTCCCTCTAACATCCCCCCCCCCAAAAAGAAGGAAAAACAGACAGTTTTAAAACTGGGGACACCCAAACTAAAACATGAAATGAGACTGAGGGTATATTTTTTAAAAGAAGCTTATTGAGAGAAAAAGCAGTGATTATTTTTCCTCATGGGGATTGGTTACAATATTGGCATTTTCTTAAATGATAGGAAATTTGCCTATGGTTACCTCATACCAACCTTGGAAACAGTTTAAATTTTGCTTATGATTTCCAGAGGCATAAGCAAGAAATAGCCCAGGTCAAGTTATTCCTGCAAAATAAGCTAAAGTAAGCTTGTCTGTATGACTGAAATGGTTTTGTCTGCTCAGGGATTTTCAAGGCTGGTCTCCATTTTTTTTTTTTTTTTTAAACACCAGCAAGGGTCTAACGCTTTTGCAGGGAAGGACTACAAAAGGATTTTCATATACAGCTGAGTCTTAAAAGAGAGAATGTGTTAATCAGGTGGTTGAAAGGGATGGAGTTTATTCTAAGCAGAAGAAGTAAGAAGTACTACTCGTGAACACTCTGATCTGTTTAAGGACTCACATTCTGATCAGAACAGTGTACAGAACATAGAGAGTGGTGAGAGCAAAGGTTGGGAAAATAATGGCCAAATCATAAAAGTTCTTGTTTACTAAGAGATTTTATTTATTTGTTTGACAGAGAGAGAGATAGCGAGAGCAGGAACACAAGCAGAGGGAGTTGAAGAGGGAGAAGCAGGCCCGCCAAGCAGGGAGCCCGATGCGGGGCTCGATCCCAGGACCCTGGGAAAAATTCACTGCCTTACATTATATTGTGTTATTCTTTGTGGTGTGTAGATTTGTTTCATGTAAATTCTGAGATGTTTCCTTTCTTCCAATATATGAATCTACCCATTCATGTGCACCATGTGTGCGTGTGTGTATGTGTGTGAGTAGTCAACATAAATAAATTAGTGAAGACTGCTGATGCCCCCACAGATTTATTCTCTTTTCCTTACTAATATCCCCCACCTGTTATCTGGGTGCAGGATGGGAAGAATAATAAAGAAGTGACTTGGGTTTCTCCAGAATACCAAACTTCACAATCTGCCAGACTCTGTTCATCATTCTAACCACACAAACCTCAGAATCAAAAAGAACAAATAGAGATAAAAAGAGACAAACAAACAAATAGACTCTTAAATGCAGAGAACAAACTGGTAGTTACAAGAAGGGAGGTGGGTAGGAAGATGGGTGAAATAGATAAAGGGGGATTAAGAGTACATTTATTATGATGAGCACTGAGTGTTATATAGAGTTGTTGATCATTATATTGCACACCTGAAACTAATATAACACTGTATGTTAATCATACTTCAGTTAAAACAAAAAAGCCAATAAGGGAAATTTTACAGTTACTAATTCCAGAACTAGGCAACTTGGACTGTGTCCACAAAATACATCCTGTACCCTATCTTTCTCCATGAAATTTGGTTCTGAATGAATCAAGAGAGTTGCAAGACAGTTTTGGAAATGTCGTTTTTAAATTAGTAGCCTCTGTATGGTAGAAGAGGTCTGCAGTATCTAACAACAGAGATTTTAGAAAGATGTTCAAGGCTACTATGTATAGGAAATTAGACATGTCACACACCATTCTTATACCGGTTTTCCAATTAAGCCACTAATCTCTGTCACCCCCGGCCAAATAAGATTAAATTCTGTTTCTGGTGCTTGTAACTGGATCCTTAGAAAATAAAAATGAGGAGAGAAGCTTACATAGTGAAACATTATTAGTGAAAGAAATGCAGGGACCATCTAGAATTACAAAGCAGTTTGAATACCTCCTTCCTAATTCCACATGGTTAGTCCCCAAACATCACTCTCCACTTCTCTTTGACTACTTTGATAATATGATTACTAAATTTCTTGATTTATTTTATGTCTTAAATGACACTGGCAATCGTACAAATCATGTGTTAAACTTACTGTCTGACAGAAATAAACAGGCTTCTATTTATTTAAAGTACAAATGACATCTGCCTAGTATAAAAGAAAATTACGTCAGAAAATGTTTATTATTTAACTAGAAGAGTGAAGGATAACAAGTGTTTTGCTAATGCCTTGAATCTCATTTTTCTCAACTTCTAATCACATCCAATGTGGTTGCAATAGAAAGATGACCAAATTGGGGCACCTAGGTGGCTCAGTCGTTAAGCGTCTACCTTCGGCTCGGGTCATGATCCCAGGGTCCTGGGATGGAGCCCCGCATTGGGCTCCCTGCTCAGCTGGGAGCCTGCTTCTCCCTCTCCCACTCCTCCTGCTTGTGCTCCCTCTCTCGCTGTGTCTCTCTCTGTCAAATAAATAAAATCTTAAAAAAAAAAAAAGAAAGATGACCAAATTTAGAAACATATCTATATATTTCTGTACACATATAAAGAACATCTGGCCGTGGCCCAACCAATTCAACACTTTGACTGACTTGGTAGTTAGTTCTGATTCACTCTAAGGCTAGTTTTCCCAGAATTTAAATAACAAAATAAACAAATATATATAAATGCCATATGAGGTTTTTTTTCGTCAAAGAGAGGAGATACACAATCTATTAGCAAACAACTTTTGGTAGACACCATTAAGAGTCTAAAGACATGGAATGAGTAATCCCTTTAGATGTTTAGCATTACCACAGCTTCCCAGAAGCCATAGATACTTGGATACTTACACACTGAATCTGAGACCATCCCTCAAAATCTACTTCCTTCTGAGGAAATAAACCTCAATATTGCACTATGCCTTTCAGTTTTACTCTAAAGCCACATCTGCACTATAAACCACCAGTTTACTACTTCAGGGTCCTGCCTTTTTCTCCTTAACCTACACCTGGAGTTGTCAATCATTTGTCCAAAATATTACTGTATTTGAGCATCTGGAATAGGAATTGAGGGTGAGAAAGAGTAGCTGCTGTTTTTGGAGCCCTCACAGCACACTGCCAATTATTACTCTGTTTCTGTCTGTTGTTCTGAATGGAGTCACATTAATAGGTGTCCCTCTGCTTTGTTATCTTGGATATCCCAAGCCCCAGGAAGGGGAACGGATTAGGGGTAAAAAAACACCCATCATCTCGTTAATATTGGGCTTAAAATCTTCAGGAGAAAAAGAAAAGTGCATTATAAAAAGTGCACTGTAGTGCACTATATGATTTTATCAGTCAAAAAGAAGTATGTAACAAAAAAATTTTGGTTTCTGTCTCTGGTTCCAGAGAGGTAACTTTTTGTGGTGATTAATTTTATGTGTCAACTTGGTTGAGCCACTGTGCCCAGACATTTGCTCAAACATTATTCTGGGTGTTTCTGTGAAGGTGTGTTTTGGATGAGACAGATTTACCTTGGTGGACTTTGAGTAAAGCCGATTACTCTCAGTATGTGGGCAGGTCTCATTCAATCAGTTGAAGGCTTTAATAGAAAAAGATTGACACTGTTGGAGGAAGATGGGAAATCTGCTAGCAGAGTGCCTTTGGACTCAAACTGCAACTTGTTCCTGGATCTCTAGCCTGCTGCTGGCCTTTTCTACAGATTTTTATTTTTATTTATTTATTTTTTTAAAAGATTTTATTTATTTATTTGACAGAGAGAGACACAGTGAGAGAGGGAACACAAGCACGGGGAGTGGGAGAGGGAGAAGCAGGCTTCCCGCCAAGCAGGGAGCCTGATGTGGGGCTCGATCCCAGGACCCCGGGATCATGACCCAAGCCAAAGGCAGACACCCAACGACTGAGCCACCCAGGCGCCCCTCTACAGATTTTTAGACTTGCCAATTGCATGAGCCAATTCCTAAAAATAAAACATATATATTTTAAATCTATATATCGTTTTAAAACACATATATTTTAATTTTATGTTTTATTTATTTATATATATATTTTAAAAATGTTTTATTTTATATATTGTAATATATATTACAATTTATTATATATTATAAAAATATATGCATTTTTAATATTTTATGTTTTAAAACAATATTTATATTTAAAATTGAGAGAGGTAGAGAGAGAGAGAGCCAGACAAACAGACATCTTGTTGGTTCTGTTTCTCTGGAGAGCCCTGACTAATATAACTCTAAATTTTTGGGATTTACCGATGATAAATAAGTTCCTTTGTTATTCTTGGTGAGCCCCTTATTACACTAATGGGATGATTCATGATGGGGCCCTAGATAGTTTATACTAACCAGATGACTGAGGATAATGCTAGCTGTGCTAGAAAGACCAACCTTATGATTAGAGGGTCCAGGCTTTGAGCTACATGATATCAGCTGGAACTCTACCTGGAGATTGAGTCACATGGACAATGGTTCATTCAATCACACCTATATAGAGAAGCTCAATGAAAACTCTGAACACAGAAACTCAATTGGGTTTCTCTGCTTGGCTATACTCTTTAAGTACTGTCACACATTAGCACTAGGAGGGAATGCTTCCCTGAAAATGAGAGAAGCTTCACATCTAGAACCCTTCCACACTTCGCCTGTGAGGCTCTTCTTTTGGCTAGTTATCATTGTTATCTTTTTGCCAAGATATGATTGCAACTGTGAGGGTAGCACTTGAGGTGAGTTCTGTGTACCTTTCTAGCAAGTTATGGAATCTGAGAATAATTGTGGGGACACCCAAATTTGTATCCAGTTTGTCTGAAGTGAGAGTGACCCTGGGGACCCCTGAATTTGTGGCTGGCATCTAAAGTGAGGGCAGTCTTATGGATGACTATGTCATTAAACTTGACTTTGGCAAACTCATTGCAGGCAGAGATATGCTACATTAACTTTTAAGTAAAATACGTTCTTATTTAAATTTCCAAATTATAAAGATTACATTATGTTTTAGGCCTCAGGGGGCTTATGTCCAGGGATATGAGTTGAATAAGAATCTCGTAACATTCTGACTGCAGCATGTCTATAGAATCATTCTTCTTTCGTTTTCACCTTAAATTCAAAATTTGTCTCATCCATATTCTAGCTTTCTGATCTTGCCAAAACCATTTAACCTATTCCATGCTTAAATTTTTCATCTGTAAAATAAAAATAAATATCTACTTCACTTAATTTCTATGAGGATTTCATTAGATGATGTATACAAAGTAATTAACAAATGATTTGGCTCATAATAATCTCCTGATAAAATAACAACTCTGAATGTCATTTTACTAATGTTTAATGATAAATAAAGCTCTAACGCGCAATTGAAAACTCAAATTATACTAACATAGTGTTTCCTTATAGGCAGACCTACACTGGAAATAAACAGTATCATTTGATGTTGGTTAAAGAAAATAGAGGGAGTTAAATCATCTTAAGCTTTAAAGACTGAAGCTATGAATAGCTAATGTATGGAGCTAAAAAATGGGTACTATTGATCAAGGGATGATAATATGTTCCATTGTTTTGGACAGTGAATGAAGGAATGCTGTCCAAACTGCAGTTTATCTATTTTTCATCAACGTTGCTCCAATCGATTGACTACAGCAAAAATATGAAATATACAATCTAATTAAATTGTATGTCAATCTAAATGTAATTTGTATAAGATAAACCCACACAGACCATGCTCTTGTAGAGTTCCCACGAGAAGTGGCTTCCCATCCACAATGTGAATTTGGCCATCAAGCGGGAAATATATATATATGACTTTATTATTAAAATTTAATCTGCATATCAAAAATTTTTAAATAGATTTAAAATATTAGCTTTTAATAAATGATATTACTCAGATTACTTAAAAGTAGCATATATATGCGAGTGATTCAAAGTACAAATCTGAGTTAACACATTAAAAATTTGTCTAAAATTATATTGAATCTGTAAGTTTAGATTTTCTTTAATATTATTAAATAAACTAGTATCATCCTTGTATATTAGATATGCTAATATGTGTGTTCATTTTCTTAAGTAGATGTTAAAAGTCAATAAAATATCTGAGTAACTATTTAAGGAAAGAGGATATGTGGATAAAATAATTTATCACTAGTGTATCAGAAAATTAATAAGCACAATTTTCTCTAAGAAATTTTAAGAAGAACTAATCACATCAAACTTGAGGCACTGATAGGCAGTAATATGAAACACATATGTCATGCTTATTTCATGATCACATGATAATCTGCTCCACTCAATATTGCTCAGTAAAAAACTTCAGATAAAACTACTAAGAATATACATTTTTATTACCAGTCAGAATGACATGTTGTACTTAGCTGTGGGCTAAAAGCCAGAGTTCCAACTTAATTTGTTTAACCTAATATTTTTATTTTATTCTTTAATTCCATTGTTTTTTACACTATCAATTTTATAAATCAATTCAGCATCGATTGCTTATTATACCTAAAAATTCATATGGATATCAATTTGTAAAAATCTACAGGCTCTTTTATGAAACAAAATAATAAATTTTTAAAGCCAGAACCATTATTATTCAATAATTCTGAAATTTTAAAGTATACTCAACAACTAGGTACCAATTTTAGTACAATGTTAGCTTGTAATTACGAAGGATAAGTAACAAGAAAACATAGAGTTTAAATCTTGGAAACATTTTTGCTGATTCCAATGGTAATGTAAAAAAAATGAAATAAAGGGCGCCTGGGTGCCTCAGATGGTTAAGCGTCTGCCTTTGGCTCAGGTCATGATCCCAGGGTCCTGGCATTGAGTCCCTCATAGGGCTCCCTGCTCCTTGGGAGCCTGCTTCTCCCTCTGCTTCTCTCTCTCTCTGTCTCTCATGAATAAATAAATAAAATCTTTTTTAAAAAATGAAATAAGCATATTAAACAAAGCAAAAAACAACTGCCCTGTGTATTTTCAAAAGAAACTTTTACAATTCAGTATCAGAGATTTAAAAAATATATGCACATCGCCGTCCTCCCCGCCCAAATTCTGGTAGGTAAGTGGACCTTAAGTGCTGGTGGACTAAAAATAAATGATTTTTAATATACTATGACTTAGTTTGTTTTTGAAGTTTTTTTTTAAGAACATGGATTTCTAAATTATAGAATAGCTATAGGAAATTACTAACCAAACCGAATAATCAACAGGCATAACATAATACTGACATCCAGTGGCCATTTGTACTAATTGCAGAATGATGCTCTTTTTCAAATTATTCAAAACAGAGGGTTGGTAAAAGATTTGTCATGATTATTTAACTCGATGTTATCCATGTGAAAAGCAAGTTCCTTATTGATCACAACATAAATAACAAATGTAAGGTTAAGATTGCTTGCTATTAGTGATATGTTTTTTCCTAATAATTCCATAATTTTTAACAAACTCCCAGAGTATTAAACAAAAACCAATATAAAATAGTTAAATTTCCCCCAGGTTAATTCAATATCTAGTATATGTGTGTGTGTGTACACACACACACATATATCTACAATATATATATCTACATATATATAAATATATATATATTTGCCAACATTTCACTTTTGATAAATAATCCCACGGATATGTTTTGATTTTCAATTTGCTTTTATAGACTTTTTCACATGCTCCTTTGAATATATGTTTCTATTTGTAATTGAGGTACAACATGTTTCAACCAGGATAGGTTGGGTATATGGTTATAAATATCAACACACACATTTATTCTTTGTTCAAATCACTGATTAGTGGAGGAATATTGTTCTTTGGAATTACTTATGAATCCAGACTGAGCAGCTACCATCATGAAGTTGCTATCTGCTGTGAATAAAGCAAGAGTGAAAGAGTGAGAGGACCTTGAAGAGCGTCATATGTCAACTCAATGCTGTCGTTCCCATGGCCACAGACTGGATTGGTGGAACCAGTGACCCAGGACCATGCAGGAGCAGGGGCCAGGAAGTGATTCCTACTATGTACCTAGATGGGGAGTAAAAATTGAATATCAGCATCCATGGAATCACACTTTTCTGTCTTTATTCCTTTGTCTTCTTTGGTTAGTCCTTCTCCAACATTATCCTAAATATTCAAGTCCTTCAGTTTGAATTCCTACTTTAAATAACATTTATACTGATGATTCTTAAATTTATATTTTCAGCCCATTCTTCAGCACCAAATATATTAAGCCAACTTGATATATCCACTTGACACTATCAAGCCCCTTTTAAATGCAAAGTGGCTATGTTAGAAATTATAGTAACACTCCTAAACCCTTTTTTTTTTTCTCTTTTGACGTTTCCTATATTGTTAAAAGACAACATCATTTTGTTAAACTAGTTCCAAATCTAGTAATCATCCTTGAAATCATGGACTATTGTTGACTCAAAAAGGCATTTACGGTTTGTTTTTTTCAACAAATGCTTTTTTCTTTGATTGAAGTATAATTAACATGCAGTGTTATACGTATACTTTCAGGCATACAACATATTGATTCAACAAATCGATATATTACTCAGTGCTCACCATAAATGTAGTCACCAGCTATCACTGTACAATGTTATTACAATATTATTGACTATATTCCCTATGCTGTACTTTTCATCTCTGTGACATTTATTTTATAATTGGAAGTTTGTACCTTTAAATTTTTTTTTATTTGAGTATAGTTGACCAACAATGTTACATTAGTTACAGTTGTACAACATAGTGATTCAACAACACTATATGTTATGCTATGCCCACCATAAGTGTAGTTACCATCTATTAGCATTTAACGCTATTACAATACCATTGACTATATTCCCTATGCTGTACCATTTATTCCTGTGACTTACTCATTCCATAACTGGGAGCCTGTATCTCCCACTGCCCTTCATCCATTTTTGCCCATCCCCCTACTCTCCTCCCCTCTGGCAACCACCAGTTTGTTCTCTGTATTTATAGGTCTGATTCTGGTTTTTGTTTGTTTATTCATATGTTTCATTTTTTAGATTCCACATGTAAGTGAAATCATATG
>NC_138372.1:146719645-146782681 GCF_054177405.1 Leptonychotes weddellii
AAGAAGAAGACAGCAGGAACGAAAAATAAAGGGGGGACAATCAGAGGGGGAGACAAACCATGAGAGACTATGGACTCTGAGAAACAAACTGAGGGTTCTAGAGGAGAGGGATGGGTTAGCCTGGTGATGGGTATTAAAGAGGGCTGGAGCCTATTGAATGGAGCACTGGGTGTTATGCACAAACAATGAATCATGGAACACTACATCAAAAACTAATGATGTATGGTTATTAACATAACATAATAAAATAAAATTTAAAAAAATTTATAAATCAAATTTTCCAAAAATAAATAGGAAACAGTAAAATTATGTTAATGAGAAAAGTGAGAAAGCAGTGCATATTTGTATAGAACTTAATAAACTTGATTTATAATAGGTTATGTTTCATTTTTTATTAAGTGCCCAGGTAATTATTTTCTGTATACTTAAGAGGGTAAACTATAAGGATTTCAAAATTTAGGTTTGGAAAGTTGCTTCCTTTCTTCAGGGATTGAAGTGATCATGATGAAGTCTGATGAGAGAAAAGGAAGGATGATTAATATATTTCTTTTCCTATGGTTTTCTTTAGCCTGGTTTGGGGATTTAAGGAGTGATTGAAGGTAAAAGAAACGAAAAAAGAAGTAAAAATATTTTCAAATTAAAAAAAAAATGTCTAATTAGGAAGCTATTTAGGATGAATTTAAGCTCACAGCTTTCCATTTAATTAAGAAAAAAATCATCAAAATCAGAATAATCATTTACAAAATTGAATTAGTGGTCACCTTATCAAATCTCTTCCACAGCATTTAGAATTTAATTTTTTGGAACTGCTGTTGGAGGTCTTAGGGATTAAAATGAGCATTCCTTTTACTTTGATCCTATTAAGAGAAAAACTGAATTAAATATTAATTGAAAATAACCTCCTTTTGGAGGGAAAGTCAGATAAAATCATATTAAACTACTAAAAAAGGAAGCCGGTAGAGTCTTGATGATGAGTGTGGGATCAATAGGATGACAAAGGCCCAACTAGGAATCTAGAACTAGTCTGTAAGCACATTAAGAATGGGAACCATTCATTGTCTTTTTAATGTTGGTATCAGATACCTCACCTAATGCCTTAGCAAAATACAGTAAGTCACCCTCATCTGTGATTTTGCATTCTACAATTTCAGTTACCCAAGGTCACCTGTGCAAATGGTCCTCCTTCTGAAGTATTGTCAGGTCAGTATTATTTAGCCTAATGCTACATCACAGTGCCTACATCATTCACCTCACTTGGTCTTACCACTTAAGCATTTAATCATCTCACATCACCATAAGAAGAGTGAATATAGTTCAATAAGATCTTTTGAGAGATAGACCACATTTGCATAAATTTTATTACAGTATATTGTTATAATTGTTCTACTTTCTTATTAGGTATTATTGTTAATCCCTTACTGTGCTTAATTTATATATTAAACTCTATCATAGGTATGTTTGTATAGAAAAAACCCACAGATATATATAGGATTCGGTACAATCTATGGTTTCAGGTATCCACTGGGGTCTTGGAACCTATTTGATGTGGATAAGGGGACCTACTGTAAACAGTCAATAAACATTACTAACATAATTGGATTCATGTTGGGATTAGACTTTTATATTTTCCAGCAATTGAAAATTTACTAATTATAAATTTTCACTCTCCTTAATATAGTTAGTTCCTATGGTGAGAATTCACTTCTTGGAAAACATCACTGGTTTCCCTGAAAACACTTCTAAAGAACAGACAGAAATGCTTTATAAGGTGTTAGTGAGTGATTAAGACTTCTTTAGAAGCTTTGAACCCTTATTAGAGCAAGCTTTTCTTTGGGGGTTCTTAGGAAAGTTGTCCAATAGGGGAGCAATATTCCAATTAAGCTTTTACCAACTCCATACCCAAACCTCAGCAATTTTGCCTCCTAAAACCCAGTTATTAATATCTACCTAATCTCTTTATAGTTGTAGTTTTCAATATTGACAGCACATTATAATTAACTGGGAAGTTTAAAAAAATACTGATGTCTGAACCCCCAAACTAGAGAGGTACCCAGGAGGTATCCTTTTTTAAAAATTCTATTTATTTGAGAGAGAGAGAGAATGAGAGAAAGTACAAGTGGGAAGAGGGAGAAGCAGACTCCCTGCTGAGTCTGGGAGCCTGACGTGGGGCTCAATCCCAGCACCCTGGGATCATGGCCTGAGCCGAAGGCAGACACTTAACTGACTGAGCCAGCCAGGTGGCCCCCTTGGAGGCATAGTTAAACATTCCCTCAATAATTCTTAAACAAAGCCATAGTATCATAATCCAATTTTAGCTTATTACCAGTCTGTATTAAACCTAATAATGCAGAGTTAGTCTGTTTTTGTGAGGGCTCTATTATTTATCCATCATGAAGACAACGAATAATTATCACTTTATTTAGTGTTTATACCATGAATTATTAAGGATGTTAGCATTCAAGACCATATTACCCATTATTTCTAATCCCCTATATTAAATTAACACTTTGCTACATTTGCAGTATCTTTCACCAAAAAAGCACAAGAGGGTAGTGCAGAAAACTTGGTAACACAGCAGGTTCAAGCAAGTTGTTTTTAGGGGTGCCTGGGTGGCTTAGACCTTAAGCCTCTGTCTTCTGCTCAGGTCATGATCCCAGAGTCCTGGGATCTAGCCCCACATCTGGCTCCCTGCTCCGCAGGAAGCCTGCTTCTCCCTCTCCCACTCCCCCTGCTTATGTTCCCTCTCTTGCTGTGTCTCTCTCTGTCAAATAAATAAAATCTTAAAAAAAAAAAGAAAGAAAGAAAAAGAAAGCTGTTTGTAGAAGACCTGCTAACGAGATTGGTCCTTGACTGGTGTCTGGGAACTTGGCTGGTTATCAGTTTCCTACACTGAAACACAAGTTTCCATAAATGATGAGTAGATCATTGTCATTCGAAGTTTTGTGGGGATGGGGGGAATGTGGTTTATACAGAACACTTGCTATCCTTTTGTTAGTCTGGAATTTTGCTACATGACCAGCCACCAAAAAAAAAATCTCAAATGGTCTTCCCTGT
The DNA here is from genome assembly GCF_054177405.1 of Leptonychotes weddellii. Taxonomy (NCBI): domain Eukaryota; kingdom Metazoa; phylum Chordata; class Mammalia; order Carnivora; family Phocidae; genus Leptonychotes; species Leptonychotes weddellii. Next base: position 146,722,700 of record NC_138372.1, read on the forward strand.
TGGACAACTCTTGCATATTGTAACAATTTGTTGCTGGAAGAATTAAGCATGTGCTGTGTCACTCTGTGGAATAGGAGTCTCAGAACCTGGTTCCTCTGGACTTCACGCATATGCTTTTGCCCCTTGCTTCTGTTACCATGTATTTGTTCACTATAATAAATATTAACTATATGTATAATTATACTGGGTTCTGTGAGTCTTTCTGGTAAATCTCCAAGTCTTGGGATTGTCTGAGGAACCCTGACACAAGGTTCTTGACTACATTTCAGACAGAAAGCTAGACTACATACAACTAATTCTTTTTAAGGGGGTTTAGGGAATATGGACAGACATTGACAAAAAAATGATTTATGGCCTTGAAAATCCAGAGTCTGTTTCTGTTTCAGGTTATCTCATTTCTTAACTGAAAATTATTTTCACTTTCTTTCACTTCACTTATTGATTATATACTCTCTATCAGAATTTAGGAGGAACAGATACACATAATGGGATTTACATTAGGGAAAGCAGCTCACTATTAACAATTAATAAGCCAGTTTAGTATACCCACATATAAGGATGGGGGTCACCACCAGACGTCAGCGTTGAATATGAACCTTTAGTAACTAATAACTGAATCTTGATACTTGAAGAGGAAAAAAATAACAAAATATGAAACTATAATCCTCCTCTAATACTGATAATGCATAAAAATAAGAGAGTCCTTTATGTTGGTAATACTGGATATTTAAAGTGTTACTCAAGCCTGTCTCCCCACAGCGACAAGAAAAAATGTGTCAAATATACTTGTGAAAATTAAAACACATTTTCATACACTTAAGAGCAGTAGAAGGTTTTAACAACCTCCACCAAGTTATTAAAAAACAAAAAAAATTATGTCTTTATAATACAAATAAACAGGTATCTTGATCAATGTCCTAATTTTTATCTCTCGCTCTAGGCATTTCCTAATATTTAGTCATAAGTGCAGCTACTCATTCTATCGAGATGTTCAGTTTCTTTTGGAGACATAACATATCTTTAAAAACTTTAATATCATCCCCTGATTGTGAAATAAAGTCCAAACCCTCTTATCTTTCATGATCTTTCCCCAGTTTATATTCCTGACTTTATCTTCCATACAACACATTTACTACAGTCCACATTTACTATAACTATTATCCAAAGCTAATTCTCTTTCAACATGCAGTGACTTTACCCCATTGATTTGTTCTCAAAAGTGCAGCTTAAATGTATCTTCTTCATTAAAATATTATTTTCAGTCTCTTGAAAATCTCAACTTAAACTAGTTTAAGAAAAAAAAAAAAGAATAGATTGCCTTTATAGCTACAAAACTAAGAGATCGGGCTCCTTTATGCCTAGCTGATTATCTTTTCATGTCTTGGCTCTTACCTCTTCTGTACTGTTTCCATTTTTAACAACTTTTTTCTCCATGTGATGTAAGGTTGGGCACTTAATCTCCAGGTTTAAATGATCTTCATATCCTGGCATCTCAGAGAACAGAAAGCAGCACTCTCTAATCCAGAGTCTGTTCCTATTCCTGAAAGAACATTCAATGGGTGGCCAGGGTGAGGTGCCCACCATTTTGAAGATGAGTAATTATCACTTTATTTAGTGTTTATACCATGAATTATTAAGGATGTTAGCATTCAAGACCATATTACATTAATAGGGAAAGCAAGACTATGTGATTGATAGCCCCACCAGAATCACAAGGAATCCACAGCAAATGTAAAGAAATTTCTCTGGAATTTCCACCCTCACTGCACCAAGTCAATAAATCTGATATTGTCAGACGACAGGCTTATATCTGATGGTATTTAACTGATTAGGTTATAACAAATGACAAAAAATTTAAAACCTAAAAAGATAAGATAATTTATCCAAGATCAAATAACATACCACTCTTCAATGTAAAACTCTTGTTTTGAAACTAGACTTGTAAAATTACAAAGCTGGTGTACTTGCTACACCTACAGTGTCTTCATTTTTGGTTCTAAAGATTCTGACCTTTGGATTGAAAGTTTTTGACACCAATCTCACTGCTAGTTCCTTTTCCATCTTCCTACGTCTTTGACTTTGCTCTAAATGTGACGCTTTCTTTCCCTCTCTGGGTGGATATGTTTTCTTTTATTAAATTGTGGGCACCATATGCTATAGACTGAAGTTTTGTGACCTTTGAAATTCGTATCTTGAAATCATATCCCCAGTGTGATGGTATGTGAAGGTGGAGCCTTTAGGGGAGTGATGAGGTCAGGAGGGTGTGGCCCTCATGAATGCGATTAGCACCCTTATAAAAGAGAGCCTACAGAGTTGGTTGACTTGCCCCTTCTGTTGTATGTGGAAACAGGGAGAAGACAACCGTCTATGAGCCACGAAGTGGGCTCTCACCAGACATGGAATCTGCTGTTCCTTGATTTTGGACATCGCCGTCTCCAGAACTGTGAGAAATAAATTCTTATTGTTCATGGGAAACTAGTTTATGGTAATTTGTTATAGCAGCCTAAGAGCAATAAGACACTATATATATTTTCCTATCAGCAATATGCAATAACTCTTTCTATTTAAAAGCAATGTTTCATTTTGTGTCTCCTAAATTCCTGTTTTCAAAAATATGAATGCTTCATTTTCTCTTCTCTTGCAAGTGCATGGAAGTACCAAGCCAGCTGTAAGTCCTAGCTCTACAAAATTCACCAGCTCGTTTCTGCTAAATTATTCAGCTAGTTTCAGGAGAGAAGATAAAACTTCTCCCAAGGCCTCAATATTGCATTCATTAAATGCATGAAAATGTAAATGTCATAACATATCAATGCCTAATCACTACCTATCCAATTATTTCCATCTTTCAAAGCCTAGTTCAAATTCCTTGTTTAGCTAGTACAGATCACATTACAGTATCTTGTCTTCAAACTTCTTTGAAGGGGCGCCTGGGTGGCTCAGTCGTTAAGCATCTGCCTTCAGCTCAGGTCATGATCCCAGGGTCCTGGGATCGAGCTCCGCATCGGGCTCCCTGCTCCGCGGGGAGGCTGCTTCTCTCTCTCCCACTCCCCCTGCTTGTGTTCCCTCTCTCACTGTGTCTCTCTTTGTAAAATAAATAAATAAAAATGTTAAAAAAAAAAAAACTTCTGTGAAATTTTTAGTCAAGAATATGGGGAGGGTATGTACTATGGTGAATGCTGTGAATTGTGTAAGACTGATGAATCACAGACCTGTACCCCTGAAACAAATAATACATTATATGGTAATAAAAACAATAACATTATTGCTAACCATTGTGTAAATAATGCTGTATGAATAATTTATGGCCATTATTATATTTAATCCTCATAATAAATTTATAGTATTACCTCTCTAATTATTCAGGTAATACCTAAAAGGAAATTGAAGCTTGTAGAATAATTTTTACTGTTTTTCTTAGTTATGTAAATGTATTTTGTTTCTCTTAAAAGTTTGGAAAATCTCTGTTCACAGTAATCATGCCATAAACTGGGCATTATTTTGTTATTCCCATAATCCCTAAAGAAGTGTCAGGTGTGTGTATGTGTGTGTGCATGTGTGTGTAGAATGAAAGTGAGAGAGAGATTATTACTTTTTCTGACATTTACTCCTAAACATTCGAAAAAAAAATTTCCCTTTAGCTCCCAAAACATGACTATTGCTTCTCTAGTCATCAAAATATCATGAGTATATAACAATATAGCATTCAGTGAAGGAATTGAATTGATTAATCATAATCCAGTAGGTGGCAGTACATTATAATATTTAAAATTATCATGGCAGTGTCTTTGTGTAAAATTGTATCTCACTATTTTTGCAATTTATCCATTTGAGGCAAATAACTTATCAAATTATTCAAATAATACTTTCAAAATTATACATCTTTTAATTATCTGTTGCCTAGTAACAAACTACTTTAAAACTTTTTGGTTTTAAACAATAACCACTTAATTTGCTCACAAGCCTGCTATCTGGACTGTGCTCAGCTAGGTGGTTTTTATGGTATTTCTGCTAATGTCACTTATATATGTGGATTGAACTGAAGATCTACTGACTTCTGTGTTCAGCTAAGAAACTGGAATGTTTAAGAAGCTATTCTGCCTGATCTTTTCACCAAGTTAGCCTAACTTTCACATGGCAGCTAGGAATTTCAAGAGTTCAAAGTGAATGCCTCTAGGGTTTAGGTAACTGGAATTGACACAACTTTACTTCTGTTTTCTTATTTTGTTAATTAAAACAAGTCCTAGGTCTAGTATCTTGTGTTTAAGGGGTCTGATTAGGTATAATAGTAAGTATGATTTATTGAGAACCGCCAAAGAAACTACAATCTCAACTGAAATAAGAATCAAGTGTAATCTGTAGCCCCTGGGTGGCTCAGTCGGTTAAACATCTGCCTTTGGCTCAGGTCATGATCCCAAGGTCCCTGAATTGAGCCCCACATCAGGATTCCTGCTCAGCAGGAAGTCTGCTTTTCCCTCTCTGCCTGCCCCTCCCCCTGCTCCTTCTCTCTCTCTCTCAAATAAATAAATAAAATCTTTTAAAAAAAGGAATCAAGTATAATCCATTCCTAGAAGAAATTTCTAATCATTTCCAGAATAAGGAGACAGAATTTTGATAACCTTAAAATCTAAACTGAGCTCCAGACTCTTTATCTTAAACTTCTTGCCCCATGATTCAGTAAATGTGAGTGAGACCAATGTGATTCCATTCCCAAATCATTATTAATGAATGGAAATATATGTGGGGATTGCATTAGGCTCCTAATTTGCATTTGACTCCAAATATAGACTGAAGACTCAGAAATAGTACTAAGGTAGAAGGAATTCCTCCAGCTAATTTGAACTTTAACTTAATACTTGAAACCAAGCAACATAAGACACAAATCACAGACCACTCTAGGGAAGCTGAGATTTAACTCTATAGTAGCATATGAACTGGAAGGGATAAATGGAAAAGGAGAAAACGATGCATAGCTTCGAAGTAAAATTTAGCCTAATATGTGTAGTGTAAACATTTGAGATGGGGTGGTGAGACTGGGGACAGAGGCAGAGAGAAAGAACTCTTGAAGTAAATCTCTAGACTTTGATACAATATCATTGCTAAAACAAACTGACAGTGTGAAATTCAAACTTATCTGATAGTAGTCCCAGAATGCAAAACAGAGAAAGAAAGAGAGGGAGGGAGGGAAGGAAGGTGGGAAAGAAGAAGGAGGGGGAGAGAGAGATGACTAATAATTCTGCCGTTCAAAAGAAAAAAAAATAGTAAAGATCAGAAGTCAAATAAAAATACTGAAATGACTCCTCTGCAGTGAAAATTAAACTCTTAGGACTAATGGATGTGAAATATATTCAAGGGAGAAAAAAAAGGAAACATAATTATGAGATTGAATAGGTTGGGTCTTCCTAAGTAAGTATATGTATGATCCTTTAAAACAACAGAATTAATGATCAAAGGATCCAAATTTGTGAAACATTTTGTACACTTTGAATATCTGAGGAACTAAAAAGGAACAAAATATGTGTGAAAGAATATGGCAGTCATGAGAAAGAATGTACAACATTATGCACTTTGAGTTTCTTTGTAGTTACACCTATCAGATAATAGTGCTTCGGACAAATTCCATCATATGGTATGAATTAAATAATATATTTAACTGTGAAAACTTACAGGCCAAATTTACAGTAAGAAAAGAGAAGGCATGCCAAAAAAAAAAAAAAAGAAAGAAAAGGCATATGTTGCTCAATTTATCATTGTTTCCACAGAAGAGCTAGAGACCTCTGTTAAACTAACACAATGGATTTGTATTCAGGGGGAGAGATATATTGCCTCCCTCTCCCATTTTATACAGTAAGTACAAAAGCAATCTTGTAAGTGGGAATATAGATTATTGAAGTGCTAGTTTGTATGGCTTCAAAGGTCAGCTATTTCCAGGGATAATTTAGCAAAGCCAGCTCCCAAACACTCTAAGGTGATTACAAAGCATGTGAGAATTTCTGTTAAGTCTTTTTGTGTGTGTGATTTGGAGAGGGGACAAAGACTGGGAGACCATTCCTACAGAAAATGGGCTTGGATGCAACCCTCCCCACTAAAAGAAGGGGATAGATAGTTCTGCCTCCAGGTGGTTTGTAATCCAGGTAATCTAAGTGAGTTTTAATCATTTTTGAACAATCCTTCTTTATGAGTAGTCCTTAAAGAAAGACTAAATAGGCCAGATTTAATAATCAATCATAGAAGTAAAATAATCTACCTAGATCTTAAAATATTTTAATATTAATAAGTAGCTCTTCTTTAGTATTTTCAGATACTTTACGTACTAATTCCTAGATAGGTAGCAACCAAGAAGTCCAGAAGTCAACACTCACTGGGCTAAGTATAAGATAGTTGATCAGAATTGTAAACAAAACAAAACGAAAACAGAATCAGTACTCAGGTATTTTCCTTTTTAAGTAAACTTGGGAAACTTACCATGAAAATAAAAATGTTAAGAGATAAGAACATTTTTTAAAAATATTTTATTTATTTATTTGAGAGAGAGAGAGAGTACGAGCAGGGGGAGGGGCAGAGGGAGAGAGGGAAGCAGACTCCCTGCTGAGTGCAGAGCCCAACTTGATCCCAGGACCCTGAGATCATAACCTGAGTCAAAGTCAGATGCTTACTTGACTTAGCCACAAAGCACCCCAAGAAATTTTTGAGTTGTAAAAATCTGGGCCTTCTCTGTCATAGTTACCAAAATTACAATATCAGTTAAGGCAAAATTTCTTACTATCCCAGAAATTGAAATGGATTGAGGTATAAGAAATTCAGGTAATAAAGTGATATGGCTTCAGGTTGCCAGAAAATGCAATATGCACCAACACCTGGATAGTGAGATAATGTTTGGGAATTCAATAGTAAATATTTCATATACACCTAGATTTCATATATACCTAGATGTTGGTAAACCATGCAATTTCTGCCGTGTTATAATAGCACAGTGACCATTAAATGAAGATAATTGGGTGGGTGGTCTGTCTATGCAAATAAACCTGAGAGAGTCTTACAAAGTTTCCCATGACCTTAGAGTGATGAATGAGAGTTGACACTTTCTCACTGACCAATTGTTAGACCAGAAGTGGACTGTCAGGTTGAAGGGGCACCAGAGCAGGTACCCACTGTTGATTCCCAACTGGCCCTTATACTCATGGAGGGCAAAAAGAGACCAAAGAAAGCAGCAGGCTATTCCAGATTGGTAGGTGGCAGGTTTAACAAGCAAGGGAACTGACATATGAGGCTTTTCTTGAGCAACAAAAAGCTGAGTAGATCTCCACACCTGCCTGCCAGAATTTTAAAAGTTTATACAGTCTCTAACTGTGTTCAGTCAGATATTTAATCCAGATGGTCTCAACAATACATTGTTCTCTCAAGGCTGTGGACAGATCATACATTCTAAGGATGGGGAGGAGGTTGAGGACCCTTTAATTGCCTGGGTCTAGCTCAAGAATCAACTGGCAGTCACATCCTCTCAATGACCTCCTCCAACACCCACAAGGAAAATATAACTAGGTTGAAGAATAAAATATAGATGTTCAATGGATGTTCAGGTGGAGGAATGAGGACAACAAAATATTAAATGAGAAAAATGGACATTACAATCGAAAGCTAGCATGAACAGAAGTTATTTGAGGGATGCATGAAACTCCCTTCACTTTGTTGCCTCAATGCTAAATCTTCTTTCCCCACTGTACCCCCAAAATTAGATGCAGCCTGGGAACAATCTGGAATTAATTATATCACCCTGAATTGGCAATGATGAAGTCCCCAGAAACCAGAGAATTGAGGGCTTTCAATAGAAGGATTTGGGACCTGCAATAGAAAGGAGGCTTTCAATACCATACTCAGGGAATCAAACCATAGAAAGCACAATATAGAAGAGACAACAATATAATGTAAAGGCAAGATGTAGAATGACAGCCCAAATAATTAATCTATATGACTACCTAAAATATATCTTTAAAAACATATAATGTTTTAAAGTTCTGGAAATACATTAAGACACACATGCAAAAAGATCTACATACGTATATTAATCAGCTTTTAAAAAGAAAATGAAGAATTGTGATTTTTTTAAGATTTTATGATTTTTAATTAAAAAACAAATCAGAATTTAAAACAAAACCATCAACTATTATATAAAGCTCATTATGTTAAAAAATATGATATAGTTAATAATTGAAAAAAAGATATTTGTATTTGTATGTATCAGTATTTGACATCCCCTTAATAAATTCAATTTTTAAGCAAATTGACATAAGATTAAATATGCTTTGGAAATTGGGATCCAGATGGAAAACATAGTCAGTGGTCAACATAAAAAAAATCACTAATTTGGTAATAAATATGTGGAAGATCTTTAATAAAAAAAATGTGTTATATATATAACACATATGTATGTCATCTATATTTTATATATAAATAAATATAGATAGATAAAATAGTCAAATATTTTATTATTTGAATAATTGGAGCAATACATCCTATACTTGAATGAGGGAAATTAAGCATTCTTATGAAATCAATTCTTTTCTAATTGACTTATAAGCATAAAGCAATTATAGTCAAAGACCCAACAATATATATAAAATTGTTTAATGTAACAGATTCGTGCACTTACTCATTGCTATTGGCCTAGCTTATTGAAATCAATTTTACAGTACTTATTAAGAAACAGATTTTAATATTTTTCCAGCTTTATTGAGCTATGATTGACAAATAAGAATTGTATACACTTAAAGTGATTTTTTTTATACACAGACATTGTATATGATTATCACAGTCAAATTAATTAACATGTCTATCACCTCACAGTTACCATTTTGCAAGTGTGTGATGAGAACTCTTAAGATCTACTCTTAGCAAATTTCATGTTTTTGACGTAGTAATTTTGGTCTCAAAATTTTGGATCTTCAGCAGCATTATAAAAATTTAATAAAATATAGTATGCTGACAAAATGACTCATTAGACATATTTAGTATGATAATTATAAAATCTCCCCTGGAAATGGGAATATTTGTGATATATTTATGATGGCTAAAATAAAAATGCAAATTATTTATGTATTTTATGTATATGATGATTACAAATTTGGGAAAAATTATATACATGTACAACATAATATCTGCTTATGAAAATAACTCAGAATAATGACATTATTTACATTATTTCCTCTCTATAGTTTTCTTATTCTCTTCTTTATTACTAAGATATGCATGTGAAAATTGGTTAAGCCTATCAAAGTGAAGAATTTAACAGATAAACTATGTACATACATATGATATCTTAAAAAAATACATTTTTATATCAAATAAACCTTGCATATATCCAATACTTTTGACTATATTTTGGTTAGGTATAAAAAGGAAGATTTAACGTTTCATTTTTTTTTTTATATTTAGGTAGCTACATTTTATCAAAACATTCTTTAAGAATTAGCTAAGTTTTCATATAATAATAAAAGATAATAACTTAAAAATGTATATATTTTGAAATCTGTATGTCATATTTGTTTATGTCACCTTTTGCAATTATCTGTGTAAAACTATATTGCTGCTGATCATTAACTGTGAGAGAGAGCCAGATAGATAAATATTTGATGATTAATCACTTAATTTTAGTAATGCTGATGACTAGGTAGATTATTAAGTAAAAATAGTGAAATTTGGAAATACAAAATTACCATGAAAACATAGTTGATTAATTATAAATTAGATATTTTGTGCATAATTGAGGAAGTACATGTCAGTATTTAAGAAGATAAGTGGCTAGATATATTCAAAGTAGTTATTTTCTAATTTTCTCAAATTTAACAAGATTGCTTTAGGCATGTCTAGGCAGCTACTTTACAAAACAAAGAAATTGAATAAACACCCACTAATAAGCAAGTTTTTATACCATCTCTAAAAAGCAGTGAAAGGAATGGGCGTTCTGTGTAGAAGCCGACTACTGACGTTTTATACACTAAATTTCTTCCAAACATTGATTTTTGTGGTGGTCACAGAGGCAATGTAAAACAAAGAAAGAAATTGTCAGAATAAATAGGTAGGAGGAACTTATATGGAAAGAGAAAATACTGTTACCTGGGGTAAAACTGAGCACTTTAACCTAAAATATACATAGCATTTATGTATACCAAAATGGTTTTGCAGGTAATCACCCATTCCACTTCGCTTTGCCAAGACAAATATCACTGAAGATTGTTAGAAACCTAGTATGCAATTGTAGAAATGCTTGACATCTGAGTACATGGCATTTAATTCCAAAATTTAAGTGCATAAATAACTCATACATTTCCAAAAGTATATATATATAGTAGGTAATCATCAAATTGCTCTATAAATTTGAAAATAACTCCCAAAATTATGTATTACATCATTCAGAATATAAATAAAATTTTGAGAGTTCCCACACATACACATAACACATAAAATTATCACTTTTAAAGGATTGAGTAGAAGTAAGTGATTTTTAGATTTAGGACAGCTGAATGTAATACCATTAGACAAATGAGATAAGACGAGTGGAATTTAGAGGCAGGCTACGAGTAATGGCTAGGACCCAACACGGCAGAACCCACAGTGCACAGCAGCTGTTCTTGTGGGCCAACACACCTGTGGAGGTGAGTGTGTAGCTGCCTCTGCACCCTCCCCAGCGCCTTATGGCCAGAATGCCAAAGCCAAGAAGAACACCCTCAAAAGAGGCCATTAGGAAAGACCTCAAATACTAGAATTCACATCTATTCACTGGCTGTTCACACAAAACCAGGTATGTTCTTGCATTTGTGTTTTATATTTGTCAAAAGTTCAGAAATAACAGAAGTAAGGCCAATGAATCACTGAAGTAGTAAATAGTAAAAGTTTATTGCACACACATCAAAAAGACACTTTGCAAACCCAGAGCATTCCAACCCGAAACATGGAATGAGTCTCCAGGTATACTGTTATAATGCAGTTTATCTCATGAGAAGGCAGTGACTGTTTATTCTTTACAGTGACTGGTTATAATATTAGACCTTTCTTAAATGATGGGGAATTGGTTAGTTGTTACCTCATATCAATTTGGGAAACCAGTTTTTAAGTTTTGCTTGTGATTTCCTGAGGCATAAGCAAGAAATGACCCAGCTTGAGTTAGTTTTGCAAAATAAGCTAAATTAAGCTTTGTATGACTTAACTGGTTTTGTCTGTTTACAGAATCTTCAAGGCTGGTCTCCATTTGTTTTGTTTTTTTTTATAAAGATTTTATTTATTTATTTGACAGAGAGATAGACAGAAGAGCACAAGCAGAGGGAGTGGCAGAGGGAGAGGGAGAAGCAGGCTCTGCACTGAGCAGGGAACCCGATGCGGGACTCGATCCCAGGACCCTGAGATCATGACCTGAGCCGAAGGCAGACGCTTAACCATCTGAGCCACCCAGGCGCCCATCCATTTGTTTTTTTATTTTAACATATTGAAGGTACCGAGTGAAAGACATGTAAAGCTCGTGGAACTAAAATGGAAGCAGGAAACAGAGTTAGAGCGCATTGTTTCTTCTAAACAGGGTAGGAAATGAGCAAAGTAGGAATTTGTTTTCCAGCATTGTGTACCTAAGAATTTGAGTTAGAATAAAATGTAATTGAACAAACAATAAAAACTACATCAAACTTTAAAAAAAAGTACAAGTGTGAACGGCTAGTAATTGTGGAAGACAACTCTGCTAAGTCCATTTTTATTCAATTTTATTATAATTCTTTGGGTTGTATTCTTTTTCTTATATACATATTGTTCTCCCCTTCCTTTACATATATGGCTTACATATGTCAATTACCAAAATAACTGTCAATCCTGAAAGAAGCTAAAAAAAATAAGTGATGACTATATAGTTTCCAAATCTGTAAACTAATATAGCAATTTTGGTCCATATTAAGAATTAATTATTTGATTTATTTCTGGCTACCACATTTCATCACTACTTAAACTGTGAACTAATCTGCAGATGATTTACTTATTGTATGCATTATATTAATGATGCCCAGAGGTTAAGGAGACAGCTGCTATGTAACCTACATTGGATAGAAATGGTTGTAATCACTTGACCAGATGGATATGAATAAAAGAACAATCTGGATAATCTTGGATGTGTAAAATCCAAAAGCACTGATGAATCCCATTAGGCACCCACTCCCAAACTACACAAACTCAACATTAAAATAAAATAGAGAAGACAAATATTTGGATCACACAGGAAGACTGATGAAGTCTTACCTCAGATTTGTAGTTACTTAAGATAAAGTGTTAATTTTTGAACTAAATCATCTCATTACTGTGACACTTAGTATCTACATCAACCGAGAGAATAAAGGAAACAGAAAAATAATTTCCCATGATTAAATGAAGTTTATTTTATACTCTAGCTTTTTTATTAATTCCTTTAGGTTAATTATAAGAAATAAGATCTTTTGTTTGTAAAAGATTTTATTTATTTATTTATTTGAGAGAGAGAGAGAGAGAATACAAGCAGAGGGAGGGAGACAAGGAAAAGCAGACTCCCTGCTGAGCAGGGAGCCTGACACAGGCCTCCATCCCAGGATCGTGAGATCATGGCTGACCTGAGCCAAAGGCAGCCACTTAACCGACGGAGTCACAGAGGCCTCCCAAGAAATAAGATCTTTTAAAGAGAATATGTATTATTTGATAGAAACAATGGAAATGCCCATCTTTTCAGAGCACAAATTTTGCTTTGCAGATGGCATCTAATCTCATTCATTGCTTACAAAAAGCACTATTACACAAATTATTAAATATATATGGAAATATATATTTATAGCATATATAAATATATATATAGCAAATCAACAAATATTTGAGCCTTACAGGCTTATTATGTAAAAGAGATAATCTGGAATGTGAATAGGTGATCAACTTCTATGATGAGCTTATACTTTTATGGAAGAATAATGGGATAAAACAAGATTTTATAAATAATTTAGGGTATACTATTTCAAAATTATTAATAAATGTATCATATTTCTCCCTTTGAACTCATATTTTTATCTGGTTATAGAACTATCATTTATTTTTTGTATGCTATCATTTTGTCCATCTGCAATGGATTATTTTTTTTAGTTCACAAATGTGCTCAAATCTTTCCATTATTAAAAAAAAAATCTTCTTTTGGTATTCCTTTATCTACTTGGATAACTACTTATACTTAACAAAATTCTTTAAAAAGCGTTTCCCTGTTTAAAAAAAAAAGAATATTACCTTGATTTTCTCATAATTCATTTCATGTATCTTTGCAATTTGAAATTCATTGTCATCATTAACAAAGACTATTTTCTCAGTGATTTTACAGTACCTCACAATTTTATTGACTCCGATGCTTTAATCACAGGCATAGCTCACCTTTTCTTTGAAAATTGCATGGCTTCTGAACGTAACCTCTTATGAATGACTCCTGTCATGTCAGTACCATGTCAGATGCAAGTCATCGTAACTCAATTCTAATGAGCTTAAATATTGAAGAAAACAACTGGCTCATATAACTGAAAAGAAGCTTTATGGATTCAGCCATGATTGGATTTAGTTGCTTAAATAATTCCATCAAAGGTCTGTTCCCCTCCTTCTGTAGGCTCTGCTTTGTATTCCATTTTCATAAAATGTTTACCAATGCATTAGAAAATAAAACTGCCAGCGTCACCATGTTTACAGTATATGACTTTGAAATCCTGGGTAAGAGCAAACTGCTTTCCTAATGTATCTAGTAAAAGCTTTTGGCTAAATATATTGCATTTGGTAGGAGTGGCTTGGGTCCTATGTTTATCCTTGCAACAGTCCTGGCAACTGGTTTAAATAGAATGCTATATACTCTTTTGGTCAGCCTTCGACCACATATCCACTTCAAAGGCCCGTAGGTCCCATCTGAACAACATGGAAAGAATTTGGGGGAAAAAAAAGATCCACTAAAAACCTAAATGACTTTTTCCCTTAAAGAAGATCCTTTGATTCTAAATGCCTGATAGATATTTCTCCCCGAATGTCTTACCAGCATCTTAAAATAGTATGTCTAGAACAAAACTTAACTCTTCTCCAAAGGCCTCCTTTACATTCCACATTTCAGTTAATGTTGTGTGTTACTGAACGTCATCAATCACACCACATGCTCCTTCTCTTGCATTCTTCTACTTTGCCCAATCCTGAATCCTGAACATAAAATTTGTTCTCTCTTCTCATCCTTCCCACAGTCAACCCACGTCTAAGTCCTGCTGGGTCTGCTTCTAGGTATCTGACATTCTGTATTTTGTCATGGCCTATGGCATTCTGATTATGTAACAAGAAAAGGAACATAATTTTATCCCTTCCTCCTTTCTTGATTCTTCCAAAATTCAGTTCACCTAATTTTATCCAGAGTTACATTTTTAAACCCAAATTTAATCGTTACTTCCCTACTTAAAACTTGTAAAGATCTTCCTATCTATCACCTATTCTTATCTGTCACCTATTCCTATGTATCACCTATTCCTATCACCCTTTTTCCTTGCCATGTCTTAAAAGTATTAGAAGTATCTGGTTTTAATTACACCACTCCCTCTCATAACTGACCTGGCAGTCCACTCTTGGGCCATGCTTAGTCTTTTATTCTCAAATACACAATGCATTCTATTATTTCTAAGATCTCTGGGTTTCTCATATCCTGATTGTATATCCTTCTTCTTATTCCCTAAGCATATTATGCCTCCTATATCATAACAAAAAAACTCAGTGTTTGAGTATGATCTTTGGAGTTTTACTCTAGGTTTCAATCCCAATCCCAACAATTTACAAGCTATTTAACTTGGTTCAAGTTTCAAAAAAATATTTTATGGTACATGTTTCTCATTTAAAAAAATATTCTTCACAAGTTTTGGAGGGTTTTTTTTTAGGATTAAATGAAATAATGTATATAAGGTGCTTAGGCTAGTGACTGCCGCATAGTAAATAATCAGAAAGTATTTACTACTCAGTATTACCCTTTTGTGAGTTCTTTGAAAATGGGTTCAGTGTCTGTGGCTGTTATCCCAAGACTGACCATGGGCTTGAAATAGAATAAGAGGTCAAGTCAATTCTCATTATATAAATATTAATGCCTTCCTTAATGCCATTACTGTCAGCAGGTTAGCCACTCAGGCTTAAAATACAAGTGTCTTTGATTTCTTTTCTTTTTTATGTTTCTTGCCATTCAAATAATCTAATTCCTCATATTTCTTCCATATGCATTTACTTGAATTTCTTCCAATATCCTCATTTCTGTGAAGGCTAATCTGTTAGGTCAGCATTGACTCTCATCTGTTCTATTTTCCCTAAATGAATTCCATATAGCAGTTTATTTATTCCAATTTATTTAACAAAACAAAACAAAAAACCAGATCAACTTTCAAGAGCAAAAGCTATTATCATGGAATTTCTGTATCGAAAATCCTCAGCATATAAATCCCAAACCATTTATCATTCATTTAGTACCATCCATAACCTAGCTTTGTTCCATTTCTCAAATACTATCTTGCATTTCTTTAAATAATACCCCCAGTTCCAGACTCTTCTTTATACATGACTCAAAATTACCGGTAGTTTCTACTTCTCACTTTCTGTCCATACTACTTTCTCAGAAAGAAATGCTTCTTTCTCTTTTTTCCACTTATTCAAAACCTATCCATCCTACTAAAGCATGTGCAAAATCTACATATTCCACAAAGCCTTTTATTTTATCAATTTTATCCTCACAATTTACCTAACTTATTTCTCTCATAAAGCACATAAAATATATCTTGAATTTTAGGTATATGTGTACATGATTTATCTTTCTTTTTTTTTTTTTTTTTAGATTTTATTTATTTGTCAGAGAGAGAGAGCATGAAGAGGGAGAGCAGCAGACAAAGGGAGAAGCAGGCTTCCTGCTGAGCAGGGAGCCCGATGTGGGGCTCGATCCCAGGACCCTGGGATCATGACCTGAGTTGAAGGCAGATGCCCAACTGACTGAGCCACCCAGGTGCCCCATGATTTATCTTTCTGACTTGAAAACTTATTCATACTCACATAGCCTCATTTTCTTCACCTGTGTGGCTCTTTATAGAAACTCTCAAATGCAATGCTCACAGTAGTATTTGTTGAGTAAGTATTCAAATTGCCATTTATAAATATTATTCCTTTTTTAAAAAAGATTTTATTTATTTGACAGAGAGAGCAAGCACAAGCAGGTGGAGCTGCAGGTAGAGGGAGAGGGAGAAGTAGACTCCCTGCTGAGCAGGAAGTCTGACACAGGACTCAATCCCAGGGATCCTGGGATCATGACCTGAGCCTAAGGCACATGCTTAACTGAGCCACCCAGGTGCCCCAATGTTATTCCTTTAATAAGGGATGTCATAAGGAATGAGCCTGCTGCTGAGTCTACCAAAGTACATATTATTGACCATCCTGACCTATTACATTTAGTTTAAAAATAATATTAGACAAAGACATTGTTAGTTTTTTTCTAAAATTCAACACCTATGTAGAAAACTAAATGTTTAACTATTTTTAATGTATCCATAGTCCATATTATATATTACAGATACACATGTATCATATATTAATATGTATTATATATTTTATAGTCTTGGGTAAAAGCACAGAGGTGTTACTCATAAAAGTAACCTTAAATCCTTGCCAAATTATGAAATAGTTATAGAATATCAGAAATTTGTTTCACCTTCTCTAAGATTTAGTTTCCTTTTATCTAATATAGGTAAAATTGCATCTCTATGATCTATATCACAGTATTTTTTACAAAAGTCAAATGAAATTTTAGAAGATCCACAGACAATTTTGCAGCAAAATCAACAGTATTGAATGTGCCCATTTTTTTTATATTTAATTTTTATTTAAATTTATATTTAGGGCATGATACTACATTATTAATATTCTTTAAACATTTCCTGGTGGATTCCAATATGAGCTCTTGGGCAAGGAGAGCATTTTTGAACATTCTGAACTGGTCTGGACACTATATTTCCCATTCCTTGAAAAGGATTTGACTTGCTCAGAAACCTTCTGAAGAACGAATGTGCCCATTTTTAAGGCATTGTAAAAGCACTACACGATTTATTAAATTAGTCACTTGAACAATTTATTTAATACTGTATTATTACTTTGCACTGAATCCAAATATCAGCTGAAATCCATTTTATATTAAGTATGCCTGGGATGATTTTATCCTAAGCTGTATTTAACAAAATCGTTAGTGCATGAATAACACAAAAATGTCAAAAAATATTAAAATCCCTTTTCCAGTTTTTGATATTGGCAAAATATATCATAGGAAGATAGGAAAGTGCTTTTATAATACTTAATGATTACTCTGAGCAAATCAAATACTGGGTCAGATTGAACTTTTAACCCATACTAACTGCGATCAGCTTGTGCCGAAGAAAATTAGTGGTTCATTATGGCTTACAAGCCATTATTTCAAAGCTAAGAGTTTCCTGTAATTTTGCATATATTGCTTTTACTGAATATGTTGAAGGCCCTTAAAGACTAGAATATGCCACATTTGATCATAAAAGAAATGAGAATGTAATAATCTCTAATGACAAGAAAAGCCAATTATGCCAGTTTTGCATTACCTTTTTATTAAGTTTTTAAAATTTGTTCTATTGCTTTTTTAATATGCAGTTTTATTCTTTATTCATTCCCATCCCATTCCTTTCTTTTGTTTAGTTTTTCTCTCTCTCTCTTGACCCATTGTGTTAATTCTTGCAGAAGATAATTTGTCATCACTGCCACAATGAATCCAATTTTCCTTAACCCAGACCTGGCCGTGGTTTGCTATATCGCAAAGGAAACTACCTGAAAGGCTAATAAGGGGCACTATATGAGAAGTGTGACTGCATTGTTGCAGCTTTAATTAGATCAGTCAAAATTCTTGGTGAATACTGTTCAGAGAAGTATTCTTTGGTAGAGGAAATTGTATTCCTAAAAAAAAATCTGGTTTTCAAAAACACAATCCCATTACTGCTAAATATAAAAGCAGAGTTCAAAGCATGCAACCAATTGAGTTGGACTTTTCCTACCATATTTTTTAAAATTACCAAGGCCAAGTATTCTGCATCTTTTCTCAGATATCCATCTTTTCTATCTATCCATCGATTATACTTCTAGAATTACCTTTTCTTCTACTTAGATAATGTATGTCTATGTAATTATGGAAAATAAAAATAGATTGGACACCTCTATTATTGAAAACCACTACATAATTCTGGTATAGGATTTTATAATTTAATGATCATTTTCATATTAGTTATTTTAGGAAATCCTCCTAACAGAACTTAGAGTGATTTAAAAATAATGCCTATTCCTAATTCTGGTGTAGAAAATAATGTAAAACTATTGGACCCAAACTATGGAGAGTCAAAGAACAATCTGGTTAATAGGTATTTACATAAAATTTAGTTGAAGAAATACAGGAGCACTTGGATTTAGTATCTGTGTTTAATGTTTACACACCTGTTTCTTAAAAAGAAAAGTCATTGGCAAGAGCTCTGATGCAAACACCCAGGCATTTGCAACATTAATGAATTAATCTTTTTATAACTCTTTTCTCTACAAGTTTCTTTTAATAATCAAATGCCATTTTTATAAAGGCAAATATATTCTTAATTCTCTTAGGTCATTTTATGTTATGCTTACTGTTTAATGGATTTTTTCCTAATATTCCACTTGTAGTTCATTCTTCGTGATTTTTTTGTTTTTTTTCATGATTACAATGTATGGTTTTTCTTATAAATAGAATTTGCATAATCTTCATTCATTTTAGATAACATCTACTAATTTTATATTATAACTAATGATATAGTTTGTTCAGTTTTTCCCCTTCTCCATTGTGAAGTACAGAGAGAATATGAAGGACAAAAAAGAAATATGCAGAACTTCAGTGGTGTATGTAATAACATTTAATGGAAAGTATGTTGAATTAGAGTCCCAGAGGGAGAAGCAAGTCAGAATAGGGTGTTAAGTGATTTAATTAAAAAGTAACTAAACCTTTCTAAATGTTTTGAAAAATAGTAATTCAGAAATGTAGGAACCTCAATGAACCCCAAAGAGGATAAACACAAAGTAAATATTCTGGGGCATATCATGGCCAAGTTGTTGAAAACAAATATAAAGAAAAATTCTCAAAAACAGCTGGTGGAGGCACAAATTACATGTTGGGGACAAGAATACAAATAACCACAGATTTCTCACCAAAACCAGTGAGAGCCTATAAAGTGCTAAAAGAATATAATGAAGACAACAAGGAGGAGAAGGAAGAGGAAAAGTTTATTATTCTGCAATACTATAACTACTGAAAACTATCCTTCAGAAATGAAAGAAAAATAAAGACATTTTCAGATATATAGAACTTGAGAGAATTCATCAACAAGAAGACTACAATTGAAAAATGCTAAAGGAAATGTTTAGGGCTTAAATACAATGACGTTAGAGTGAAACTCAAATTTACAAAAAAAAAAAGAAAACAGAATATGTCAAATATGTGGGTAAATATAATAAATGAGTTTTACATTTCTTAATTTATTCAAAATAGAATTATGTTAAAGAACAGACAATTTTATGGAAACCAAAATTAAAAACACAGTAGCATTTATAATCACTCAAAAAATTAAACACTTTGTTATATACTAAACAAAATATGTATAAGACCTGTATGCTGAAATTTACAAAATGCCAATGAAAGAAATCAAGAAGAATGAAATATATGTAGAGACATACCTTGTTTGTGGATTGGAAGTCTCAGTATAATAAGGATGTCAAATCCCTCCAAATAGATCTATAAGTTGATTGCAATTTTATAAAAATCCCAAGTTTTTTTTTTCCCCCAACATTTATTCTGACATCTATGGAAATGCAGAGGGTCAAAAACAGAGAAATAATTTTGGAAGAAATGTAAGAAGTGAGAGGAATCACTCCATCTGAATAATTAACAAGACCTAACGAGTTTACTAAATAGCTACAGCAACCAAGGGAGTGTGGTATTGGCAGAGGGGTAAACACAGAGATCAGTGGAATAGACTAGAGAACCCATAAGTAGACCACACAACTGACCTTTGACAAAGATGCAGTAGCAATTCAAGGATAGTCTTTCAACAAATGGTGCTGGAGCACTTAGGGTAGGCACCAAAATAAAATAAATAAGAAGGGAGAGGTGATAACTCGGACATTGTAAAAATTAAAAACTCCACAAAGGACTCTGTGAAAAGGATGCAAAAATAAGCTGCATAATGGAGCAAATTATTTGTCACACATTTGACAGACTTTGATCTAGATCACAAAAAGAATTCTCAAAACTGAATAGTAAATAACAAACTATCCAGTTGGAAAATGGGAAAATATTTGAACAGACATTTCACCAAAGTTATATAGATGGCAAATAAGCACATTAAAGGATATTCAATGTAATTAGCCATAAAGAAAATGAAAGTGAAATCACAGTAAAATATCACCACGCTAATCAGCATGGCTTGAATGAATGAATCAATCAATCAATTAATAAACAGTGATGACACCAAATACTAGTGAGAGCTCAGAGAAACTGGACTATTCATATATAATTGGTAGGGAAGTAAAATGTTAGTTACTTTAGAAAAGATCATGGGAGTTTCTTACAAAACTAAATATGTGCTTACCATTGTACTCTTGGATATTTATCTCTCAGAAATGAAAACTTATTTTCATACAAAAACCTGTATGTGAATATTATTTATTCATAATTTGAAAAACCTGAAAACAATCCAAATATCCTTTGATGGGGAAAAAAACAAGATAATAGCACAATCTACTATAGAATACTACTCAGAGTTAAAAAGGGACACAATCAATATTTGTGACAACTTGGATAGGTCTCAAGGGTATCATCCTGAGTAGAAATATCAGTATAAAAAACTTGCATACTATACATGTCCACTTATATAAAATGCATGAAATGACAAAAGTATGGATATGGAGAACAGGTTATTGGTTGACAGGTAGTGTGGAGTTAAGGAAGGAAGGAGTAGCGAGGATGTTAAGAGCTGTAACATTAAGGATCTTTGTAATGTAATTGTTCTATGACTTGACTATGGTGGTAGTCATATAAATCAATACATGTAATAAACTATATAGAACTAAATATAAACATACAACACTTACACATAAGTGTGTGAAAAACTGGTAAAATCGTAAAAAAAATTCAATAGATTTTATTAATGTCAATTGTGATATAGTTGTGGGAGATGTTATCTTTGGGGAAAACTAAATGAAGTGTGTATATTATATTTCTTTATTATTTCTTACAACCCTATGTGAATCTGCAGTTATCTCAAAGAGCTGAAAATATATGAATGGACTAAATACTCTAAAGGCTAAAACTGTGAGAAGATAAAAAAGCAAGACCCAACCGAATGCTGTCCACAAGGAACAAACTTTAAATAAAGTGATGCTGAGAGGAAAAGATATAGCTTGTTAATGTGTAAAAAAAGATAAGCAACAGTCATCACCAAACAGTGGCTTAAAGACCAGAGATAAAGAGCAATATAACATGAGCAATATTACATGATGATTCATTAATAAAATAGGAATGTAATTGTGAATGTACTTAAAGAACTTCCAAATAGATGAAATGAAAACTGACAGAAATAAAGGGAAATATAAAACAAATCCAAATTATAGTTGGTAAATTTTAAAAGTCAACCTCATTGTCATTCAGTTTATAAACAATAAATGCACATATTTTGTGTGTAGTTTAATGAATTTCACAAATGAATGTTGTCATATTACTCTCACTCCATCAAAATATAGCACTTTGTTACCCAAGAAAATTTCATCATGCCACTTTGTTGTAGATCTCTACACATCAGCTCAGAAAACAACCAATATTCTATATTTTACTACAGATTTGTAGACTGTTCTGAATGATATTATAAATGGGATAATTTAGTATTTTTTGGCATTTTGTTCAGCATATTACTTTTGGGATTCATTCTTTGTATTGATGAGTACAATTCCCCAGTATAAATATAATGCAGTTTGTTTATTCTTTCACCTGTTAAGTACAACTCAGATTGTTTGCAAAATATTTAGAGTAGCAAAACAATACTGAAAAAAAGGAACAAAGTTGCAGAGTTTACATTACCTGTTTTAAAAACTTAGCAGAAAATTACAGTCATCAGGAAAGTATAAAGGCATTGGGATTTTAAAAGAAATAGATCAGTATAGAGTCCAGAAATAGGTGCCAAAAAAAATTCAATGAAGAAAAAAAGTCTTTTCAAAAAATGTTGCTGGAATTACAGCCATAACTGGAAGCAATGATTTGAAATGGATCAATTTATTATACATAAATCTAAGAAAAATAAAGCTGCTATAAGAAAACAAAGGAGAATACCATTGCAACTTTGACATAAGATCCCATAGAACAATTGAAACACTAGCCATAAAAGCAAAATTAATAAATTAAACCTCATGAAAATTGGTAACTTCTCCTCATTAAAAACACTGTTAAGGAAAAAATTTTGCAAACCACAGACTAAGAGAAAATATTTATGATACATATTTCTGACAAAGAGCTTGTATCTATATACATGAACTCTTACAACTCAATACAAAAAAAAATCAAGCTATTTAATAGAAAATTAAGAATGTATGCACTTGAAAACACTCTTCCAAAAAAGGATACATGAAAGACCAGTTAGGACACAAAATAATGCCCAAAAATAGTCATCTAGAAAGTGCAATGTAAAAGCACAACAATTTACGACCTCACATGACTAGAATAATTTAAATTTAAAATATCAAAACCATCCAATTTTGGCAAGGATGGGGAGTCACATGAACTCTGCTATATTTCTGATGGAAATGTAAATGATGCAACTGCTCTGGAGAACTGCTTAGCAGTTTCTTATAAAAGCAAGAATTCATCTACCCTTGGCCTAAGAGCTCTACTCCTAAGTACTACCAAAGAGAAATAAAAATGTGTATCAACAAAAATCCTGTACAAGAATGTGCCATAGCAGCTTTTTTACATATCAACAAAAAACTGGAAATAATCCAAATGATTTTGACAGAGAACAGGTCCACAGATTGTGGTATTTTTATAACATGGAATACTACTGAACAATAAAGAGAACCATTGATCCATTAAATAACATGGTTGGATCTCAAAAGCATGTGAATGAAAAAAGTGCAAAATAGCACATACATTATGATTCCATTTATATGAAGTTATCAAATTACAAAAAAAAAAGATGAAATTTATTGAGCTAGTCACTGGAGGAGGGTTTTTGAAGTAGAATGAGAGGATTTTCTATAGTGATATAAATTTCTCTACCTTGATTGTGTTGGGTTGATTGGGTTACATGGGTGTATGCATTTCTCAAAATTCATAAAACTATATACTTCTGTCCATTTCACTATGTTTAGTCATACTTGAAAAAGGAAAAAAATAGTTGATAGAAATTATGTTACTATATAAGAGAGTGAGAGAGGGCAATTTCACTGGAATAGTGAGGAGGGCAAAAGAATATAAATTGGTAGAGTCCAAAAGGAAAATTAAATCCAGAGTTAAAACAGGAAGAAATGTGTATAATTGAAGCATTAACTACTGAGAAAATATATGTAACTTTGGCTATTTTCCATTAGGATAGATATTAAATATATTGGTTTGTTTGCAAGGTCTGAGTTTTAGGCATGATTACATGAGAATAAATAAATATAATGCATGATTAGGAAATCAGGATAGTACTATTAGATTTCTGTAATCTGGTGTTTTAAGAAAACTTTTGCCTCGCAAATTATATTGTACAATCACAGTCTACTTTAGTGCCTACAGCATACTGATATTGTGGTGGAATTCATTTTAAACTTAAATATACCACCTAATATAAAGCTTTTGAAGGTTGTTCTAAAGAAATACACATATTCTTATATTTTTACTGAAAAGTATATGCACATTCTATTTTTAATCTACCAGTTTTTATTTGGATTTATAAATTATAGTATATCATAACCAAGGGGTTTCGTAAACATATAATTTTCTTTCGAAGGCAAAATCAATTACTCCCAGAACTGGAAACAGTGAAACAAAAGTAGATATTTATTGCTATGCCTGGGTTTGCTCTTTAATTTTATGTTTCTTTTTAAATAAACTCACTCTAATTGATGATTACTTTCTGCTTGTAAGCTGTGAGATACAATTTGTTTTTAATCTAGCAAATTTTAAAAATATGAACAAAAATATAATTGTTGCCAAATACAAAGTAAAATGAACATTCATAGACAGTTTGCAGGTGTTATAATAATGTATAATGTGATTTTTAAATGCTCATATTCTTTGAATTGGCAATTACACAAAAGCAGGGAAAATAAGCAGTTAGCAAGACTATAGTATAATTTTAATTTAGTAACAATGCACCTGTTAAAATAATTACTTAAAATACATGGCATGGAGTCTTTAACTGCCTTTGAATATACCTTATTTTGTTCAAGAAACATCATATAAACTTTCCTCTTTGTTTTTACATAATTGTTTTACATATTTGAATATGCATTATCAGTTGTCTTCATGGGTCAAGGATGTTGTACAGGGAGGGAGGAAAATCTAATAGAAACTATTGGGATGTTGCACAGAACTCTTCCTTGATGTGAGGAAGAGCACTTTGCAAAGAAACCCAGCACTTCAGGGAGAAAAAGAGATTCCAAATAGTCTCCAAATGAGGAAAAGCTCAGTGAGAAAGTCCCACATGGTTCTGCCTAAATTCTTCTCTCAGTATAGAAAATGCCCCTAAAACAGAATCTACAAGGAAGATAGAATGAGTGTGGGATAAAGACCATATGACAACACAAGGTGCTAGAACAGGGCACACAAACTGGCATCAAGGTGCACTGATGAGTGGTGAGAAATTTTCATAATACTCTGTGTCATTTAGACTTTAGTTAGTCTTGGTTTAGTGTTTAGTCCTGGACTGACCCTTTCTGAACTATATGAGCAGTAGGACTTCCTGCAGTCTTCAGGGAGTGGTGCTCCAGAGAGAAATGTGGGATGAACTGCTAATGAAGGGCAACTGGGAAAAAAAAGATTAAATGTAAACAAATATGTTAATATCTACGTGCAGTTATATTTGTATAGAAAATCCAAAATGACAAAAATAGCAATAGTCCAAATTTTCCATGCTTCCTGTTGTAATGCTTTCAAACTGTGTTATTATGTTATTTCTTCCATGAATATATTGTTTGCTTCTCAGCTTCAAATAAAACTCTTCTCTCCTTAAGCATATCTTTCCCATCCATTTGAAAGCCATTAAAAGATAGGCTTAATGCCTTTCTTGATTGCCAAAGACATTTCTAGAACATATGTTTTCTCTCTGTCACAAGGTATCCCTACATTTAGCCTTCCCAGTGAGTAATGATACTCATTATATAATTTGCCACCCTCCTTGACACAGTGACTTATTTACTAGCATTATGTTAATTTTGAGTTTAATTCCATATTTTTTCTATTTTTGGTATGTTGATAATCCAATCATGATCTTTAGGTGGTTAATATTTTTTTATTAAAGATTTTATTTATTTATTTGACAGAGAGAGACACAGCTAGAGGGAACACAAGCAGGGGGAGCGGGAGAAGGAGAAACAGGCTTCCCGCGGAGCAGGGAGCCTGTGCGGGGCTTGATCCTGAGATCATGACCTGAGCTAAAGGCAGACGCTTAACGACTGAGCCATCCAGGCGCCCCAGTTAATTAATATTTAAAGAAGTAGTGATAGTAGAGTGGGACAAAATGGGAATGACATAAAGAGATCAACAGTATTTTCAGATGGAATATTTGATTCAAACTATGGCTGCAATTTGCACAACTTTGCTCCATTTCTGGAACTGACACTATCTTTTCAGGCTACTTAATGCATTTTCTTGAAAAGGGTCATAGCTGATGACTGGACCTTAGGCTGGTCTGTGCTTCTGTGACTTCACAGCATTCTTTTTACCTAGCTATTTCTCATTGTGGAATATTGTCTTTCTTGGTGGTTTTAGAGAACATCTTTTCCAAACCTCTTGGAAGTTTATTGAAGTCTGTATGACATAAGACTCTTAAGCAGCTAATTTACAGAATTGAACCTTACACTTGTCTATGTAAAGGGAAATTTTAACATCATTTTAACAAGGCATTTATTTTTAAAAAGTATTGAAAAATACAGTTCAAGTAATCAGAAAAACAAACCAACATCATGACTGTGTTTATAACTCTATCAGAATTACAATGTGTTGTAAATATTTATATAACTATAGAACTGGGTTAGAAACTTTACAAAACAAAAAGCAAATAGGAGGTAGGGAGTACAGGAAAGAATTAAATATTTCAATTGTTAACTTCCTTTAAGTATGGAAAACTAATGGATTCATATAAATCTAAAACTAAGAAAATAAATAAATAAACAAGATAAACAACTACATTTTCACATTCATTTCTAAATATTTTTTCTATATCTGATATTTTTTTCATGCTGAATGTGCCTTGCAGTTTAAGGATATCAAAGCAAAAAGCTGAACAAAATCTGTGCATGTAGTATATATTTAAAATATTTTACGTGTTAGAATGTTTTCCACCCTATGAGCAGTAACACAGTGAGTTTGGAAATCAGTTTACTGCATCATAATCAGAAGATTTAAAAAATGAAATAGAAGAAAATAAAATATGCCCAAGAGGTAAGGGTGTTTAGTAAAACTTTTGTATGTATGTACTATATTAATACGTAAAAGATGTCTCTTAGGTGTGGCTCCTTTGGGGTCAATATGCACTGAAAGTATTATTTATATACTTATATTATTGACAAATATATAGATATATTTAAATTAATTTCACCCACTATGAGTTAAGATACATATGAGTAGAAATTAATTACCACTTTAGATCTTGAGTAAAGTGTTTACAAGACCACTGGCAGTGTAAAAATTGCCATCTGTTGTTAAGGAACAGTATAAATGCCCCTAGTCTAGTAATATATTTATTCACTTCTTAATTCATTCCTAAACATTCACTCATCATTCTATAACCTATCAATACTTACGGTGTAAACTTCCCTACTCATGAAGTCTTTCATAGCCTACACATGAAGTATATTCATAGACAAAAGCAAACCTTATATAAGCTTTATCATGCACACCTATGCTCAAATTTTCCTTTGATTAAAATAATATACATCCAGCACAGTAAGTAAAATACTTGTATAATAAGTATTTTTATGTATAAAATAATTCAACTTAAAGTTTTCTTCATCTACTATGGGAGCTTTGCGCAGTGGCCGTATCGTAGCCAATGAGGTTTATCCGAGGTGCGATTATTGCTAATTGAAAACTTTTCATCTACTATAGGGATACAATGATGAATAAGCTACAGTCTACAGGTTTACCACGGACTGAATCACTTGTGTTCTCAGGTCCCTAAAATGTAAAATATGATGAAATAAATCTGACGAAAATTCAATCTGAATACTATGTGGATGTAGAAGAGGAATCACTTAATACTGAGAATAGAAGATCCATGATCTTGTTTTGTTAGCTATGTTCACTAGCAAACTGAATTAAACCATTTACAGCCACCTAATGAACCTAAACAAATCAAAAACATTTTCTAGATTAAGGACTATTTAATAACTGTAATGTTATTTGGAGACCTGCATTTAGCTAATACTAATAAGGCATTTCAATTATGATAATAACACAAGCATGTAGTAAATAAATTCAAAGAATGACTTAGGATTCAAGCTACGCTAATACTTAATTCTATGTCCTTAGGCAAATAAACTTCACTTTACCCTGATTTTCTCATGTGTAAATTGGACTGTCAATTAGTAATTTTTGTTTTGCTTTGTATTTATGCCTTCTAAAGAAAGGCTTTCATGCTGTCCACTTTTTAATTTTTAATTCTACACTAACATTTATGATTTTTAACTTAATTTTTTGATTATTTATGATGGCTTTTGTCTTAAGAATTAAATTGAACCTTCAGATTTGATATTTTCCAAATGACTGCTTTATATTCCAAATAACTCTAGAAAATCCAACAATTTTTGAGGCAGTTCTTTCATGATATCCTGAATTTCCATGTGCTTTGGAATAAAATCTTATTTGTTCTGTCTACATATTCCTTATCTTCATCATTTTAACTTTAAAATAATGGATAAATTAGTACCATCTCTTTATATTTTATATACTTTTTTTCTGACAAATATTATATATTAATTTTTCTATATTATATGTTGATATTATTTGTGAAGTTTACCCTAAATAGGCTGCTGGCATTAATTACTATAACTTTAATTTTATAGAATATTTAAGGAAGATTTAACATCTGAAAAAATACTTTGTCTTCCTATCCATAAAAAAAAATAAGAGAACATTTTTTTTACATCCTTCCCATTTTATACATTTCTTACTATTTTATACATTCAGTTTTTCCTTAGAATTTTATTATTTGTGTTTCTTTCATATCGTATATTGTATTCCTTTCTAGTTTCTAAATATTTTTGTTTTATATTGGGAATTTATTGATTGCTTTTTCTTAGGCTCCTATCTGATTACTATTCTGGGTATTCTCATTGTGTCTTTAAATTTACAAATAAAACATATCAAACCATACCAAAGATCTTATAAGAAAGAGAAATGTCTTCCCTGTCCAAACTAGCCACCTGGTTTCACTCCTGCTAAGAATATATAATGATTTTATTTCTGTTTTTAGTTCTGATCATAACTTCCTTTACATCTTTAAATAAAATGTCACCACATAGTATCCACTGATTTTTCACGTCTGAACTCCTAGCAGAGTTTCATCACTGTTTTCTTTCCTTTTTTTGTTAACTCTGTATTTCTAAAGAGCTATGGATATATTTTTTTAAATTTTTGTCCCATCAGCTATAGATAAATGAACTTTTAGATTTTCTTACAATATTAAACTATTAGAGTCATTTCACACTTAATTCTATCTCTTGTCTACTTTTCTTCTCTCTCTCTAGCTTTGTTAATTCTACAAATTGTCAGGATTAATATCAGTTAAACCATTGACTTATTTTCTTTGTCTAAAAGTTGGCAGCCAAAAAATAGTGAACATTTTACATTATTCATGACTATAAAGAGTTTTGCATTGTGAGGCAAATTTTATGAGAAAAAGAATACTATTTTCTATATTCCAGATATGCCAAGAAGTCAGCCTGACTGACCCTAATTTATGGAAGATAACATGCTCTTTCCTGAACTTTTTTTTCTCTTTGGACTTGGTATTCAGGATTATAAATTTAGAAAACATAAACTAAAAACAAAACAACAACAAAAAAACCTAACGTCTTTATTCATCAGTTCTGTGTAGACCAGAGTGTTCCCTTTTCTTTTGAAGACTTAAGTCATTCTCCAGCTCTAAAAATGTTCCTTTATTACTTTATGTCCCTCCTTTTTGCCTTTTTTTCTCTTTCTGAAACTTTTATTATTTGTTTTTAGATACCCTGACTTTAGCTTAGCATTTGCTTTGTATTTTGAGATTTTTTTTTTCCTTTGGATCTTGTGGTCAAATAATTTATATCCCAGCAGGGACTATCATAATTTTATCTATGTATACTTTATTCTTTAAAAATATTGGGCTATATTCCAGAAAAAACTTTATTGTTCTATCTCAATTTTTTTTAAAGATTTTATTTATTTATTTGACAGAGAGAGACACAACGAGAGAGGGAACACAAGCAGGGGGTAGTGGGAGAGGGAGAAGCAGGCTTCCCATGGAGCAGGGAACCCAATGTGGGACTCGATCCCAGGACCCTGGGACCATGACCTGAGCCGAAGGCAGACGCTTAATGACTGAGCCACCCAGGTGGCCTATCTTAATTATTTTTAAAGTTTTTTTTTGTTGATGTTATTTTGTTGTAATTATATCATTATTGTATCATTACTATTTTTTTTTAAGATTTTATTTATTTGTCAGAGAGAGAGAAAGAAAGAGAGCAGAAGCAGGGGGAGCGGCAGACAGAGGGAGAAGCAGGCTCCCCACTGAGCAGGGAGCCCGATGTGGGACTTGATCCCAGGACCCTGGGATCATGACCTGAGCCAAAGGCAGACACTTAACCGACTGATCCACCCAGGTGTCCCTGTATCATTACTTTCGTTAAAGTTGTAAATGAATATTTATATGCCATAGTCATAATTCCAAATAAGTGTGGTGTTAATCATCTGAATTGTTATTTTACTGTATTTTTTTGTTCTTTTTGAATATTTTTCCATGTGAAATTTGAATCAAATTTTTTAACTCCAGGTTTAAAACAGACTTTATAAGGATGGTGTGAACTTAACAAGCAGCATTAATAACCTTTGAGAATGATAATTTATATCCAAATATAAAAGGTGTTTTCAGCTATTTTTGTATCTGTAAAGATTGGTTCAAAGTTAGTTTGCTCCAATAGATTTTTTTCAAATTTCTTGTTGAGTTTATTTCTTAGCATTTTATCTTTTGTTGCTATTACAAATAGAAGTTTATCATACATTGACTCTTTAGATTCTGGTTTTCGTTAATGACAGCAATTGTTTTTTTAAATATGCTTTATAGTCTGCTACAATATTCACTTTTTATTATTCTCTTAAATTTTCTAGATATACTATTATGTAATATACAAAGAAATAATTCTACTGCTTTTGATATTATTATGCCTATAATAGTTTTCTCATGTAATGTTAGCTTCTTGGAGGGTCCCAGAGTTTTTGAGTTTGAGATAGGGCTTGGGATAGGTAGACCTCAGTGGGCTCCGTTCTCAGCACAGATCAACTTGAAGATTGTCTCCCTCTGCCCCCCCGCCTCGTGCAAGCACTCTTTCTCTCTAAAATAAATAAATAAATCTTTTTTTAAAAAAAGAATTAATATCACTAGTGAACTCTAATAAGATTGATTTTTGCCTTTTATTCCTTCCTTTGCTTTCTCCTGGTATCTGATCCCAAGTCCAATAATAATCTCTGAAACATTAAAATGTTCTGAGTGTCAACCTATTTCTTCATACCAATTTTGAAATAGAGTCATAACCATTATCTGAAAATGATTTGGCTCAAGTTTTTTGGGGTGTTTCAGTCGATTGTACAAATATGCATACTGTTTAGATTCTTAAGTATCTCAAATTGTCTTCTTATATATAACTGTTATGGATGAAATACTATTTATTTTTATATATTCTGAAGTTAATATAATGAAATATTTAACTTGAGTCTTTTCTAATTATTCAACTTTTATTTCTATGTCACAGAGTTCTCTCATATTTCCAGAATATTTTACAGAAAATATAGAGATTAATATTTACATATTATCTACAGTTACAAAACAATCTTTCTAGTTTTATTAGTCAAATGTATATGCATATTTTCCTATAATCACTTTAATGTGGGAATGGGATCCAGCATTTTGTCTTATGAAATTAGAAAAATAATCCTCCATGTGATGATACCTATTTGCAAAGCATTATACAAATGTGTTATAGAAGTTGGTCCTAGTAATATAGGATAATTATGTTCACAAAGGAGGATCAGTGGTGGTGGATTAAGTGAGTTTAATGGATTAATCAACAAATGTTCAGAGTTCACTGCCATAGGGATCACACCATGAATGTGATGGTTGCCTCATGATAGGTTCTAAACTTCAGTACCATGAATCTTTAAAAATGTAGTTTTGGGGTAATGTTAAGTGAAAAGCATGTTGCATAATTCTTAAAAATTTATTTCATGAAATTCAGTTTTCTAAAACTATATTACAGTCCTTTAGAGCCCAACTGTTGTTTTATTGACGAAAATTGATTAACTTAGAAATGGTTTCTCCATAGCTTCAGTCTCCATATCTTCTTTGTAGTGAATATGGCATGAAAGTGTCTCAGGAACTCTGCAGGCATTCAAATAGCCACAGCAGGAAGTCTTCACCATTAAAACAACCGTTCCAGTATAAGAAGATTACAAGTGCCTGTTAATTTTCCAGCTATTTCAATGATGAAGACCTAATTTAAAAGCAATTCCTTGTCCTGTTATTTCTCAACCCAGTTACTGTACATAGGGAAAAAAGCAACAGGTAAACATGCATTCATTGTTTAAATAAAAACATTATTCAGTATTTTGGTCTATAGTTATTTGGAAATATGAGAAACACAATTGTTCTATAAAACTCTAATGAAGTTATTCACATTGAGTCAGAATAAATTATCAGTTCCCTAGGGCGCCTGGGTGGCTCAGTCGTTAATCGTCTGCCTTCGGCTCAGGTCATGATCCCAGGGTCCTGGGATGGAGTCCCGCATCAGGCTCCCTGCTCAGCGGGAAGTCTGCTTC
Source organism: Leptonychotes weddellii (assembly GCF_054177405.1). Taxonomy (NCBI): domain Eukaryota; kingdom Metazoa; phylum Chordata; class Mammalia; order Carnivora; family Phocidae; genus Leptonychotes; species Leptonychotes weddellii. Next base: position 146,755,071 of record NC_138372.1, read on the forward strand.
TCCCTCTCCCATTCCCCCTGCTTGTGTTCCCTCTCTCGCTGTGCCTCTCTGTCAAATAAATAAAATCTTTAAAAAAAAAAATTATCAGTTCCCTTTTTCAGTCAGAATAATGTGTCTACAGCTACTCTGATAGCACTGTCAATATAATATTGATCACTCCAGATAGTGTCATAATATTATGGCAAGCTAAGAAGTAAGCCATTAAACTAGTGAACAGAAAAATTATAAACATCATATTGTGACCTAATACTATATTTAAAAAAATTAAATGTATTAAAAATCTAAATCAAACCAACTTTTAAAAAATACTTAGAATGGATTGTACAACAAAAGCATTTAAGAAATATTATATAATATATATAGCATAGGAAATATCAGCAAATTTGATTTAAATGACAATGTATTATCTCTTTTTGGGAAAAAAAAACAGTATAACAAATTAGAAAAACAAGTGTTAGGATGGAAAATAAACACTTAAGATAGGGAAAAGGTTAAAAACACTACCTGCGTAGCGCCTGGGTGGCTCAGTCGTTAAGCGTCTGCCTTCAGCTCAGGTCATGATCTCAGGGTCCTGGGATCCAGCCCCTTGGGCTCCCTGCTCCACGGGAAGCCTGCTTCTCCCTCTCCCACTCCCCCTGCTTGTGTTCCCTCTCTTGCTGTGTCTCTCTCTGTCAAATAAATAAATAAAATCTTTAAAAAGAAAAATTCAATTGAATTACACATATGCCAGCACCCAGATAACCCAGATAACTCCAGAGTGTTCTATGACTCTTCCTTATTAAACATCCCCTCCCCAGAGATAACCATTCTTAATTTTGCCAGCATATATGACATCTGTCCATTACTGAAATTCATATAAATGGAAACACAATTATATACTTTTTCACTTATTTAGTATAATACTCTAAAATCCATCCATGTTGATGTATATCTGTAGTTTATTCTTTTAATGCTCTGTACTAATCTATTATATGGATATGCCATATTCTGTCTATTGAAAGGCATTCAGATTATTTTGAGTCTTTTGGTTATTATGAATAAAGCTGCTGTGAACATTCTTGTTTAAATAATTTTGTGGAAGGGCACCTGGGTGGCTCAGTTGGTTAAGTGTCCACCTTTGGCTCAGGTCATGGACCCAGGGTCCTGGATCCAGCCCCACGTCAGACTCTCTGCTCAGCGGGGAGCCTGCCCCTCCCTCTCCTTCTGCCTGCCGCTCCCCTTGCTTATACTCTCTCTCTCTATCAAATAAATAAATAAAATCTCAAAAAAAAAAAAAAAAAACCTTTTGTGGATACATGTAATCTATTATCTTGAGTATACACATAGAAATAGAATTTCTGGGTAATTGGATAGATCTACGTTTGAATTGTTTAGAAGCTACCTAAAGATTTATAAAATGGTTGTACTACATTTTGAATTGATTTATTTTAATTAAGTTATTTATTTGATATCACTTAATTTGGTTTCTGATGGGTATTGATGTTAATGTACCATATTGCTAGTTTTTTTTCTTTTTTGCCCAACTTGGTTTTATTTCTCTGTTTCACCTTATTTTTATTATTTATTTTTATTTTATTTTATTATTTTATATATTAGCTCTTTATTACATTTTATGTTTACAGTGGGCTTATTAGCTAAATTTTCTTTTATTTACATTTTTTATGGTTAGACTATATATACTACTAGAAAATTTAAATACTAAGTGGATAGTGGATAATGAAAATTTAAATCTAAAATAATAAAGTATCTAAATCAAATAATAAATGCCTAAGGATACAGCCAAAGTTTCTCTACACTTAAAAATATATATTCTATAAATGAAAGCTATGAATTACAGTTCAGTTAATAAAAATACAGGAACAATTGGGAAAGTTAAGAAGCATACAAAAGTAATAATGACTGAGAGTATTTTATAAGCTATGATAATATATGTACTTAACTTGCTTTGTTCTTTACAACAATTCTTTGAGGTAAGTACTGGCCACAGATGGGTTTCCCAGGAGATTAACATGTAGAAAGTATAATAGTGTTCTTGGGGGTAAAAAGAAAACACCTATAAGAAAGCAGACGGGAAGTAGGAATGAGGAGGGGGAGAATTTGAGCTGAGATGCTCAGTATTTGCTGTGAGAAGCTCTAATGCTGCAATGGATTTCATAACCCTATCCTCGGGATAAGTGATAAAGTCTTTGTATCTCCACCAGAGAAGTAATTGTGTGCCTCCTGTGGAAGCATAACTGGTCACGGTGGCTCCCTTCAAACAAGAAAATTCTCAGTAACTGAAAGAAAGAGGTAAGAGGGCCACTAAATTCACATTGGCCCTTTATCCATAAAAGTTTCCTGACAGTATCATTGAGAGGTAGAGCCCAAATGGAGAACTAAGTGAAACTCACAGGGAGAATTCCAGAGAGGAAGAAACAGCACAGAAGAAGGCCCCCAAACTCAGGGTAGGGGCCAGGTTTCCCAAGGTTTATTTGGCTAAGAGTTGACCTGCATATGAACAGGATAAAATTCTGTCAGACTTTTAAAGTGTTGAAAGTAGAAAAAGGTACTTAATGTGAAATAGTGATGAAATTCTGGCCCAACCAGAGGTGAGAAATTTTATTAACTCCTAAGACACTCAAAACAGGCACTAGAAATACCACATACTAGGACTAAGACTACTATAAACCTTAGTAAAAACTAATGACATGGAAAGAAGGAAAGTTGTCTGTGAATTAAAGTTTTGCAGGAAAAAATTCAACATTGTTAAAAGAAAGACAGAATAAGCCAGATCCCTAATATAATCCAGATGGGGAAAGAAAGTCAAAGAACTTCAAACAAATCTATCTTATGTGATAAAATAATTGATGAAAAGGGTCACAGTGATATGTAGGAATATACTGAATGGTCTGGTGTTCATGTCCCAGAATAAAAGAATGGAGAAAAAGACAGGAAAAAATATTTAAAGACACAATTGCTGAAAATTCCCCATTTTTTTTTTTAAAGATTTTATTTATTTATTTGAGAAAGAGAGAGATCATGATCAGGGAGCCTGATGCTGGGATCATAACCTGAGCTGAAGGCACACACTTAACCAACCGAGCCACCCAGGGGCTGAAAATTTCCCACTTTTAATGAAATATCAATATATAGATACCAGAAATCAGTGAACTCAAATAGACCCAACATGGTGAAACAAAAACAAACAAGAGAGACAGAAAGAAGGAAAAAGACTTTCTTCACATTAGAAGTTTATATTTTTATTCTAGTTTTGTAAAAATCACTCTTCTGTACTTGATTAATGCTTTTATCACACCTATATAATAGAAATATAATATATATATATATATATATATATTAGAAAGTGGTCAATAAATGTGAATTTCTTTACCCCTGACCATCAGCCATGCTATAGGACTTTACCACTGTTTCCTATATCCTTCTTGCTTATTACCACTAAATCTATTATTGGTAGTCATTAGAATTCCACTTAAGTCTCATTTTCTCCTCAACAAACATTTTAGACTAATCCCCAATTAGGAAGATCTTTATTTTATAATTACACCAGTATTATTCTCTTCATTCCTTCCTTTATGTAATCTATAGGAGTTTCAATTTCTTTCTCAAACAAATGAATAATCTGTCTCCATATAGTATTTTCCATCTAAAAAACTAAATACTCTAGTTCTCCAGTAGTATGAACTCATAATGTGAATATCCCTTGGCTGAATTTGGCATCATCTTATTGCCTGTGAGTTGTTTGGTGAATGATAACGCACTGCTAATGAGATCAGGTTAAAATTTGTTTGAGCCCTAGTCAATTGCTCTTTGCCAATAGCCATAGACTATACCAGCTCAGTAAATGATGGGAATAAGCATTTTCATTTATAAATAAAATACAGGATAACTTACCAAAAAAGCCTATAATATAATGGGGAAAAAATGCAAAGATATAGAGTGCAAAAAAAAAAAAAAAAAAAGATATAGAGTGCAAATTCTTAGTGCATGAGTAAGATCCTTTATAGTTTCTTGTATTTTGGGTCAGTTTTGTTCATCTTTCATAAGCACTGTGTTCATTCCTTTTAAAATAACATTGATTGGAACAGGAATCATATACTTTCTTTCTTTTTTAATATGCATACATTTTATTCAGTTGAATGGTCTTACATGTTTTAGTTAAAATCTTCAGGGGACTATAAAAATACAATGACCTTTTCAGAGTTAAAGGAAAATTTATGTAGATGTATTCCCTCACTACTTTTAGGGGGAAATATAAGCAAAATGAGTTGTTTGTATTCGTAATTTGATATTTACAAAATAATTCATTTGTCCCGTTTTTAGAGGATCTTGAGAAAAGCCCTCGGATACTCCAGTATCTGGAGGTAGAGAGGATCAAAAAGATATCTTCATGAGGAGTCAAACTGAGAAGTTCAGGGTCACTTCTCTATTGAAAATATTTAGTGACCTATGAGTAGGCTGGAGTTCAAGGATTCTAGCAGGACTATTCTAGTAAATTATATATATTTGTTAGTTTGTATCAACCACCATTTTTTCTTCATATTCTTGATAAAACTAACTTGGTACCATAGTGACATAATAACAGCATTCTGCTTCCCTGGATGTTTCCTCAGAATGAGAGTGTAGGTGAATATGTATTGCTGAATAAGGAAAAAAGAAAGTAATACTACATAACCTATTTTGGATAATAATTATTTTAGTGTGATAAAACTTAAAAAATAAATTTTAATAATCTTAAGCTCACATTTAGAAAACATTCATGTAAGCATTTACATGTGCCACCCAGATAAAAATATGGAGTATTTCTACACCAGAAAGTTAAACAGTAAACCCTACAATGGTAATTGTTCTTCTGACTGCCACCACAGGTTAGTCTGTTTTTGAACTTAATATAATTGACATTATAAATTACAAATCATTTTACTAATTCTTTCCCTAGAAGTTCTGCCTATGAGTTTATCCAAGCTGCATATCAGGAATTCATTCTTCTCTATTGCTCTGTAATATTCCTATATACAAATATATCACAATATATTTACTCCATTTTTGATGGGCAGTTTTTCCAATTGTGACTATTACAAATAAAACCATTATAGATATTTGTGAATTTTTTTTGGTGGACAGAAGTAATCATTTCTGATTCAGAGAGGGAACTGCTGATTTATTGTGTTTGCATATACTTAGCTTTAATATGGTCAATCAATATTCTAAAGCATTAATTTTACTATTTTAAACTTCCATCAGAAACAAGCGAATTCCAGTTGCTGCACATTATCGCCAACACTTAGCTTTGAAATTCTTCTTAATTTTAGACTTTCTAGTGTGTGTTTCCTTTTAGATTCTAATTACATGTCTTTGAAGTTTTTTTTTTAATTTTCTTTGTTTGTTGCTAGTATATGGAATATACAATTGATTTTTGTATATTGACTTAACAACCTTGCTAAATTCACTTATTTCTAATAATATGTAAAACTTTTTATTTTCTAGCTAAACAGTCATTACCTGCAAATAGTGAATATTTTCTTATTTTTACTATCCTCTATTTACTTCCTTATTTTCTTATCTTCTTCAATCTTATTCCACCTATTTCTCTTTCTTGTACTATTCTTCTTTCTTGAATCAGCCAGGATATTAAATAAATAAATGTAGAAATAGTGAATCTTATTTTTGTTCCCCCTTTGCTGTTTTTGTTTTGTTTTGTTTGTTTTTGTGTGGAGGGCAGAGAGGTTCTTGTGTAGTTTCAAGGAGTGTGTATATGCAATTGAGGAGATTGCTAATGACTCCAAAAGAATTTCAAGGCAGCACAGCTGTGGAGCCTATTTCCATGTACTTCCTTTCTCATTGGTAATTTGCTCTTCAAATTCAAATAATTCATATTCAATAACATTATTTAGAAAAGAGTAAAAGAAAAGACAAAGAGAAATGAAGATCATGGGCTTTGTGCATGGAAACTGGGTTAGAATCATGACATATTTAATCCATTCCTTTACCAATTCATGAGACTGGTATACAACTTTGTGGGAGTCAGCAGTCAGGATTTAGATGGATAGTTAATGGTTTTTTAATGAAATTGATTTATTAGAATTATTTTATAAACTCAAGTTTGAAATTTTACATTTGGAGTATTACAGAAGTCACAGTATAACGTAGTCACTCACATTTTCACCGCCCCCCCGAAAAGCAACACATCAAAGGTTCATTGTAAATCAAACATAAAAGAAGTACACATAAATCATCATGGAAAACTGTCCCACTCATAGTGGTTGTTTATAATTTTGAAAAATGAGATCAGATTAAATGTGTAAACAAGAGAAGAATTGTTAACAAAATTGATACCTCAAATACCAATATTTATATAAGGTAATGTACATATAATGTTTTTATTTGATTAACATCACTTCTCAAATTTTATCTTGTGGATATATCCTTATTTACATCTAGGATCTCCCCTTTTTCCAGGAGAAACTTTCATCTCCTTAAATGTCTCTCCCTTTCCAAATACAATTTTTGTAGAGAAATGAGAAGGGTCTCAATGTGGGCCATTAGAGTCCCCACATATCTTGAATGGACACTAGTGGCAGACAAAAGAGGAAGAAGAAAACCTTTTTCTTGGGAATAGATAAATTGTGTAAATAGAATCCATAGTTGAATGGACCATGGCCTTTACTGAGTACTAGCTACCTAATGTTGAGTGCCTAGGGCAAGATACAAATGGAGGGCTGGCTCATTGTTCAAATCTCAAGACAGTAACAGGAGAATTTTAAACCAAACAAAGGGTTCTTCTGAACACAGAGATCTGTGCAACTACATGGCTTTCATGCCCATGAAGATGACCCTGTTTCTCCCATTTGGAGATAGACTCTTGACAGTGGGAAAGAATATAACCAAAATAGAGAAGTAAAGAGCTTTGTTGGTTCAGAGCCCCTGACTGTGGATGGCATAACTACACAGTCCTAACTTTGCAAATTAATTAAACAAATGCATTTCTTTCTCCCTAGGTAGTGTAAATTGGATATCTGTTCATGAAACCAGAATAATTTGAGTATCACTTGCTATCATTATGTTTGGGAAGAGGTTATGATAATCTAGGGAATTGCTCATTATTTAATCTTTAGTGAAATGAAGTTAATATATTCATTTTACAAATATTGTTGGATGTTTTTTATGTGTCCAGCTCTGTTGATATAAAAACAAACAAAATTCTAGTCTTTCTTGGTCTGCTGGTAAGTTAGGTAATATGCACTATAAATAAGTGAGCCTGTAGCATGTTAGATGATGATAAAAACAAACAAAACCTCATCAAAGATCTGACTTTTGGGGAAAGACTTAAAAGATATGGACAAGTGAACCACACAGATATCAGGGGAAGAGTGTTTTGGGAAGATAAAGCTGGCTGTCCACACATCCTGAATTAGGATTATGCCCAGTATATGCAAGGAACAATAAGGAATGTTAGTATAGGTACAGCAGGAACAGAGTGAAAGAGAGAGAGACAGAGATAGGCAGTGGGGAGGGCAGAGAGAGAGAAAAAAAATTATAGTACATGAGATGGGAATTCAAGGGAGCATTAGTATTTTGAGGAGGGAAGTTACCTATCAATTTTAACAGGATCACTCTTGCTGTCATTTGAAAAAAGTGAAAGACTAACAAGATTGAGTAAGGCAGATTAGCTGAGGCACCCACTTTAATTCAGACGAAAGAGAATTATCTTGGCTTGGACTAATGTGGTAAGAGTGGATGTGGTGAATGACCAGATTCTGGACAAATTTTTAAGTTAGAGAAAGCAAGGAGGCAAAGATGCCAACAAAATTTTGGCCTGCTGTAGTACAAGCTAAAATATAAATACGTAATAAGCATGATGTCAGTAATTTTATATACTTTCCTCATTTTTATTCTTTCAGTTAATTCAAGAAGTGTTTAATGAATTGGTTAAGTGACAATAATAACACAAACAATGAAGCATAAAGCAACAAGCATATTAAAGAAAATAAAAGTAGTTTGATATGACTCCATTGTTGCTGCAGTGCTTGAGATTGGACTTTTAAGGTAGACACTAGAGTGTGACAGTATTTGCATCTTATAAAAAGGAATATAGATTTTAATTAAAGAAAATATGGAAAGCATAAAGGAAAAATTTTTTCAAAGGCCGGAACTAAAATACTGAGAACTATGAAACATTAGCAAGTTACCTAAAAGTATGAACAAAATGAAACCTATAATTCCATGGAGAGTCAAGATAGCATTTAGCATTTAGCGCTACTTGGGTTAGATCCCAAATCTGCCTCTTCTAACTATGGGACTTTCAAAACATATTTTCAGCTAAGCATGGTAAGTAGAATATATGTCTTAGCCAAAATTAGAATATAAAATTTAGAGTGATGGAAGATGGAGAGAATGTATTTTATTAGCATGGCAACCTATCAACTTTATTAAATCTCAGATTGATTCAGGCTTGATTTTATATCCTAGCTTCACTTTTTTTTTTTTACTTAGTGTAGCTTTAAACTGGTTTTGCAAAATTTTGTTTCAATTTCCTCATCTCTAAAGTGAAAACTAAAATAATACATTCTACATAGAGTTGTCTTGAAGAAATTTTGACAAAAATATACATAAAACACTTTTTGTTATTACTGACACATAAATGCACAATAAATATTATCTATTGTATCATTAATAAGATTACTATCATCAGTCACAATCTCCCAGGCTCTGTGATCTCTATTTTATAACTGTCACTACTGATTTTGAATTCAACCTTGTAGGACATGTGGCTTATCATTATTTTACAAATGAGATTGGAAAAAAGAAATAACTACAAGAGGTCTAGTAATTAGAAAGTGATGGAACCAGATTTTGAATTGATTTATAAAACCACCCCCTTTCAAAATATTTTCTGCTGTACTAGTACATATCCAAAGATTAGCTGAGGCTGTTCTAATTTTTAAAAAGTTTCAGTAACACGCCCCCCACATAAGTTTGACTTAGCTCTTCAGATTTGCTAAGTAGGTATTAATTTAGAAATACATTCACCATGTCCATAATTCACAGGGAAAAACTGAGTTAAATATTGTGTATGTAGGATAACTAATTTCTATGTTAGAGTAAATCTTGTATAGATGCCCTGTAATAAATATATTTTCCTTCAGCTACTAAGAAGTGTTGGGTTTATTTTTTGTGTTAACATATATATGCAAATTATAATTATTTTCACATTCAAGCTGCGCATACTATATCACAATTAACCAATTTAACAAAGTTAGCTCTGTGACTCAGACTAATGTACTTTCTATTTATAATATAGCAGCAGGAATAATAATTTTGAAACCCTCATAAAATCAATGTTTTCAATAACTATAAAACCAAAGTAAAATAAAAAAGAGCTCATTAAAAAGTTCTATTTGAACAGCACAATACCATATTTTTCCCAGTAAAATATCTTTTAGGACTGAGTAATGCACTCCAAATCTGAATTTTTTTATTTTGAGAATTATGATCTAACAAGCTGCTAAATGGTGGCAATAATAACATACTTCACAAAAACTACCTTATGTCTTACCAAATCTTACTACAATTTTTATTTTTAATAAAATAAATGTTTGCCAAGTTTTTAAAACCTAATGCAAAGTTTTAGTCAATTAAAAAATCATTTGGTCTCTTTGGAATACAGATACAAATTTTCCATTATTAAACAAATATATTCTGAACAACTTTGGAAATTGTAGAACATCGCATCTTCACAGCTCTCATGATTTTATGTCCATATGAAATTTTCTCACCATGTCTTATCAGTTCTTCACAATGTTTTGCTAATGTTTTCTCTATTTCATTCCCACTGCAACCACTTAATTTACTTCAAACACAGCTGTCCTCAGCCTCCCTCATACTTCCGGTCTCTAACCTTTTCAATCCATTCCACATCACTACCAGTGTAAGCTTTAAGAGACTTTGTCATAGAGTTTCCAGCTTAAAACTTAACACCTAAAAGAGGAAGTTGACATTTTTGAACCTAGCTTTAAGACCAAAATAGTCTTTATTCTGATCGTATCCTCTTTACTTTGAATTTATTTTAAAAAATCTAATATTAACAAAAACTAACAGTGACAGTTTTCTTAAAGATTTTATCTTCAATCCCCATGCATTTCTTTTTCTTTTTCACCATTTATAAAGAAGACCTAAAATGGTTTACCACTCTCTACTCATCACCTAATGTGGTATGAGGCACAATATACATCTTCAAAAATATTTCTAGAATGGAAGAAAGAGAAGGACTAACTACTCTCATGAAGAAACTTGTTCTTTCATTGATGAAATCTCACAGTGCTGTATGCCCCTGACAAGAAACTCCTATCCTTTTCCAAAACAATAATTACAGGCTCTCCACCAGTATAACTACTTTGGGAACCTCTGCTGTAATCTATGCCTTCCATTCCTTCCACATAAATTGTAAGAAAACTCTCAGAACTCCCAAGGCATCTCTTTCATCCAACTGTAATCCTCATATATTTTTTTTTACATATACTTTTCTCATACCACCCTTTAGACTTTCTCACTTTACCCTCCAGAACTAAAGCTTCAGTCTTCAACAAGTCTTTATAGTCTCAAATTCTGTGAATGCTGAATTCTCTTTCTTACTAGAAGTTGAACCTGGCTCTACTGTAAGCATTCCTTGTAGACTTTTAAGTAAGGCCATTATTTTTCTGCCATAATATGCACACCACAGCATGGAGACGGTCAAAATAAGCTCTATGTATTTATTGCTGTTTCCATTCTATTTTTCATTTCTCCTCCCAGCTTTTGATCCCATATTATCAGATTATATTTCCCAATATACCTTTTACAATCATGTACTCTCTGTGACACACTCTCATCCTTTGAACCTTGAAGATCTAAGCTTTTGTCATTGAATTTTGTGATTTAATACCTACGAAGATGATCCTTCTAGAACCCAACTTCTCATTTCCATTACCTCCTCTTATTCCATGGTTTTATCTTCCACCTTATATGAGGCCCTCTGCTTGTTGTCAGATACTCAAATTTATCATCACCCTGAAGTTCAATGCCTCCACAATGTTAGTTTCAAACGTCCCACTCTCTGACCACCATCAACACTCTTACTATCCAGACTTCAGTAAATACTGGACTTCACTGAAAATTCAATATATTTACCTAACATATTTTACCTGAGCTTCAACCCTGATATTTCCATATTTCCTTTTCAGGGAAGTAAAGAAAGTACATATCTACATGTTCATGATTTGATGTGATAAAAAACCAAAGCAAAACAAAACCAGTAAAATTCAGGTCCAGGGTGCAGTCAACATCATATTAGTTCTCTTTCTCCTCCCTCTATTCTCATCTATAACTATGTCAATATACATATGTACATATATACAATATACATATATATCAATACGTAAGTATATATTTCATATATGTATGCATACATATATAATTTTAGAACAAAACTACACACATACGAACATATCACAAATAGTGTAAAGATACTCTCAACACATAAAACTAATGAAAGGTTATCACTCTGAGCATGTAAATAATTTATATATGATAAAAACAAATAATAAAAGACATCACAATACTTTTTTACTTGCAAGTACCATACTAAAGTGATCAAGAGCATAGGTTCAGGGATTAGACCTCAGATTTGATTGTAAATCTGTTATATGATAATGATGTAACTTAGAAAAGCGGCTTACACTTTCTTATCTTTGTTTTTAAGCTTTCTTACCCTCGCATTTTTTTTAAAGATTTTTATTTATTTGAGAGAGAGAGAGAGAAAGAGCATGAGCAGAAAGAGAGGGGCCGAGGGAGAGGGAAAAACAGACTCCTTGCTGAGCAGGGAGCCTGATGCCAGGATCTATCCCATGACCCTGGTATCATGATCTGGGCCAAAAGCAGACACTTAACTGACTGAGCCACCTAAGGCCCCCTCAAATTCCTTTTTATTTAAAAATTTTTTGAGTATAATTGACACACAATGTTATGTTAACTTCAAGTAGATAACATAGTGATTCAAATTCTGTATATGTTATTCAGTGCTCACCACCAGTTTAGCTAGCATCTGTCACCATACAACACTATTACAGTATCATTAACAATATTTCTTATGCTGTACCTTTATTCCCAATACTTATTCATTCCATAGCTGGAAGTCTATATCTCCCATTCCCGCATCCATTTAGCCCATCCTTCCACCCCCCTTCCCTTTGGCAGCCATCACCACCTTGTTCTCTGTATTCATAGGTCTGATTCTGCTTGTTTATTGATTTGTTTTATTTTTTTAGATTCCACATTTGAGGGCACCTGGGTGGCTCAGTCAATAAGTCAATGCCTTTGGCTCAGTTCATGATCCCAGGGTCCTGGGATCAAGCCCCACATTGGGCTCCCTGCTCAGCGGGCCTGCTTCTTCCTCTCCCACTCCCCCTGCTTGTGTTCCTGCTCTCGCTATCTCTCTCTCTGTCAAATAAATAAATAAAATTTTTTAAAGAAAGTATTAGATTCCACATTTGAGTGAAATCATATGGTACTTGTCTTTCTCATTCTGACTTATTTCACTTAGCATAATACTCCATCCATGTTGTTGCAATGGCAAGATCTCATCCTTTCTTATGGCTGCATAATATTCCAATATATGTATATCACATCTTTCTTATCCATTCGTCAGTTAGTGGACACTTAGGTTGCTTCCATATCTTGACTATTGTAAATAATGTAGCAATAAATAGAGGTACATATATCTTTTTGAATTAGTATTTTCATTTTCTTTGGGTAAATACCCAGTAGTGGAATTATAGGATCATATGATAATTCTGTTTTTAATTGTTTGAAGAACGCTCATACTGTTTTCCATAGTAGCTATACTAATTTACATTCCCATCAACAGTGCACGAGGTTTCCTTTTTCTCCACATCCACACTAACACTTGTTTCTTGTCTTTTTTTTTAGCCATTCCTCAAGTGTGTGCTATTTCATTGTGGTTTTGATTTGCATTTCCCTGATGATTGGTGATTCTGAGCATCACTTCAATTTTCTGTTGGCCATCTGTATGTTGTATTTGGAGAAATATCTATTTAGATCTTTTGCCCATTTTTTAATTGGATTGTTTGTGTTTTGGTGGGTGTTGAGTTGTGTAAGTTCTTTACATATTGTGGATATTAACCTCTTATCAGATACATCATTTACAAATATCTTCTCCCAATCAGTGGGTTGTGTTTTTTTGTTGTTGATGGTTTCCTTTGCTGTGCAAAAGCTTTTTATTTTGATGGAGTCCCAATAATTCATTTTTGCTTTTGTTTCTCTCGCCTTAGGAGATATATCTAGAAAAATGTCACTTTGGCCAACATCAGAAAAATTACTCCTTTGTTCTCTTACCCTCAAATTTCCTTTTTTTCTTTCTTTTAAAGATTTTATTTATTTATCTGAGAGAGAGAAAGCAAGAGAGCAGCAGAGGAGAAGCAGTTTCCTTGCTGAGCAGGGCGCCAACACGGGGATCAATCCTAGGACCCCTGGATCATGACCTGAGCTGAAGGCAGATGGTTAACCGACTGAGCCACCCAGGCACTCCTCAAATTTCTTATGATCACAAATATACCTAGCTTCATGGACTATTTTAAGGCATTGTATAAAATTTATGGTTCTAGGTACAGAGTAACCACTCATTAAACATTGCTTCTACCATTGATAAAATAAAAAGTAACTTTGTATTGGCATCATACTGAAATAATTGTTCTATTTTTTATATTATATTTTTGAATTTATTTCATATTCATTAATGATTAGCATTAACTTATGATATTTATTAAATTTTATTTATCCATTATCCTGTTGATGGGCCTTAAGGTAGATTGTAACCATTTCCTACGACAAGTATTGGCATACATATCTCCTGATACATGTGTATGAAAGATTATCAGGTGTTTATGCTTTTCAGTAAAGTTGATGAGAAGTATATTTTGCATTCATTCACATTTATTGATATTGATAAAATAGTCTCCAGAGGTTGTTTGTACCAACCTGTTCCACCAGCAATTGTAAATATCTCCCTTGATCTACAGCATTTTGTATTGTCACATTTTAAAATGATTGACAATCATATATACATATAAACTGTTACATTTTGCCTTTAATTTCTAATTCTTGCCTCTCATGATTTTAAGCTTTTTATAAAATATATTTAATATCAATTTGTTTATCTTCCTTCAATTGCTTATTTATAACTTTTGCTTAATTTTCTATCATCTTCTTTGTTATTTACACTGAAGCCAGTCAAGAAGAGGGCTCAGATGAGTCTGGCTAAGTTGTACTAAGGACAGATTTTTTAAAACAGTGGACCCTTGATTCTAATTGTGTCCTCTTAGAAGTTTCATCTAGTGTTTTCATCCACTCTGTCTTCTTCTGGGGGCAAAGTGACCCCACAGTTTGAGTTAATACTTATAGGTTTCCCTTGTATTCCTTATTTTGGGGTCCATAATCTTTCATTGCCTTGTAAGCTCTTCACCTTCAAATATTTGTTATTTTTTACTGTGTTACCTTTGTGATAGTTCTCAGAAAAACAGAGCCCACTTTTTCAGGGCTAAGGAAATAATGGGAGTAGAAATAGAGGGTAAGGTGGAGCCAAGAACAAATAAGAGAATAACTTAGGAAACCCCATTCAGGAAAAAAAAAAAATGGATATAGCCAAAGAATACTTCTTAATCCTTGGCAGAGGACATAAAAACTGCCCAGCAAGATCCCACAATTAACGTGGACAATGACTGTGGCATGGCATCCATGTTATTCTTTCTGAATAGGGGTAAAGGTGTGAGGTGTCACTTAGATTTTGATCTTCCACCACTGGATATTGGCATTGAGGGTATATAATTTGCTCTTTTAGTTCAAATTCATTACATTAGAAATATCCATATATGGATGTAATGTAGAGAAAACTCTATATGCCTTAGATATTCTGGACTTGGAATCTGATGCCAAGATTTATTGTACTTTGGATTATCTCTCTCAGTGAGGGGGTAAGGATATTTGTGTGTGTGCGTGTATGTGTGTGTGTAAAGAATAACCAAATATTTAGTGATCAGAAGAGAGGATTGTAATAGTAATTAGAACTTTGTAAAAGTATTCCCATTTTTTTCTCTTCTTCTAGGCTCATGGTGGGGTTATATATTTGCATTCTTTGAAGTTTGTGCCCTGAGACTTATTTTACCAATGAATATGAGAGGAAAATTTTAGAGACCATGAATATTAGCAGAAATGACAGATTAAAGACCTCTATAAAACAAGGAAAATACCCCCCAAAATCAGAATCAACTTTTCCCAACTCTGGAAACTAAGCAAAAGCTTGCAGCAATCTAGGGATAGTTGGATATTGGTAAGCAGTGTGCACTTTTTGGTGCTTTAACTTGCACTAGCCCCATCCTCCCTACTCCAGTTTATAGTACTTCTGAAAACTAATAATCACACTAAAAAAACAACAGCTTGGCACCTACCAGAGTGGGACAAAATAAGAGAAGAGCCCCTTCAAAGCCACATTTCCAACAAATAAGCATGATTTAAACTGTCTGTTATTTCCCTGGAAGGTCACACTTGCAAGCCCATCTGTATTTGACCTAATTCAGCCAGTGCAAAATGTCTTTTCTTCAGAGATGTTTATTGAAATCAATAACAGGAGTGTATTTATCTCTGTGACTGCCTGAACAGTGCATAACAGTTGGGGTAATGAAAAGATTAAATGAAAAGCTTAAAAAGAAAAGATGAAGAATGTGATGTCCATAGGACTTTTTAAAGCTCTGACATATTCCTGGGATCCAAAAAGCCACACACGTATAGCGTTGTGTGCATGACAAAGGCTATATACATGTTCAGGAAAGACCTGAGGAGGGCCAAATATCTCACATCTAGCTGATCTTGAGGCTCTGTGCAAACAGGAACAGAAAGCTAAAGTAGAGTTTTCAAGTGAGTGTTGAGTATGTTCCCCAATATGTACACAGAGACTCTCAGCAAAGACTGGGAAGCTTAATGGTCTGGGTTGAATAAGGAGATATTTTTACAGTCATTAGCCACTATTAAGCTAAGAAATCAGAAGCTGCATTGGTCACACATGACAAAGAATATAGTCTTTAAAGAATTAGATCAGGAGAGCCACTAAACAGCAACAACAATGAACGCTGGAGAGAGGATGAATCTGATTTCAAAGTAGCCACATATACCATTAAAACTATCTAGTTTTCAACAAGAAATTAGAAGGCATAAAAAAGGAAAATCATGCAGATTTCTTAACTGTTTAATCTTACTAAATGTTTAAAGAATAATAATAGTTCTTCACACCTCTTCCAAAAAGTGGAACGGGGGAAATCACTTCACAATTATTTTGATGAGACCATTATTACCATATATCAAAACCAAAAGCAGTGGAAATGGAGAGTGCATGATCTTCCCCAGCCCCCTGCCCCCTGTCACCATTATTATTTTTGTTCTATACATTAGATACCTGGAGGGAAATAGAAGAAAATGCCTCTTCTCAAACTAACCTGAAGTAGATCTGTATTGAGAGATAGAAATAAAACTCTCCTATTAGCAGACACTAAGATTTTAATGTTGCTTCAGGATAGCATACCTTGATTATCTTGACTGAGATTATCCATCTCCTTCTTTAGTCTCATTATTTTGCCATTAATGATTAGTCTAATATCTCATTTTTAAGAATTGTTTTAAACTTATTTCCAAAATTTTTTCCTATGTCCTATTGAGGATGCTATCATTTCTTGAAATTTTCTTCTGGATCCCATTGTAGATATTGATAAGAGGTGTTTTCTCCCTTTGGAATGTGTAAATGTGATTTTCTTTTCCCATATAACCAGTATTTTGCTAGAGATGTACAGAATTTTCTGTTCTAAAACAACATGAAAATTCATTAACAAACATGCCATCATAGTTATCTTTGAAGCAAAACAAACTAACCTAAAACTCAAGCACATGAATCAACAATTATTTATAATATGATATAGCAATTGAGGCATAACAAATGTTCCCAAAATGTAGTGACTTATAACCATAAGTTATAAATATGTGAGTCAGTGATTTAGGCTGTTCTGGTTGAGTGGTACTTCTGGCCTCATCTGGGCTTCCCATGAGACTGAAATTGGTTTCATACCAGATAGTGGAAGTGATGATCTTGGTTGGGTTTCTTACACCTCTAGGGCCTCAGCTGGAAAGAATATATTAACTATATTCACAACCGCATGGTTTCTTGTTCTCCAGCAGGGTACCTTTTGCTTGTCACATAATGTGGGAGGATTCCAAGATAATGAAAAGAAGTGGGTTAAGCTAACTAACAACTGGCACAAGTTAATACTACCACATACTATTGCTCAAAGCAAGGGTTTAAGGAGTGGGAAATGAAAGGAGTTGCAAACACATAACACATAACAAATATGTCATAGGAAATGGAATAATTAATTTTTCTAAATAATATTCCAGGGGCACCTGGGTGGCTCAGTTGTTGGGCGTCTGCCTTCAGCTGAGGTCATGATCCCAGGATCCTGGGATCGAGCCCTGCATCGGGCTCTCTGCCCAGCGGGAAGCCTACTTCTCCCTCTCCCACTCCCCCTGCTTATGTTCCCTCTCTTGCTGTGTCTCTCTCTGTCAAATAAATAAATAAAATCTTTAAAAATAAATAAATAAATAAAAAATATTCCAAATTTATCATTATAACTTATGTACTTTTGAGTTGACTGGTTGTCAGCTGATGTAGGGTGAGCTTAGGTGATTTTGGTTCTTCTTACTCATGCATATGAGAGTCGGCTAAGAGCTCTTCTCTATTTCTCACCCTCCTTTTGAGACCAGTGAACTATTTCAAGGATATCCTTTCTCTTTCTTTCTTTCATTTGTTGTTTTGTATGTCATAATTTTTTTTAATTAAAATATTTTATAGCAGTTTTCAGTTCAAAACAAAATTGAGGGGAAGGTACAGAAATTTCCTATATAACCCCTGCCACCACACATACATAGGCTTTCCCATTATCAACATCCCCCACCAGAGTGATACATTTGATACAACTGATAAACCTACATGGACATATCATAATCACCCAAAGTTTGCATTGCATTTCACTTTTGGTGTGTAACATTTTATGGACTTAGACAAATTTATAATAGCATCTATCTGTCATTATGGTACCATACAGAGTATTTTAAGTCCTCTCAAAATCCTCTGTGTTCTGCCTATTCATCCCTCCCCCTGCTCAGACATATCTTTTTTATGGTGATGCCAAAAGCACAAGTGAAGATGTGCAAAATATCTAGAGGGCCTTGGTATTTGAGAAGAACTTGAGACACTGTCTTTGACAGTGATCCCTATGCATTAGCAACTTACATCTTTCCATATTCCCCTGGCCTTAGACTTATGAATCAATATACAGCTTGAAACTTGTTGGCTCACTCTCTTCCACTCCCAACACTAAAGCTGTGCTAAAGATAGCGGGATGGTATCTGATAGCCAGATACCTATTCTATCCCTAGTTCCATTTCACAAAGATGTAGAAAACAGGACTTAAACAAGTAAATTACATGTGAATTTATCAACTGGCATAAAGCCCTGATTCCTAATTAGATGCCCAGAGGAAGTTTATGCAACATGACTTTTTTAATATAAAATGAATACTTTTGCCAATCAGGAAAAAAAAAAGATTACTTTAGAAATGAAATTATTGGGGGTTCAGGAAAAGATGGCAGAGGAGTAGGGGACCCTATTCCAACCGGTCCCCAGAATTGAGCTGGATAGCTACCAGACCACTCTGAACACCCACAAATTCAACCTGAAATGTAAGAAGATAGATCTGGATCTCTACAAACAGAATATCACAGGCGGTTATTTTTGAGGTATGGATTGGGGAGCCATGATTCTGCAGGCAGATTTTGGAAGATACACAGAAGGGGGAGGGAGCTTCCATAAGCACTGACACTGGAAAGGTGAAACAACACAGGAGCACAAACCTCCTGTGCTGGGGACCGGGCATAGACTCGCAGACCGGTAGTGGTGGGGAAAGGACTTTAGGCAGCCCCCTGGACTGAAACCTGGAGCTGCAGGGCCATGCATGTGAACTGGGGGCAGCTGGCAGTTTTAGAAGCACAAAGGGCAGAGACATGCCCCGACCTAGAGGTGAGGACTGGGAGCGCTCTGAGCAGCACACAACCCAGGATGCTGCAGTTTATAGCAGCTGAGACAGACACAGAGATAGTGTGGCCTGGAGAGCTCACTGAAGAACAGACTGCTATCTCTCTGCTCTGAGGCAGAGGGTTGGAAATGATATCTTCTGCTCTGACTCTCAGAAGAGACATGGAAAGCCACCAGGGAAAACCGCCAGAGAACAAAAGCCCCAAAAATCCGGTTGCCACCGAGCCCATCCCCCGCCACAGGGGGCAGGGCAAATCTGCCTGAGTAACAGTGCAACAGGCCCCTCCCCCAGAAGACAGGCTGGGAGAACAAGAGGCCTGCAACCCTAAGATCCCTATAAAATAGGTGCATCTTGCTTGGGTTGTGGTCAAAAATTTGGACTCTGTACATTACCTCAACCACCCCTCAACAGAATGACTAGGAGAAGGAACCCCCAAAATAGGAAAGACTCAGAGACTGTGAATCTGCCACAGATTTACAAATAGATACAGATATAACCAAGATGTTGGAAATGGACTTCAGGATAGCAGTTGTGAAGACAATAGCTAGAATGGAGAAATCAATTAATGGCAATATAGAGTCTCTAAGGGCAGAAATGAAAACTGAACTGGTAGAACTTGAAAATGCTATCAATGAGATCCAATCTAATCTAGATAATCTAACAGGGTAAACGAGGCAGAAGAAAGAATTAGTGATCTAGAAGACCAATTAATAACAATAAGGAGAAAGAGGTGGTCAGGGAAAAACACCTCAAAATCCATGAAAATACAATCAGAGAAATAAGGGACACCATGAAACATTCCAATGTCAGAATTAGTAGGATCCCTGAGGGGGTGGAGCGAGAGAGGACTAGAAGATATATTTGAGCAAATCGTAGCTGAGAACTTCCCTAATCTGGGGAATGAAACAAACATTCATCTCCTAGAGGCAGAGAGGACCTCTCTCAAGATCAAGGAAAACAGGCCAACGCCCCGGCATGTAATAGTAAAACTTGCAAATCTTAGAACCAAGGAAACCATCTTAAGGGCAGTTGGGGGAAGAGATTCCTTATGTACAGAGGGGAGACCATCAGAAAAACATCAGACCTATCCACAGAAAGGGCTGGCAAAAAATATTCAGGGTACTAAATGAGAAGAACATGCAGCCAAGAACACTTTATCTGGCAAGGCTGTCATTTAGAATGGATGGAGAGATGCAGAGCTTCCAAAACTGGCAGAAACTGAAAGAATACGTGACCACTAAGCTGGCCCTGCAAGAAATATTAAGGGGGGTTCTATAAAAGGAGAAAGACCCCAAGAGTGATATAGAACAGAAATTTAAAGAGAAAATCTATAAAAACAAGGTCTTCACAGGCAACATGATGACAATAAATTCATATCTTCTAATAATCACTCTCAACATGAACAGCCTAACTGCTTCCATAAAATGGAACAGTGTTGCAGATTGGATAAAAAGACAGAACCCATCCATATGCTATCTACAAGAGACTCATTTTGACCTAAAGATACATCCAGACTGAAAGTGAAGGGATGGAGATCCATCTTCCATGCCAGTGGACCTCAAAAGAAAGCTGGGGTAGCAATTCTTATATCAGACAAATTAGACTTTAAACTAAAGACTGTAGAGAAACAGAAGGACACTATATCATTCTTAAAGTGTCTATCCAACAAGAAGATCTAACAATTGTAAATATCTATGCCCCCAACATGGGAGCAGCCATCTACATAAGCCAACTGTTAACCAAAATAAAGAGTCATATTGATAACAATACATAATTGTAGGAGACCTTAATACTCCACTCTCAGCAATAGACAGATCATCTAAGCAGAAAATCAACAAAGAAACAAGGGCTTTGAATGACACACTGGACCACATCGACCTCATGGATATATACAGAGCATTCCACCCTAAAACAACAGTATACTCATTCTTCTCAGGCACACACAGAACTTTCTCCAAAATAGACCACGTACTGGGTCACAAATCAGGTCTCAACCAATACCAAAAGGATCATCCACCATGACCAAGTGGGATTTATCCCTGGGATGCAAGGGTGGTTCAACATTCACAAATCAATCAGTGTGATAGAACACATTAATAAGAAGAGAGAGAAGAAGCATATGGTCCTCTCAATTGATGCAGAAAAACATTTGACAAAATACAGCATCCTTTCCTGATTAAAACTCTTCAGAGTATAGGGATAGAGGGAACATTCCTCAAGTTCATAAAATCTATCTATGGAAACCCACAGTGAATATGATCCTCAATGTGGAAAAGATGAGAGCCTTTCCCTTAAGATCAGGAACATGTCAAGGATGCCCACTGTTGCCACTATTGTTCAACATAGTACTAGAAGTCTTGGCAACAGCAATCAGACAACAAAATGAAATAAAGGGTATTCAAATTGGCAAAGAAGAAGTCAAACTGTCTCTCTTTGCACATGACATGATACTTTATGTGGAAAACCCAAAAGACTCCACCCCCAAATTACTAGAACTCATACAGCAATTCAGTAATGTGGCAGGATACAAAATCAACGGACAGAAATCAGTTGCTTTCTTATACACTAACAATGCAACTGTAGAAAGAGAAATTAGAGAAATGATTCAATTTACAATAATGTCAAACACTATAAGATACCTCAGAATAAACCTAACCAAAGAGTAAAGGATCTATACTCTACGAACTACAGAACACTCATGAAAGAAATTGAAGAAGACACAAAAAGATGGAAAAACATTCCATGCTCATAGATCAGAGGAATAAAATTGTTAAAATGTCTATGCTACCCAGATCAATCTATACCTTCAATGCCATCCCAATCAAAGTTCCAATGAGATTTTTCAAACTGCTGGAACAAACAATCCTAAAATTTGTATGGAATCAGGAAAGACCCCGAATCACCAAGGAAATGCTTAAAAAGAAAAACAAAGCTGGGGGCATCATGTTGTCAGATTTCAAGCTAAATTACAAAGCAGTGATCACGGTACTGGCACAAAAACGGACATATAGACCAATGGAACAGAATAGAGAGCCCAGATATGCACCCTCAAGTCTATGGTCAGATAATCTTTGACAAAGCAGGAAAAAATATGCAATGGAAAAAAGACAATCTCTTCAATAAACGGTGCTGGAAAATTGGACAGCTATATACAGAAGAATGAAACTCGACCATTCTCTAACACCATACACAAGGATAAACTCTAAATGGATCAAAGACCTCAATGTGAGACAGGAATCCATCAAAATCCTAGAGGAAAACATAGGCAGTAACCTCTTTGACATCGTCCACAGCAACTTCTTTCAAGATACATCTCCAAAGGCTAGTGAAACAAAAGCAAAAATGAACTTTTGGGACTTCATCAAGATAAAAAGCTTCTGCACAGCAAAGGAAACAGTCAACAAAACAAGGAGGCAACCCACAGAATGGGAGAAGATATTTGCAAATGACACTACAGACAAAGAACTGATTTCCAAGATCTATAAAGAACTTCTCAAACTCAACACCCAAAAAACAGATAATAAAGTCAAAAAATGGGCAGAAGACACGAACAGACACTTCTCAAAAGAAGACATACAAATGACTAACAGACACATGAAAAAATGTTCAACAGCATTAGCCATCAGGGAAATTCAAATCAAAACCACACTGAGATACCACCTTACACCAGTTAGAATGGCAAAAATGGAAAGGCAAGAAACAACAAATGTTGAAGAGGGTGTGGAGAAAGGGGAACCCTCTTACACTATTGGTGGGAATGCAAGTTGGTACAGCCACTTTGGAAAACAGTGTGGAGGTGCCTCAAAAAATTAAAAATAGAGCTACCCTATGACCCAGCAATTGCACTCGTGGGTATTTACCCCAAAGACACAGATGTAGTGAAAAGAAGGGCCATATGCACCCCAATGTTCTTAGCAGCAATGTCCACAATAGCCAAACTGGAAAGAGTTGAGATGCCCTTCAACAGATGAATGGATAAAGAAGATGTGGTCCATATATACAATGGAATATTACTCAGCCATCAGAAAGTATGAATACCCAACTTTTACATCAACATGGATGGGACTGGAGGAGATTATGCTAGGTGAAATAAGTCAAGCAGAGAAACTCAATTATCATATGGTTTCACTTATTTGAGGAACATAAAGAATGGCATGGAGGACATTAGGCAAAGGAAGGGAAAAATGAAAGGGGGGAATCGGAGGGGGAGAGGAACTATGACAGACTATGGACTCTGAGAAACAAACTGAGGGTTTTAGAGGGGAGGGGGTGGGGGGATGGGTTAACCCAGTGATGGGTATTAAGGAGGGCACGTACTGAATGGAGCACTGGGTGTTATACGAAAACAATGATTTCTGGATCACTACATCAAAAACTAAGGATGTATGGTGACTAACATAACATAATGAAATTAAATTTAAAAAAAGGAAATGAAATTATTGATGCTTTTGTTTAAGATGTCTGATTATGGATTGATAATATAGTTTATGACAAGTTTTATAAACTTGGTCTTAGATTTTTCAGATAGAAAACTTATTTTAGTCTGTTTACATTAATCATATTTGACGGCATTGAAATTTCCTTGTACCCTGCTTTGTCAGAGATGTAGAAAATATTTTGAAATATTTGGAAAATTTAATTTAATTTTTAAAAATTTCATTACCAAGTGGTTTAGGTATATAAAATAATATTTTTGTTTATATAGATCTCTGTATGGTCAGTTAGGCTGCAGATGCACAGATATACTTGATATACTTTATTTTATCCACCATGGACCACTCAGTCTTATTTCTAAATAGATAGAATTAATCCTATTCAATTTGTTACTCTCTTTTCAAGACAGATAATTATTTTTGTATCCCTGACCTCTTCTTTTAGACTCTTCCCTTTCAAGAAAGTGATTATATCAGCTAAGATAATAACTAAAGGATATATATATATATATATATATATATATATATCCTTTATATATATATATGTCCTATATTTTATATATATATCCTTTATATATATATATATATGTCCTATATTATATATATATATATATAATCTCCATGCTTTTGTTTGTCTATTTGTTTCTTCTGTAGTGTGTTTTTAGGGATGAGTGGGATAAAGAATATTAGAATCAGCAATATTATGTTGAGGGATTGTAGCCACAGGCCTAAAATGTGGTTGAGGCCAAGTAATTATAAGGCATTTTATTTTATTCTGAGTTAATTTGTCTCTCAATGTTGCAAAAATGATGTAGTAGATAATATAGTAGTCAACAAGGCAAGAACCCTACATCCTTCTAAAAACAGCAATTGACATGATGTGTCAACTTACACAAACAAATTAACCTTTCTCTATCCAAGTTTCTTCATCTGTGAAATGGGGACTAAAACATATGTCACCAAGGTCACCAAAGAGTTTCACAGATTAATGACATAATATTCTCAGGATCTCTTGAGATTTGAGATTCTTAGGAGGAAAAAGAAACCTAAAGCAGCAAAAAAAGAAAAAATTAAGGGCATACTTTCCTAGCAAAAAATTTTTTTTAAATATAACAAGAGATTTTTTTAAATGTTTTAAATATTTTAAATTACATATTGTATATACACATATGTACTATTTACAAACGTTTATTCATTTATTTCAAACTAAACAGCACAAAAATGAAAACTTGAATATAAACATAAAATATATACCAGTAAAAACACCAAGCTTGACCCAACAAAATTTTGGAAAGTTTTGACAATGCAAGACTAATTTTAAACGTAGGTGGTAGACTCACTGAGATATTTCATCTTAAATGCCTAGTGTCTAGCACATAGTACAAAACCAACAAATGTCAGTTAATACTACTTTTATCACTGTTTTTATAAAAATTTAGCCACCCTATATCAGATTGGATAAAAAACAAGACCCATCATTATGCTGTCTGCAAGAGACTCATTTTAGACCCCAAAATACCTCCAGATTTAATATGAGGGGGGAGAACTATTTGCCATGTTAATGGACATCAAAAGAAAGCTTGGGTGGCAATCCTTATATAAGACAAATAAGATTTTATTTTATTTTTTTTTTTTTTAAAGATTTTATTTGTTTATTTGACAGAGAAAGACACAGCGAGAGAGGGAACACAAGCAGGCGGAGTGAGAGAGGGAGAAGCAGACTCCCTGCCGAGCAGGGAGCCCAATGCGGGATTCGATCCAGGGACTCCAGGATCATGACCTGAGCCGAAGGCAGTCGCTTAACCAACTGAGCCACCCAGGCGCCCGACAAATAAGATTTTAAACCAAAGACTATAATAAGAGATGAGGAAACAGACTGTACCGTACTTAATGGGTCTATGCAACAAGAAGATCTAACAATTGTAAATATTTTTTCCCTTAACATGGGAGCAGCCAATTATATAAACCAATTAAAAACAAAATCAAAGAAACACATCGACAATAATTCAATAATAGTACAGCACTTTAACACCCCCCTCACTGCAATGGACAGACCATCTAAACAAAGATCAACAATGAAATAAGGGCTTTAAATGACACACTGGACCAGATGGACTTCACAGATATATTCAGAGCATTCCATCCCAAAGCAACAGAATACACTTTCTTCTCCAGTGCACATGGAACATTCTCCAGAATAGATCACACTCTGGGTCACAAATCAGGTCTCAACTGGTACCAAAAAATTGGGATCATTCCCTGCATATTTTCAGACCACAGTGCTTTGAAACTCAAACTCAATCACAAGAGGATAGTTGGAAAGAGCTCAAATACATGGAGCCTAAAATGCATCCTACTAAAGAATGAATGGGTCAACCAGGAAATTAAAGAGGAATTAAAAATATTCATGGAAACAAATGAAAATGAAAACACAACTGTTCAAACCCTTTGGGATGCAGCAAAAGTAGTCCTAAGAGGAAAGTATATAGCAATACAAGCCTTTCTCAAGAGACAAGAAAGGTCTCAAATACACAACCTAACCCTACACCTAAAGGAGCTGGAGAAAGAACAGCAAATAAAGCCTAAACCCAGCAGGAGAAGAGAAATAATAAAGATCAGAACAGAAATCAATGAAATAGAAACCAAAAGAACAGTAGAACAGATCAACGAAACTAGGAGCTGGTTCTTTGAAAGAATTAATAAGATTGATAAACCTCTGGCTAGAATTATTGAAAAGAAAAGAGAAAGGACCCAAATAAATTAAAATAATGAATGAAAGAGGAGAGATCACAACCAACACCAAAGAAATAAAAACAATTATAAGAACATATTATGAGCAACCATATGCCAACAAATTAGACAATCTGGAAGAAATGGACGCATCCCTAGTAATGTATAAACTACCAAAACTGAACAAGGAAGAAATAGAAAACCTGAACAGACCCATAACCAGCAAGGAAATTGAAGCTATAATAAAAAATCTTTCAACAAACAAGAGCCCAGGCCCAGATGGCTTCCCAGGATAATTCTAGCAAACATTTCAAGAATTAATACTTATTCTTCTCAAACTGTTCCAACAAATAGAAATAGAAGGAAAGCTTCCAAACTCCTGCAATGAGGCCAGCGTTACCTTGATCCCAAAACCAGACAAAGACTCCATCAAAAAGGAGAATTACAGAACAATATCCCTGATAAACATGGATACCAAAATTCTCACCAAAATACTAACCAATGGGATCCAACAGTACATTAAAAGGATTATTCACCACGACCAAGTGGGATTTATTCCTGGGCTGCAAGATTGGTTTAACATCTGCAAATCAATCAATGTGATACACTACATTAATAAAAGAAAGAACAAGAACCATTTAATCCTCTTGATAGATACAGAAAAAGCATATGACAAAGTACAGCATCCTTTCTTGATTAAAACTCTTCATAGTGTAGGGATAGAGGGCACATACCTCAGTATCATAAAGAGCCATCTATGAAAAACCCACAATGAATTTCATTCTCAATGGGGAAAAACTGGTCAGGAACACAACAGGGATGTCCACTATCACCACTGCTATTCAACATCATACTAGAAGTCCTAGCCTCAGCAATCAGACAACAAAAAGAAATAAAAGGCATCCAAACCAGCAAAGAAGTCAAACTCTCATTCTCTGCAGATGATATGATACTTTATGTAGAAAACCCAAAAGACTCCACCCCAAAACTGCTAGAACTCATACAGAAATTCAGTAAGTGGCAGGATATAAAATCAATGCACAAAAATCAGTTGCATTTCTATACATCAAGACAGAAGGAAGAGAAATTAAGAGGCGATGCCATTTACAGTTGCACCCAAAACCATAAGATACCTAGGAATAAATCTAACCAAAGAGGCAAAGAATCTGTACTCAGAAACCTATAAAATACTCATGAAGAAAATTGAGGAAGACACAAAGAAATGGGAAAACGTTCCATGCTCATGGATGGGAAGAACAAATATTGT
>NC_138372.1:146783181-146808406 GCF_054177405.1 Leptonychotes weddellii
TGGTGGGTATGCAAGCTGGTGCAGCTACTCTGGAAAACAGTATGGATGTTCTTCAAAAAGTTGAAAATAGAGCTACCCTATGACCCAGCAATTGCACTACTGGGTATTTACCCCAAAGATACAAATGTAGTGATCCAAAGGAGCATGTGCACCCCAATATTTATAGCAGCAATGTCCACAATAGCCAAACTATGGAAAGAGCCAAGATGTCCATCAACAGATGAATGAATAAAGAAGAGGTGGTATATATATACAATGGAATATTATGCAGCCATCAAAAAATGAAATCTTGCCATTTGCAGCGACGTGGTTGGAACTAGAGGGTATTATGCTAAGCGAAATAAGTCAATCAGAGAAAGGCAAGTATCATATGATCTTACTGATATGTGGAATTTGAGAAACAAGGTAGAGGATCATAGGGAAAGAGAGGAAAAAATGAAACAAGACAAAACCAGAGAGGGAGACAAACCATAAGAGACTCTTAATCTCAGGAAACAAACTGAGGGTTGCTGAAGTGGAGGGGAGTGGGAGGGATGGGGTGGCTGGGTGATGGACATTGGGGAGGGTATGTGCTATGGTGAGTGCTGTTAATTGTGTAAGACTGATGAATCACGGACCTGTACCCCTGAAACAAATAATACATTATATGTTAATAAAAAAAATTTATCCACCCTAAATTTCAGTATGGTCTCCATGAAATTTTTCTCAAAAATAATTCTTCTCTTTCTTTTTAATGTATACTCACCAGTTAGTTATCTCTTTCATTTCGCTTTCAGCCATATCATGAAATTTTTGCCAAGTGCCATCTGTTTAAATTCAAAAGTACCTTAAATTTTGTGTCAATGGAGCTGAACTCCATGAAATTAATAGACATAATATTTACTTTATAATCATTATTACAATGGCCACTTTTGTGAATGGTACAATAAATTATCTGTGAAGAATAGAGTCTTACCTAAATGCTTATGAAGAAACATATTTCTCTATTAAAATCAATCCTAAAAGTGCATTAGAAGTAGAGATTTTTTAATTAGACTAGACCTATACAAAAATAAGTTCTTATTTTTGGAGCTCACATATATTTTTCGTAATGATAGGGTAAGCATAATTTAATCATAAATTCTGATGTCACATTGATATAAATGGCCAGTTTTTCTTAAACTTGACATATTCTTTTCTCCCAGGTTTCTAGGTTTATGAAGGCATTTTCTCCTAAAATTAGATTAAAATCTATTCTTTTTATATGGTTCTTCAATGTGAGAACACTATTTTATAGTAATTTGGACAGCTTCCTTTCCATTAATATACAGTTATAAAGAGAAGATTACTTTTTAAAATATTTAAACCAATATTCTTTTTAAAGTTTAGACTATTGACCATATTAGTTCCCCTACAATCTGTTAGTTCATAGAAAGATTCTCTCAAGAACAAAGAATCACCTGAGAATTCTCTTCCTTTACAAATGTGCGTAACTATTATTAACTCAATTCTTTTTCAAATGCTGTTCTTACTGAGTGAGAGATTTAGGCATTGGCAGGAATACTGAGTGTAATAGTTTCATAATTCCTTTTTAAAAAATTCTATAAAGGCATACACTTATTTATTCACCACACATATTGATGCAATTACTAAATCAGATGGTCACTGTTTTATTTTTCCCACCCTTAGTCTAAAGGCTAAGAGTTATTTATACTGGGCCACTTCATTTTATTACCATCTTCATCAGCCAAACAAGTGGTTGATTTCAGGGTAATTTTATTTTTGAAAAAAAAAAAGCAAACAAATCATTTTTATGACTTCCTAAAGTTGCTAGAAATACAGCAGACTAACAAAGCCTCATTGCAGTTCATATGTTGAGTAGTTTGGTAGGCTCAATCACTACCTGACAAACTGTTTTGCCAATTTCTGAGGAAGTGAACTGACTTCTCTACCCCAGCAAATGTAAAATTTATTGTATGCTATAAAAATTTAGTGGAATACTAGATTAATTAAAATCTTTAATGTTAAATATGCCACAACTATGATCTATTGCAAAAGAAATCCAGAGGTAAATACTAAATATAGAAATAAACTAATTCCTTGTAGCATATTATAAATATAAAGATAAGAAAACATATGAGATGAATATTTTATTCTTAAAGTTTCTAATATTTGCTTCTGAAATTTGATTAAGTCAAGAAGTCCTTTTTTTTTTGACTCAAGAGAACTATAATGCTGATTTTTATTTTTTTCTTTTCATCATTGGAATCTTTTACCATAAAGAGTGCTTTAACACTCAAAACATATACCTCAACATATCTATGTATGAGACATTTCAACACTACCTCAACATATCTATAAAATATATGGTTTTTCAATATATGTATTTTACAGATTTTTTACTGAGCATATAAGAGAGAGCATGTTCACTTCTATATTTTACATTGCTCTTGATTCCTGGATTTAAGAAAAATTATTGTTCCAATAATATCTATTGATGCCTAGAGAGAGATAAAAATACTTAATTGTTCATGATAGGATAACTTCCATGATCATAAGTACATGTAACATTTATTAAGACTCTACCAAGAAATAAAATAGAAGTATGATTTCAAAATCACCTTACAAGTAGTTGACTGTGTATAATTAGAAAAAAGAAGTTTACAATATCTGACTATAACTCAGAAGAATGAATTTGAAAATAACTTTATTAATCATTATGGAAGTGCTTTAATATTTAAAGTCTACTTATTATAACATTAATATCTGTCATTCTTAATGTGATGTAAACTCTTCTAATATGATTAAACATATCCATCATAATAACAGGAAAACAATAGTAGACCAATAATAGTATCCTCCAACACCAACAAAATTACTAAGAAAAGTGGCAACCTGATGAGAAATGACTAATGTGATCTGATTGGATTTCTTTCTTTTTCTCTTGTTGCTTTTACAGGTTTTCCTTTACTCAAGGGAATAGAATAGATGACATGAAAAATATCAGTTATAACTCAGAATGTAACACTGACTTTGTGATTGAATCTTCAATCCATTTAAGCAGATAATCTTTCCTAGAAATAGCCATCCTTTAATTTTTAGATTTCTCAACAGAATTCTATTCATTCCAGGTTTATGGAATATGCTTATAAATGATGAACTACTGTTTTTCTCCTATTTATCACATTAGCTTTCTTAGTTGATAAATGGTTTAACTGTTGTAGCATTATTTAGTCAAAGGATATGGCATTATCATGTATATAAATTAGTTTATTCATATAGAGGTTTCAATATAATCTTAAAATTCTGGAAAATTAAAGAAACTTAAAGTAACTTGGAAAACAACATAAAACAGGCACAGTGGGAAAAACATTAATTGTTTTTGAATTGTAAATTCAATTGTAATTGAATGCAAAAAGAACTAGGGATGAGCTTGGCCTCTGGTTAAAATAGGAAATGCACAAATGGACATCAATTAAAATTATGTGGGTAATATTTTTGTTTATTTGGTATGTGCGTATGTCTAAAAGTGTTTAAGAACATAGTTGGTCAAGAGCATTGTCTGGTATCTAGATCCTTACATAATAATAGAAATTGTATTTAAAAGTCAAGCAAGAACTCCAGTGGTGGGTAACTGTTCAATAAATATCTTTTTTTGGTTAAAAAAAATAAATTAATTAAAAAAAATAAAAGTCAAGCAAAACTTTAGATCTAGTATGTCCATTCAAATAATGGTCTATCCTTTCTTCTACCAGTTAGTTTCTTCCTTCTTCCTGCTTGCAGAGAGGTCCTATCCACAAAGCCCAATCCTTATTAGCACAGTGCATTGCCACCATACTACACTGTGCTACCCACTTGGTGAGGCCAGCACATCATTAACAATAGAGTATATACACACTGTACACAAAGGTGTATCATTGCTCACATTCATATCCTTGTTTTTCTTTTTTTTCTTTAATTCCAGTATAGGATAACATACAATATTATATTAGTTTCAGACGTACAATATAGTGATTCAGCAATTCTACAATTTACTCAGTGCTCAATGTGATGTTTAATCTTAATTCCCTTCAAATAGTTAACGCATTCCACCTACCTCCTCTTGGTAACCATCAATTTATTCTCTATTAGTTGAGTCTTCTCTTTTTTTTCTCTTTTTTTATTTGTTCATTTTTTATGTCCCTTAAATTCCACATGTGAGTAAAATACATGGTATTTCTTTCTCTGACTTATTTCACTTAGAATTATACTCTCTAGATCCATTCATGTTGTTGCAAATGGGCAAGATTTCATTCTTTATATGGATGAATAATATTCCAGTGTGTGCATGTGTGTGTGTGTGTACCACATCTTTAACCATTCATCAATTGATGGACACCTGAGCTGCTTCCATAATTTGGGTGTTATAAATAGGCTGCAATAAATATAGGGATGCATATATCTTTTCAAAATAGTGTTTCTTTCATATTCTTTGGGTAGATACACAGTAGTGGAATTACTATATAATATGGTGGTTCTATTTTTAATTTTTTTGAGGAACGTCCATACTGTTTTCCACAGGAGCTGTACCAGTTTGCATTCCCACCAACAGTGCATGAGGGTTCCTTTTTCTCCACATCCACCAACACTTCTTGTTTCTTGTGTTTTTTTAATTTTACCCATTGTGACAGTTCTGAGCTGATATCTAGCTCTTTGTGGTCTCGAGCCTTGAGTTGCATTTCCCTGATGATTAGTGAGCATCTTTTCATGTTTTTGTTGGCCATTTGTCTGTCTTCTCTGAAGAAAGGCCTGTTCATATCTTCTGCCCATTTTTTAATTGGACTATGTTTTTCTTGGTGTTGAGGCATACAAGTTCTTTATATATTTTGGATACCAACCCTTTATCAGATATGTCATTTGCAAATATCTTTGCCCATTCTGTAGATTGTCTTTTAGTTTTGTTGGCCATTTCCTTTGCTGTGCAGAAGCTTTTTATTTTGATGTAGTCCCAATAGTTTTATTTTTGTTTCCCTTGCCTCAGGAGACATATCTAGAAAAATATTGCTTAAGCTGATGTCAGAGAGATTACTGCCTGTGTTCCCTTCTAGGATTTTAATGGTTTCAGATCTCACATTCAGATCTTTAATCTACTTTAAGTTTATTTTTATGTATGGTATAAGAAAGTGGTCTAGTTTCATTCTTTTGCAAGAAGCTGTCCAGTTTTCTCTACAGCATTTGTTGAACTATCCTTTTCCCATTGCATATTCTTGCCTCTTTTGTCGAAGGTTAATTGGCCATATAATTGTGGTTTTATTTTTGTGCTGTATATCCTTTTCCATTGGTCTATGTGCCTATTTTTGTGCCAGTACCATACTGTTTTGATTACGACAGATTTGTAATATAACTTGAAATATCAGATTTTGCTATCTCCAGTTTTCTTCTTTTTCAAGATTGCATTCTATTTGGGTCTTCTGTGGTTCTATACAAATTTTAGGATTATTTATTCTAGTTTAGTGAAAAATGTTGAAATTTTTATAGTGATTGCATTAAATCTGTAGATTGCTTTAGGTAGTCCATTTTAACATTTTTTTCTTCCATTTTATGAGCATGGAATCTCTTTCTATTTGTTCGTGTTGCCTTAATTTCTTTCAACAGTGCTTTATAGTTTTTAGAGTACAGGTCTGTTAACTCCTTGGTTAAGTTTATTCCTAGGTATTTTATTATTTTGGGTGTGATTATAAATACGATTGTTTTCTTATTTTCTCTTTACCTCAGTATTACTGTGTAGAAATGCAACAGATTTCTACATATTGATTTTGTATCCTACAGCCTTAGTGAATTCATTTATCACTTCCAGTAGTTTTTTGGTGGTCTTTAGGATTTTCTTTATATGTTATTGTGTCATCTGCAGATAATGGAAGTTTTACATCTTCCTTACCAATTTAGGTGTCTTTTATTCCTTTTTCTTGTCTGATTGCTGTGGATAGGACTTCCAGTACTATGTTGAATAAAAGTGGTGAGAGTGGACATTTTTGTGTTGCTCCTGATCTTCAGGGAAAAACTCTCAGTTTTTTTATTATTGAATATTATGTTAGCTGTGGGTTTCTCATAGATGGCCTTTATTATGTTGAGGTATGTTTCCCCTAAACTGACTCCATTGAAGGTTTTATCATGGATGGGTGTTGTGGTTTGTCAAATGCATTTTCTGCATCTATTGAAATGATTATATGGTTTTTATACTTTCTTTTGTTGATGTGATGTATTACATTAATTGATTTGCATATATTGAATTACCTTTGCATCCCAAGAAATCCCACTTGACTGTGGTGAATGATTTTTTTTAATGTATTGATTGATTTGGTTTGAGGATTTTTGCATCTATATTCATCAGAGATGTTGGTCTATCATTCTCTTTTTTAGTAATGCCTTTTATCTGCTTTTGGTATCAGGTTAATGCTGACCTCATAGAATGAATTGGGAAGGTTTTTTTCTTCTATTTTTTGGAATAGTTTGAGAAGAATAAATGAATTATTCTTTAAATGTTTGGTAGAATTCATCTGTGAAGTCATCTGGTCCTGGACTTTTTTTTTGTGGAGAGTGTTTTGATTACTGATTCAATTTCATTGCTGGAAATTAGTATGTTCTAATTTTCTATTTCTTCCTGATTGAGTTTTGGGAGTTTATGTTTCCAGAAATTTATCCTTTTCTTCTAGGCTGTCCAAGTTATTATAATTTTTCATAATATTCTCTTTTTTTAAAAAAAATATTTATTTATTTAAGGGAGAGAGAGAGAAGACAGCATGAGTGGGTGTGAGGGGAGGAGCAGAGGGAGAGCGAGAAGCAGACTCCCCACTGAGGACCCTGATGTGGAGCTTTATCCTGGGACCCCAAGATCATGACCCAAGCTGATGGCAGACACTTAACCAACTGAGCCACCCAGGCAGCCCCATAGTATTCTCTTAAAATCCTTTATATTTCTGTGGTATCAGTAGTTATTTCTCCTCTTTCATTTCTGATTTTTATTTGAGATTTAATTTTCTCCCTCTCTCTCTTTTTTCTTTTTTTTCTGAGTCTAGCTAAATGTTTATCAATTTTGTTGATCTTTTCAAAGACCAGCTCCTGGTTTCATGGATCTGTTCTATTGGTTTTGTTTTGTTTTGTTTGTTTGTACTTTGTTTATTTCCTTCCCCTTATTGGTTTTGGGTTTTGTTTATTCTTTGTTTTCTAGCTCCTTTAGGTGTAAGGTTAAGTTGTTTATTTGAGATTTTTCTTGTTTCTTGAGGTAGACTTTAAACTGTCCTATTAGAACAGGTTGTGCTGCATCTCAAAGATTTTGGATCTTTGTTTTTTTTTTATTTTCCTTTGTCTCCATGTATTTTTAAATTTCCTCTTTGATATCTTGGTTGACCAATTCATTGTTTAGTAGGTTTTATTAAGCCTACATGTATTTGTGTCCTTTCCAGATTTTTTTTTGTGGTTGATCTAATTTCATAACATTATGGTCAGAAAAGATGGATGCTATGACTTTCAGGTTTGTTTGTTTTTTTTAATTCATTAAGACTTGTTTTGTGGCCTGATATGATCTAATCTGGGGAATGTTCCATGTGCAATTGAGAAGAATGGGTATGCTGTTTTAAGATGTAATGTTCTGGATATATCTGTTAGATCCATCTGGTCCAGTGTGCTATTCAAAGCCACAGTTCCACGTTGATTTCTGTTTGAATGATCTATCCATTGTTGTAAGTGGGGTGTTAAAGTCCCCTATTATTGTGTACCTATCAATTACTTCCTTTATGTTTGTCGTTGTTTTATGTATTTGGGTAGTCCCATGTTGGGTGCATAAATATTTACAATTACTATACCTTGTTGGATTGTTCCCTTTATGATCATGTAGTTTCCTATTTTGTCTCTTTTTACCATCTTTGTTTTAAAGTATATTTTGTCCAGTGTTAAGTATTGCTACCCTGGCTTTCTTTTCACTTCCATTTGCATGATAAATGCTTTTCCATCCCTTTACTTTAAATTTGCAGTGTCTTTGGGGCTATAGTGAATCTCTCATAGGTAGCATACAAATGGGTCTTGCTTTTTCATCTGTTCTGCCCCCAAGTCTTTTGATTGGAGTGCTTACTCCACTTACATCAAAGTAATTATTGATAGGGGTGTACTCATTGCAATTTTATTACTTGTTTTATGATTGTTTTTGGAGTTCTTTGTTCCTTTCTTTCCTTGCCCTATTCTCTCATGGTTTGTTGCCTTTCTTTAGGTATTTACTTGGATTTTTTCTCTTTATTTTTTCCATATCTATTATTGGTTTTTGATTTGTGGTTACCATTAAGTTTGTAATAACATCTTATGTATACACTTATCTATATTAAGTTGATGGTTGTTTAAGTTTGACCCAGTCTTTATTCCTCTGCCCCCCATGTTTTAGGAATATGTTGTCATACTTTATTTCCTTTTATTTTGTTAATCCCTTGACTGATTTTTATAGATTTAATTTTACTGTTTTTGTGCTTCCTACTTTTTTTACTCCTGCTTATGGTCATTCCTTTCCACTCAAAGTGTTCCTTTAATATATTTTGTAAGGCTGGTTTAATGGTGACAAATTCCTTTAACTTTTGTTTGTCTGGCGATATCTTTAGCTCTCCTATTCTGAATGATAGTCTTGCTGGATAGAGTATTCTTGGCTGCAGTTTTTTTTTTTTTTTTTGGTTTCTATCTTTTGGCACTCTCTTCTGGCCTGCAATGTTTCTGCTGAAAAATCTGCTGATAGCCTTAGGGGGTTTCCCTTGTACGTAACTGTTTTCTTTTGCTACATTTAAAATTTTCTCATTATCACTACTTTTTGCCATTTTAGATGTTTTTTGTTTTTTTTGGAGGGGGAAAGGGCAGTGGGAGAGGGAGAGAGAGAATCTTAAGCAGGCTCCATGCCGAACATTGAGCCTGATGGACGGGCTTGTTCTCACAACCCTGAGATTATAACCTGAGCCAAAATCAAGAGTTGGGTGCTTAATTGACTGAGCCACCCAGGTGCCATTTTAATTTACTTTAACTTTTTGCCATTGAATTACTATGCGTCTTAGTACAGACCTCCTTGGGTTGAGTTTGCTGGGGGATCTCTGTGCCTCCTGGATTGATCTGGATTTCTGTTTCCTTCTCCAGATTCCAGTCATACATTGTTAGCAAGTTTTGCTGGGTCTGCTGTGTGAGGGGTCCTGGAGCTGAGGACTGACTGGATGGGACATACCCTCAGGAGAAAACATTGGTGTGGCATGCTGTTAGCAAGTTCCATAGTGAGAGGTGGTGCCATGCTGGTTCCTGCAGGTGTCCCTATACTTATGCCAGGGAGCAGGAGAGGGAAATGGTGCCCACCAGCTCCTTTGTTCCTGGAGAGGTTTCCCAATGATCCCTGCTCCTCCAGTATGTGTTCTGAGATCAGTAAATAAATTCCTTCCTGTATACCCAAGGTGTTTTTCTGCTTCTATGCTGTATCTCTGAGGGGCTGTTTGTTGTGCGGTCTAAGGGTAGGGACTCAGTTTCCTCTGACCCTCCTGATTCTTCCTGGAGCCTGCTGATTTTTAATATTATAGGTGTTAAGTCCTGTTGTTTGTAAGAACTTGCAAAATTTAGCCCCTCTGGTTTTCAGAGCCAAGACCCTGTTTCTCTCCCTTCTACATTCCCATGGTGTTCTTCCCTCCTGTGGACTGTCCCACCAGTCCTATAACTCCTGACCATGACTCCACCCTTCCTACCTTCTTCAATGTGGTCTCTTGTCTACATTTAGGTGTGGAGAGTTTGTTCTGTCAGTCTTCAGGTGGTTTTTCTGGCCATTGGCAATGATGTGGCTGTTATCTAGTTGTATCTGTGGGAGGAGGTGAGCTTAGAGTCCTCCTATTCTACCATCTTCTCCAGAAGTCCTCTCTTTGTCTTTCTTTTTTCACAACAAAGCAGAGCATCCTATCACATAACATCTTCAAATTCAGACCATGTAAATAATTTTTTGCTTCACCCCAAATCTCCCATTCCTGTAAGCATTAAGAGAGATAGAAAACTACCTGCTCTTAAGTTTTAGGGAAAATATGTTAAACTTCCAAACTGTGTATTGTATTATATAGTGTAGTTACACTTTTTTTTTTTTTTTTTTTAGCTATAGTGAAAATAACATCCCTACATTGATGATGTAAACTTAAACCTATAAAATTGTTCCCCTAGAATTATGGTACATTTAATTATTTCAGGATTTTCTCAATATCTCTCTTGACACCACCACTAAAAATGCAATGACAAAATAAACCTAGAACATATATTGAGGCAGTTATTTAAGGTGAAAAGACTAGGATATCCACTTTTCCTTGACGTCATGATAATGCTGAGCATTGAGTATCATGGAGAGCAATATTATATATTATAGCTTATAATATACTGTTGACATGGTTTGAGAAAATCATCCTCTTAGAATAAAATTTTCCTCATCTTTTATAAAAATAATATAATTTATATCCTGTTTCTCCAGTATAGTGCTTGAAATTTTCAGTTACAGAAGGATTGTCTGATCTTATTACACAGATGTTAAAGAGTCATTTGTTTCTATGGGTGATTTCTTACTAACCTAAAAAAATCAAAATGCATATTCTTCCTATTCATAAGCCAAATATTATAACAAAGATTCATTTTATTTTTCCAATCATAGAATTGAACTATGCTCTATTTTCCATTCTCTTATGTTATAAGCGACAAGATAACATGATGATTCATACTAATTATCTTATGATTTTGTATCATTAAAAAGTCTAGACCTTTAGAATTACATGTAAAAAATATTATTTTTAATTTATGTTATTTAAATTCAATTAGTTAACATATAATGTATCATTAGTTTCAGATGTAGAGTTCAGTAATTCATCAGTTGCCTATAACACCCAGTGCTCATTATATCATGTACCCTCTTTAATGCTCATCACCCTGTTACCCAATTCCCCCACCTCCCCTCCAGCAACCACCCTATAGTTTCCTATAGTTAAGAGTCTCTTATGGTTTGTCTCCCTCTCTGATTTTGTCTTATTTTATTTTTCCCTCCCTTCCCCTATGATCCTCTGTTTTGTTTCTTAAACTCCACATATGAGTGAAACCATATGATAACTGTCTTTCTCTGATTGACTTATTTCACTCAGCATAATACCCTCCAGTTTCATCCACATCAATGTAAATGGTAAGATTTCATCCTTTTGATGGCTGAGTAACATTCCTTTGTGTGTGTGTGTGTGTATGTGTGTGTGTGTGTATACCACATCTAGAAAAATATTCTTAACCCATAGCTTTATATAATATGTTGGAAAATTACTGGATCTCATGGGAAAATATGTTTGTTCAAGCCAGAAGTTTTTGGTTTTACATTATTCTAATCATTTTGATTTTCTTAATCTCAGTTCCTTTGTATAAAATTAAGATGATGTTGACCTTAATACTTTCCATATAACCATTGTAAAGCAAAAGTAGCATATGGCACAGTGTTATATAAAACATATTGATGGGGCACCTGGGTGGCCCAGTCCTTAAGGATCTGCCTTCAGCTCAGGTCATGATCCCAGGGTCCTGGCATCGAGCCCCACATCGGGCTCTCTGCTCGGCGGGAAGCTTGCTTCTCCCTCTCCCATTCCCCCTGCTTGTGTTCCCTTTCTCGCTGTGTCTCTCTCTGTCAAATAAATAAATAAAATATTTTTAAAAAAACTGATTTTTTGTAGCCATATATACATAATAGAGAAAATTATTTTAAAGCCATTTAAGTAATTATCAGATAATATATTTAAATATAACATCATAAAATAAGTTAAAATGTTGTAATTTCCGGGCGCCTGGGTGGCTCAGTTGGTTAAGCGACTGCCTTCGGCTCAGGTCATGATCCTGGAGTCCCTGGATCGAGTCCCGCATCGGGCTCCCTGCTCGGCAGGGAGTCTGCTTCTCCCTCTGACCCTCCCCCCTCTCATGTGCTCTCTCTCATTCTCTCTCTCTCAAATAAATAAATAAATAAATAAATAAATAAAAATCTTTAAAAAAATGTTGTAATTTCCCAATATTGTACTTTGTTTTAACTTTCAATTTTTATAATCTGCAATTAGATAAGCAAAAGTACTTAGCCAATCTCTTGGGTAGAGTTTAGTAGAGTCCTATAATTTAGGTATTTTTTTCCTTATTTTTTTCAATACCCAAATGCATTTAGTACAATTCTTTTATTACATTCTTGTATTTTCCAGCAAATATATACAACCATAAAGTCTATTTTCTTTCACATTACTCTTATAGTATAGTTTTCTGCATTAAAGCCATGAATCCAGTTCTTGGTAGTATTTTCTATTATCCATATTTTATATATTATTAAAATGAACATCTGAATGTACATCAATTGTTTCATACCTGCTTTTCTTTTCTATTACCATGAAACTTATAAAGCTTTCCCTTTACCATTTTATTTCAATGCCATCCCTGTAATACATAGTATATGTTGCTGTAGTTTTATTTAAGTGTTTGCTTCTGTAATTGATTACTTAGCAGAAAATGACATTGATCATGTTTAAATGTAATAACATGCCTTTTAAATAAGGTACACTTTATCTGTTGTAGGCATCAGTTATTTTATAAGGAGATTTACAGATAGATTGATTTATATCACCATAAATCAGAAAATAAACATGCGTTGCAATTAAGCTTTCAAATAATTCAAAGTTATTATTAGTACATATATGTTGTGTAACTCTTTCCAAATGATCAGCTTGAATTTGCTTCATAACATACCACTCTAAATCTTCTATATTAAATTAGTAACAATTTATTATGTCTCACTATTCTGTAGATTCACTGGTTGATTCATCTGGGTGAGCTGGATTAGCTGCGGTTCTATGGTCTAGGATAGACTAATTCACATCTCAGTTCTCAACTGTGATCGCTGGGGTGGTTGGTACTACTGGGGCCTCATCCTCTACAAGATCAATCCAGACTTGTTCACATGGTAGCAGAAGAGATCCAAGAATCAAGAGAGGATAAACCCAATGCTTAAGCAGTTTTAAACTTCTGCTCATGTTTACTTTTGCTTTATTGGCTAAAGCAAGTCATATGCTAAGCCCAGAGGCTTTAAGAGCTTGGAATAAGGAGGAATGAATTATCAGGGGTCAGTACCGCAAAAATTTAGCATGCATGATAATAGAGAGGCTAAATTAAAACCTAAACTGAAATCACTTATGTTTTTATTTTTAATTTCATCACATTTTAATATCATGCTTCCTTTACATTCATATAGCTCTCTAGATTTCCCTATCAGAAACTTTCAGGCTACTCTTGGAAAAGGTCAGAATCTATCTTAACAGTTACATAAAATAAGTGACTGACAAATATAATCACTTATCACTTTTTGTTAAATTCCATCATGGTATGGTTGCAAGGGTCCAGTTTGTTTTCTGGGATCAAATTATCCATAATTATTTCCATTATCCAATTTTATTTCCATAAATTTTACACTTTATATCACTACACATCAACTTACAACTTGTCCTCATCCTTCAAATTATTAACTTAAATCACATCCATACAAATAAAGAGCACAAGTAAATGAATGTTGAAATTGAGGTTATACATGCAATTATATCAATATAATTTTATGTTTTGCTCGTACTGACGATGTGTCAAGAAAACTGCACAAAAAAATGAAGATAGTTTGGGGCGCCTGGGTGGTGCAGTTGGTTAAGCATCAGACTCTTGATTTTGGCTTAGGTCATGATCTCAGGGCCATGAGATCAGTCCCAGCATCAGGCTCCATGCTCAACACAATCTGCTTGAGATTCTCTCTCTCCCTCTCTCTCTGCCCCTCCTCTGGCTTGCTCTCTCTCTCTAATAAGTAAATAAAATTACTTATAAAGTAAATAATAAATAATTTTATTTTATAATTATAATCGTGATTATATAATTATAATTGCAATAGAGCACATTAGAGAGAGATCACAGAGGGAGAGGAATAAGCAGACTCCCCACTGAGCAGAGAGCCTGGACATGGGGCTCAATCCCAGGACCCTGAGATCAGGACCTGAGCCGAAGGCAGATGCCTAACCGACTGAGCCACCTAGGTGCCCTGTAAATAAAGTCTTAAAAAAAAAAAATGAAGATAGTTTGTAATAGCAAGAGTAGATTACTTAGTAAAATAGTAGCTATCAGTATCTTTCTTCAATATTTCCTTTGATTGTAGGTATTATTTATAAAATAAGTAATTAGTACAAGGAAGAGTCACATTCCTTAATTTATGAAATTTCAGTCACCCCAACATACATGATTAAACTCCACTACAAAAATCTCATTTTACTGGGATACGAAGGTAAATGTATAATTTATTGCTAATCCAGTAGCATATGTAGCTAGTTTTTATTTTGTCCACATTTTGAATTATTTCTATTGCTTCAATTTTAATAGAACACTTAAAAAATGTAAAGCCATTATTATGGATCTACTAAATTACACTTAATATTAATTAATGTACTGTAACAGAATATTGGTGTTTTTGATATATTACAATAATATAATAGTATTGCAATAGCAACCTTCTGATGTATTGTCATAATATATCATCAAAGGGATATCAGAGAATTAAGGAGAATGATGGTATTTATAAGACTTTTGGGTAAAAAAATATAACTTTGTGAACTATTTGTAACAGAAAGAAAGAAATGAAAAACTAAGAAAAATGCACATAAATTATGCAAAGATCCAAAAGGTATGACATAATTAATCACAGGGGGAGAAGGCTATTTGGGGGAATAACTATAAGAGAAAAAAGAAAATACTTTTGTCAATAGTTTTCTATTATTAAATTTTGGCAGAAATCTATAAGCAACATGAGAAAAAATCATAAATGTGTATGTATTTATTTTCAGATATTTTATACATTATATGTGTATATCTATTTACCAATCTAATATAAATGATCCAGATCTTGACATAAATAATGTTTACAAGAAACATGAAACTGATATTAATTCTCTTCATACATTCTTTTATTCTATTATTCAGCAGTAGAATAGCATTATAACATAGAAATTGAAATGTATTTGTTATCACATTTGTTCCACCAATATAATTAATGCTTAAGCAGTTTAAGCTTACACCATTTTTTTAAATGTACTAATTTTTCTTGGTACAATTAAAATAAAATAAACTATGACATAGGTGATCCAATAATTACTAATTACTTATTTTACAGTGTAGTATTAAAATGAGAAAATGTGAACTTTCTACTTTGATTTGAAATACTTATATTAGGGCGCCTGGGTGGCTCAGTTGGTTAAGCGACTGCCTTCGGCTCAGGTCATGATCCCGGAGTCCCGGGATCGAGTCCCGCATCGGGCTCCCTGCTTGGCAGGGAGCCTGCTTCTCCCTCTGACCCTCCCCGCTCTCATGTGCTCTCTGTCTCTCTCATTCTCTCTGTCTCGAATAAATAAATAAAATCTTTAAAAAAAAAAAAAAAGAAATACTTATATTAATAAACTATTCATAATCATGAATACATTTTGACAAAAGCTTTATAGCTCTGTGTGACAGATCTCTAAATCAATCTTGTTAACACACCCTTGGAAGGAGGTCACTGAAATCACAATCCTTCAGTCTAGGGAAATAATATACTCAATGTTTTTGTAATCTACTGACAGTGGTTTTAGAAATGCAACAAGAGGTAATGTAAAATGTTCAACTCATAAACTCATTAAGAATTCATTGATTCTAATGTCCTCATTCTATAGTGGATTCCCAATTCATAGATAATTTACTTTTGTTTGATTAATGAAAATGTGCCTATTGCCTGCCTCTATTAAGAGTCAGTGGAAATTTATATAAATATTAATGATTATCTTTAGGCTAATCAATGGAAGCCATCCAACATCATGTATCTCAACAGTATAAGCAAAATAAAAAGTTTCACTTTGGTTAATGTTCATACGTAGTCTTAAAATAAGTCATGTAAGCTAATTATTATTTAATATTATAAATTATTGATTTTTTATATCTTTGACAGGGAATACATCTTTTTTTAAAAGATTTTATTTATTTATTTGAGAGACAGTGAGAGTGTGTGGGAGGGAGAGGGAAAAAAAAACTGAAGCAGACTCTATGCTGAGCGTGGAGTCCCATGCAGGGTTGGATGACTGTGAGATAATGACCTGAGCCAAAACCAAAAACCAAAAGTCATATGCTTACCTGACTGAGCTACCCAGGTACCCCAACATGGAATATATCTTACTACTACTCTTTATATTTATTTTAATAAACTAAATGGTATTTCATGATGTACAATATCTGTGTCATTCAGGAAATTTAGTTGTATATATTGCTTTGATGTAATTTATAAGATTCCTGTTTTCTCCCCAAATGTTTCCTATATTTCTAATAAAATCTTTCCAAAAAATCTGAGAATGTGTATATAAGTTTAAAATAGGACAAATAAATAAACAAATTTATAAATAAATAAATTTTCTTTTTTTTCTTTTGTGTCCTCAACATTTCTATTTATTAGTTTACTTTTAGTATTACAAGCATGCTCCTTCTTTCTTGAAACAAAACAGAATCTACAAATAAAATGAAACAAATTTAAAAAATGATGGAATTCTTTAGCGTACTTCCTCTCTCATTGCTTTCTTATCCCTCTCCTCTATTTTAGTCATCTATACCTTTATACACTTTACCATTTATTTCTCA
Organism: Leptonychotes weddellii; assembly: GCF_054177405.1. NCBI lineage: Eukaryota > Metazoa > Chordata > Mammalia > Carnivora > Phocidae > Leptonychotes > Leptonychotes weddellii. Next base: position 146,799,865 of record NC_138372.1, read on the forward strand.
CTCTTGTGTATATGATCCAACTGCTTTCACAAGTCTGCAGTAATCTGCCTCTTGCTAAGCACTAGACATGGAATTTAATGCTTATTTGGCCTCTCAATAACATTTATCAAACTTCTTCTTCCATGACAAAATAATGTTCTTGTTTTCTTCCTATACTTCTGGTTTACTTCTTTTTCTCAGACTCCTTTTTTTGTGCCCATTTAAAAAATATTGATATTTATTAGAACACCACCCTAAGTTTTCTTTTTAGTACAAAAATGCTCACTCTTTGGCAATTCTCTCTCAAGACATTCCTATTGAAACCAATCCATCACCTATAAGAAGCCCAAGTGGAAGAGTAATCCTATAGACATTGATAGCCAAGCTCAGAGCCTCAGCTAACATCAATTTATAATGAATTGTGTGTGAATTCTCTTGGACATCTAGTCCTGTAGAACCTTCAGATGAGTGTACCTTTAGCTGGTATCAAACTGCAATATCATTAAAAACACCAGGAAAGAACCATGAAGCTAAGCCCAGTTACCCCATAGAACCCATTGTTTGGGGGTTGATTTATATGCAGTGATAGTCAACCAAAACCATCACTAAGAAAATGTTAGTATGATCCCATATCAATACCAACCATAGATTTTTTTTTTTTTAAGATTTTATTTATTTATTTGAGACAGAGAGAATGAGAGAGACAGAGAGCACATGAGAGGGGATAGGGTGAGAGGACGAAGCAGACTCCCTGCCGAGCAGGGAGCCCGATGCGGGACTTGATCCAGGGACTCCAGGATCATGACCTGAGCCGAAGGCAGTCGCCCAACCAACTGAGCCACCCAGGCGCCCCATAGATTTTATTGAGTATTAGAGAATTAAGGGGGTCAATTATTAGAGTTGTTTACTGAATATTATTTATATAAATTTTTATTTTTAGTAGAAAAGTCAAAAATGATTGGTTGGTTCCTAATAAAATAATAATAATAAAGATGTGGAATTTTTTTTCAAGCACTTGAAAGCACTGTGGCAGATACCTTTTAAAGAATTTAATATATATTTTAGTTACAGAACTTCTGATCCTATCATATCACTGTTACTGAATGGATGACTTTTCATTCTTTATTTCTCAGTTCTTTTAACTACAATCATAGCAGTGATTCACCTATATCCTAGACATGTAATATACATAAAAGGGGTTTTTGAGTAATAGAAATGAAAGTAACTATAACAATGACAGGTATTACATATTATTTTAATTTTGATCAAATCTATTTTCTATCTTCATGTATTTGGGAAAGTAGAAATTGATAATAAAAAGCATAACATCTGGAAAACCTTCTCCTATCTCTTTATAATATTATTTATTGAAAATAGCATTGATTAAGAATGTTAATGGCTCCATTAGAAATCTCCAGTAGCTAATTTTTGTTTTTAATCCTTAAAACTGTCTGTGTAAGGTAATAAAAAGTGTTCTACATCGTCTTTTTCTAAGAGGATAAATTAAGCAATAAAACCAAAAAGGAATATATTTGACAGATTTGTTCTTCTGTGTTCTTTTTATCTCATTTTCCCAATCACTTCATGAACCTGCATCTTGTCTCATGTAATGTGTGAGTAACAATTATGGAAGCCAGCTCATAAGGTACATTTTACATTGAATGGCAGCTCAGCTTTCCTCCCAGCTTTTACTGTGTTATTCTAATGAAAGCTATTCCTGGGAACACCAGGCTTGAAAGATATTGACATGGAAATTACATAAGCCTGGCTTCAGAGAAAAGTAGGCAATTTTATTTTATCACATTTTAAGTTGATATTCTCAGTCGGAGAATCAAAGTGAAAGAAGTACATAATTTGTGTTACAACTGTATTTATTATTCACCCATTTTTCTCCCAAGATGGTTACATTCCTCATGCTAGAGTTATTTCGAAGGCAGTGAATAATTTGGAGGATACTTTTTTTAGGATCCTTTTAATGTGAATATGTCTGCACGTGCACATAAATACAGTCTTTTAAGTAATATGGTATCTCTTTTAAAAAATAAAATGGCTCAGATGGTTAAGCGTCTGCCTTCGGCTCAGGTCATGATCCCAGAGAAGCAGGGAGCCTGCTTCTCCCTCTGCCTCTGCCTCCCTCTCTCTCTCTCTCTGACTCTCATGAATAAATAAATAAAACATTAAAAAATAATAATAAATAAATAAACAAATAAATAAATAAAATGTACTGGGCCCCTGGGTGGCTCAGTTGGTTAAATGTCTGCCTTTGGCTCAGGTCATTATCCTGGGGTCCTGGAATCGAGCCCCACATCAGGGCTCCCTGCTCAGCGGGGAGCCTGCTTCTCCTTCTCCTCCCCACTCGTGCTCTCTGTCACTGTATCTGTTTCTCTCAAATAAATAAACAAATCTTAAAAAATAAATAAAATGTATCTAATAAGTGATTAAGAGTTGCTATGTTTTGAAAAAGAGTAGTTATTTTCCAAAAGGGATCCTTGTAGTGATGGAACTGTTCTATATTTTACTGCGATAGTAGATACACAAACCTACATGTGGTAAAATTGTGTAAAACTAAATACACATAGCCACACACAAATCAGTATATTTAAGACTGGGAATATGTGAATAGGATTAGTATATTGTATAAAAGTAAACTCCTGATGTGATGTTGTATTGGAGTTTTGAAAGAAGTTACCATTGTGGTAAATTGTGTAAGGGGCAGGCACGTAAGATCTGTTTGCTTTATTTTGTACAATTACATGTAAATCTATAATAATCTCTATAAAATTTTCAATTAAAAATAAGTTATTACTGTTTATAAATTCTCTTTAATTTAAATTAAAGTAAAAAATGACTTGTAAAGAGGAACAATTCCTAATTTGCTACTGCTCAGATGCTATTATGAGAACCTACCATATTTATAGCATTGTTTTAATTTTTATGAAGTTACAATAAATCCTGGTTCAGCAATGTTTCTCATGAAACCATTTTTTTCTCCTGCCATTTCACAAACATTTATAAATTGATTACTGAGTGCCACACAATGTTGTAGGCTACCTAGTGCTCTATACCTGGAAAAATAATACATATCCCATGTCATGAGGGGCTTACAATCTAGACTTAGAATGCTTAAAATAAGTGTGTATGGATTAAACGTGAGTGAAAGGAGAGAGTATAATTTTCCTTCAGGTAATAGAGGAAGTCTTCATAAATTATATAAAACATAAAGTGCAAGGGATAAAAAAATATTTTTGGGAAGGAATTGTTTAACAGTATGCCTTATTATATCTTCTTCTATTACCAGAGATACCTAAAAATGAAAGGAGGCTATTTTCAGGACAAATACCTTCTTAAACATGGTGATTTGACAAATTTTACAGGCAAAAGCAGTAATATTTACTAGAGGGAGAAACCTGGGCACAGAATGCTTTTATAAGAGTACACCTTCTCCAGGGGTGCCTAGGTGGCTCATTCGGTTAAGCATTCAGCTCTTGATTTTGGCTCAGGTCATGATCTTGGAGTCCTAGAATCAAGCCCAGCTTCGGGCTCTGTGCTTAGTGGGGAGTCTGCTGGAGAATTCTCTCCCTCTCCCTCTGCCCCTCTGTTTGCTCATGCTCTCTATCTCTCTCTCTTTCTCTCCAGAACAAATAAATACATTTTTTAAAGAATTAAAAATTTAAAAAAAAATTTAAAAAGGTACACCTAATCTGACTGGGGACTTATTATAAAAAAATCTACAATTTATATATTTAAGGAGCAGAGATTATTGAGAAACAAGTAAACTATGTAGCTAATTGAGTATAAGAAGATATTCCTTAAAAATGTTTTCTTATGTAGGTGAAGAGGTCATGCATCTCTTAGATCTTTATGCCTTAAGTCTGAATCCCAGAGCTCTTAAAACCAGAGTCAAGACACAAAATTGACAAGGCATTGTATAGGTAGAAATCAGATACATGTATAAAGGGAAGATAATGCTGAGTTTCTGCTTTGAAATCTGGATTGTGCCATTAAATGAACCTGAGAATACAATAGCAGAAATTACTTGGAAGAAGATAATGAGCTCAAGTTGTGAATACACTGAGTTTGGGGCTTCGTGAGATATGGGGCTTTGTGAGATACACTAATTTTCATTTATTCAAATAACAACCTGGTTGTGTGCTAGTCTCTGGCTTGATGCTGTATATCCACTCATTTACATGTTTTAAACCATATGTACACTATTGGTCCAGTGCAAAATTCATAAACTATTTTCTGTCTTCAATTGAAAATACTTCTGTTTTTTGCCAGACCACATGATCTGATTATCTTTTTCTTTTATTACTTATGACATATTAAGGAATTTGCTTCTTTGTAAATTATCCTCTTTACTACATGTTATACATTTTTAAGGATGCAAAATCCATGAATTTTTTTATTTGGTAAGGCATTCATATATTTTTATACTATTCATTTACTTTTCATTATGGTAAAATACACACAAAATTAAACATTTTGATCATATTAAGGTGTACAATTCTGTAGCATTTAATATATTGTCAATGGTGTGTAATCACTACCATTTTATAATTCCAGTACTTTTTCATAATCCCAAAGGAAACCCTATACCCATTAGCAGTCATTCCCATCCCTCCCTTCCTCTAGCATCTGGCAACCACTAACCTGTTTTTTGTTTCTATGGATTTTTATATTGTGGAAATATCATATAAAAGTAATCATACAAAATGTGCCCTTTCGTGTCTGGCTTTTTATGCTAAACATAATATATTCAAGGTTCATCCATGTTGTAGCATGTATGAGTACTTAATTTCTATTTATGGCTGAATTCAATTATATGGGTATAGCATATTTTTTTAATCCATTCATCAGTTGATAGAAACTTGAATTGGCTACAACTATAGTGGTGATGAGTGTTACTATGAACATTCATGTGCATGTTTTGTTTGAACATCTGTCTTCAGATCTCTTGAGCATATATCTACAAATGGAATTGCTGGGTCATATGGAAATTCTGGGTTTAATTTATTATGGAACTGACAAACTGTTTTCATAGCTTGAGCATTTCACATTTCCACTAGAAATGTACAAGTGTTTCAGTTTCTTTACATCTTCACCAACACTTGTATTACTTATAGCCATTCTAGTAACTGTGAAATGAATCTCATTGTGATTTGATTTGCATTTTACACATGGCCAGTTGTGTTGACTGTATTTTCATGTTCCTGTTGGCCATTTGTTTATATTCTTTGGAGAAAGTTCTTTGCTTCTTTTAAAATTGGATAGTTTGTCTTTGTGTTATTGAATTATATGAGCCCTATGTATTTTCTAGATATTAGGCCTTTATCACATATGATTTACAAATATGTTGTTTCATTTGTGGGATTATATTTTTTACTATTGATACTGTCATTTGGCACACATACTTTTAATTTTTAGAAAATCCTATTTATGTACTTGTTGCTGTTTATATTTTTAGTATCATATGTAAGAAACCATTACCAAATCGAAATTCATGAAGATTTATCCCTACATTTTTTTCTATTAGTTTTATACTTTTAGCCCTTATATTTAGGCCCTTGATCTATTTTGAGTTAACTTTTGTATATGGTGTGAGCTAAAGTTTAATTTTCATTTTTCTGCATGCAGATATCCAGGTGTCCCAGCACCAATTTTTAAAGAGACTATTTTTTCCATCATGGAATGTCTTCATACCATTAGAGAAAACCAACAGATCATAGATCTATAGGTTTATGTCTAGACTCTCAATTATATGCTATTAGTGTATTTATATATATAAATACTGTTATACTGGTACCACATATTTTTGATTACTATAGCTTTGTAATAATTTTGGAATTGGGAAGTATGAACCTTCCAATTTTATTTTTTTGGGGGGGGTTTTGTTTTTTTTTTTCCCCCAAGGATATTTTTGTTATTTGGTGTCCCTTGCAATTTCATGTGAGTGTCAGAATTAGCTTTCTATTTTTGTAAAAATGGCCACTAGGATTTTGATAGGGATGTCACTGAATTTGTAGATTGTTCTGGGAAGTACTATTACCTTAACATCTTTGAACACAAATACCTTTCTATTTACTTAGGACTTTCCTAAATACTTTACTTTCAGCAGTATTTTCTAGTTGTCAGTACACATGTTTTGCATCTTCTTGGTTACTTTTATTGCTACATGTCTTATTTGTGTAGCAACTATAAATAAATTATTTTCTTAATTTTCTGTTCAGGTTGTTTATTGGGAGGGCATAGATATACAATTCATCATTGTATATTGATTTTCTATAACCTTGCTGAATTAGTTTTTTAACTCTAATATTTTTGTGGATTTTTTAATGATTTTATATCAATCTATTATCTATCTATCTATCTATCTATCTATCTATCTATCTATCTATCTATCTATCATCTATCTACCTGCCTAACTACCTACCTATTACCTGCCTACCTACTATATCTTCTTTATCCATTCACATCCATCAATAGCCATTAAGTTGTTTGGTTGTTTCCATATCTCAGCTATTATAAATAATGCTTCAATGAACACAGGAGTGCAGATATCTCTTTGAGATTCTGGTCTTCATAAAAAGAAAAAAATGAAAGGTCTGAGGTAGGGGAAACAGGGACAATTGTGTGTGGTGGCTGTGTGTAAGAGGGCCAGAAATGTCATTTTTCCTATGAGGAATCCAGAAGCATTCTTCTCCCTTCCAAGAAGAAAAAAGTTCCTGTTGCCTGTGACAGCTGTGAGATGGAGGTTGGGCTAGAGGTCCCTGAGTGTTTATAATGGACTATGTACCCTCAGTTTAGCCCGTATCACAATTTACGATTCCTGGCACATAATGAGCATGTAACAATTATTTGGAGGATGCATGAATGAATAAAGATGAAGATTGGTTTATTTTGCCATATAACAACATAATTATGGTGTGACATCCCACCACCTTTGCCATATTCAGTTGGTCAGAAGCAAGTTGCACATACCGTTCACAGCCTCAAGGGAAGGGATTAAACAAGATGTGACACTAGGGTCCAGAGATCAAGAGGCCATCAAATGTATCTGCCTACCACTTCCTGTCTCATTTTCTACACTTCCTCTTTTGTGCTTCCTAGGGAGACTTCCCACATAAACTTCTACATTTACATCTTTTGTCAGAGTCTGCTTTTCGGAAAATCCACACTAAGACAATGTACTCAATTTAGAATATAGTAACTTCATGCTCCTCTTATTATTTTTCCAGAAAAATTTTAACTATATATTATTTGTCTGATCATTTCATTAATTGAACAAATGTTTGTTATAGGCCTACTTTATGCTGGCTTTAGGTCTGTGATTTCAGTGAACCAAAGTTGATGTCACCAGATCTACTGTCTTCAACTATGTACACCTCAATTTATTGCATTCTGGCTTTCAATTTAATCACGCCAATATAGCACTGAAATTTTACTGTTCCTTCATATTTGACAAATAAAATGGTCACATATTACTCATCATCTTATGGGACATAATGGTATTTGCAATTACTACTATGCTCTCTTTTCAAAATTTTTATAAAATCCATTTTCTACTGGTACTTAAATACTCTCTTAATATTGGTCATTAATGTTTTCAAAGTTTATTTTATTATAAAAATGAAATGGTGCCATTGTATATAAAGATTTATGAGTATCTTTATTCTGATATTTCTTTAAATTAGTAGTGAGAGTAAATTGTGCTCATATCTGTGGTGCTCAATTGTTTTTCTTCATGTATAAATTTCATATCAGAATGTCTGTCTTTTTTATATTTCACTTATTGACTTCTAAATTCTGTTAATGATTATTACATTTATTTTTGTCCAGGTTCATACTTCACTTTAAATTTTGTTTATGATGATTTTTTATTGAAGTATAATTGACAATACATTATATTAGCTTCAGATGTACAACATAACAATGCAAATTTGTATACATTATGAAATGATCATCACAGTACGTCTAGTTACCATCTGTCACCATACAGAGTTACAAATTGTTTTTTTTTTTCTTGTGATGAAAACTTTGAAGATTTACTTTCTTCACATCCTTCAAATTTGCAATACAATATTATTGACTAAGCCAGTCTGGGTGGGAGCCCTTTAAGAGCTATAATTCAGTTCCTACAGCCCCATGGTTCTCCTGGATATACCCTATTGGTTTTCTTCTTTTTTTTTTTTTAATTAACATATAATGTATCATTTGTTTTAGGGGTACGGGTCTGTGATTCAGCAGTCTTACACAATTAACAGCACTCACCATAGCACATACCCTCCCCAATGTCCATCACCCAGCCACCCCATCCCTCCCACTCCCCTCCACTTCAGCAACCCTCAGTTTGTTTCCTGAGATTAAGAGTCTCTTATGGTTTGTCTCCCTCTCTGGTTTTGTCTTGTTTCATTTTTTCCTCTCTTCCCCTATGATCCTCTACCTTGTTTCTCAAATTCCATATATCAGTGAGATCATATGATACTTGCCTTTCTCTGATTGACTTATTTTGCTTAGCATGATACCCTCTAGTTCCAATCACGTCGCTGCAAATGGCAAGATT
>NC_138372.1:146808906-146841925 GCF_054177405.1 Leptonychotes weddellii
CAGCATCAGTCAATTCCTGACTTGTTCATTTTAGCCATTCTGACTGGTGTGAGGTGGTATCTCATTGTGATTTTGATTTGTATTTCCCTGATGCCCAGTGATGTTGAACATTTTTTCATGTGTCTGTTGACCATTTGGATGTCTACATTGCAGAAATGTCTGTTCATGTCTTCTGCCCATTTCTTGATTGGATTCTTTGGGTGTTGAGTTTGATAAGTTCTTTATAGATTTTGGATACTAGACCTTTATCTGATCTGTCATTTGCAAATATCTTCTCCCATTCTGTCAGTGGTCTTTTGGTTTTGTTGAGTGTTTCCTTTGCTATGCAAAAGCTTTTTATCTTGATGAAGTCCCAACAGTTCATTTTTCCCTTGCTTCCCTTGCCTTTGGCGATGTATGTAGGAAGAATTTGCAGCAGCTGAGGTCAAAGAGGTTGCTGCCTGTGTTCTCCTTTAGGATTTTGATGGACTCCTGTCTCATATTGAGGTCTTTCAACCATTTGGAGTCTATTTTTGTGTGTGGTGTAAGGAAACAGTCCAGTTTCATTCTTCTGCATGGGGCTGTCCAATTTTCCCAACACCATTTGTTGAAGAGACTGTCTTTTTTCCATTGGACATTGTTTCCTGCTTTGTCGAAGATTAGTTGACCATGGACTTGAGGGTCCATTTCTGGGCTCTCTATTCTGTTCCATTGATCTATGTGTCTGTTTTTGTGCCAGCACCATACTGTCTTGATGATGACAGCTTTGTAATAGAGTTTGAAGTCCAGAATTGTGATGCCACCAGCTTTGCTTTTCTTTTTCAACAGTCCTCTGGCTATTTGGGGTCTTTTCTGGTTCCATACAAATTTTAGGATTATTTGTTCCATTTTGTGAAAAAAGTTGATGGTATTTTGATAGGGATTGCATTAAATGTGTAGATTGCTCTATGATGTGGATTGCTCAATCCATGAGCATGGAAAGTTTTTCCATTTCTTTGTGTCTTCCTCAATTTCCTTCATGAGTATTCTATAATTTTCTGAGTACAGGTTCTTTGCCTCTTTGGTTAGATTTATTCCTCGATATCTTATGGTTTTGGGTGCAACTGTAAATGGCATGGACTCCTTAATTTCTTTTTCTTCTGTCTTCTTGTTGGTGTATAAAAACCCCTTTGGGGGGTGCCTGGGTGGCTCAGTCATTAAGCATCTGCCTTCGGCTCAGGTCATGATCCCAGGGTCCTGGGATCGAGTCCCACATCGGGCTCCCTGCTTGGCAGGAAACCTGCTTCTCCCTCTCCCACTCCCCCTGCTTGTGTTCCTGCTGTCACTATCTCTCTGTCAAATAAATAAATTAAAAAAAAAAAAAAAAACCCTTTGGTTTTCAAAGCCCAACATTTTGGGGGCTCATCTCATTGGTGCAGGCCTCATGTGATGAGGTGTCTGATATAGAGCACAAGCCCCTTGCTCCTCAGGGAGAAACTCCGTATTTGTGAGATCCTTCCCAATTGGGGGCCACTGCACTGGGTGTGGGGTTTTGGTGAGATCTTGTTTCTCCCTTTTCTACCTGTCTCAATGTGGTCCTTTTCTCCTTTGTTTTGGTGGAACTGTCCAGCTAGTTTTCAGAAGGAATTATTTCACATGTAGTTATAGATTTGCTGTGTCTCTGGGAGGGCATGAGTTTAGGATCTTCCTATGCTGCCATCTTGAAGTTGGAATTTCATGATGACTTTGATTTCTAGCAGTTTTATATATATATATATATATAGAGAGAGAGAGAGAGAGAGAGAGATTTTATTTCATGATTTATACTTTTGTTTGTAGAATTAAGAAGATTTTCAAAATAGAAAGCTACCTATACCAACATAATTATCTCTCTTTTATGGTTACATTTTTTTATGGTTACATTTTTATATTGAGGTAGAATTCCAAATCATTAATACCTGTTTCAAATAATTTTCTTGTTGAAAAATTTATTCTTTTCTTAATATTTGTACTATAACTATATTTTAAAGTTATATTTTTTTGTGTAATTTGCTCTGTTTCAACATTCTAATATTCTTATAGCACCTGAATCAGACTTTGAATTAGAAAGTCAGGAATATAGCTTGAAGGAATAGCTTGAAATAGTTTCCATAGTGATTATGATATTTCTCCAGTCACTATGTGGTCATTGTTCCTAACTACATGTCTCGAAACTAGATTACTTTTGAGATACAGATCTACAAATTCCATAGCCTAACATGTGTTCACTCCAATGATAGTCATAAAAGAGAAATTAAATATATTCAAACTAAGACCATCTTCTTTCTCCAGTTGCTTATCATTCTGTATTTTCTAGAACGGTGAAAGGCATTACCAAAAATTCTTGCATATGGTACCCTATTTGTTACTTCCAAGGTACAATTGATTCTTAAATAGTTTTAATTTAGATTTTGAATATATTTTCTATTCATTCCTTCTACTATATCTACACTGCTCTGGTCTTACTTTAGGACATCTTCCTTTCTCAACTAGATGATGACCTTTTTATATTCTCCTGCCATCTACCCCCAGCTCCTTTCCTCCTTTATTGCATTGTTGCCAGAGTGATATTTTTAGATATCCAAGTTAGTCCCTGTAAAATATGGGATGAAATCTAAAGATCTGTATGTGGCTGTCTGCATATTCCTCATCACTTAAAGAATAAACTTTATATGTCTCTGTGGTTTTCTGGAACCTTAATGATCTAGACCTTTCTTTATACTTCAACAATAAGAAACTGCTGATCATCTTCAGAGCAGTGTTCTTTTTTGCCTTGTTGCCTTTATGTTATTAAATTTACCAGAAAAAGTCTCCAGTTGATTGCCTACTTAGCAAATTCATATTTGTTGTTTAAGTCTCAGCAAAATGTTACCTCCACTAGGCAAACTCCGTTATTCTTTCAATTACGCTTCCACTGCAGTTTTTAGAAACATCCATTAAACAATTATTTTATTGTATTTAGATTTTTTTTATTATTTCTTAGGAATGCAGACTTCATGAGAACAAGAATAATGAATTTTCATCTTTAAATCTCTAACTCCTAAGATAGTGTCTGGCCATAAGAAGTACTTCATATATACATTTGAAATGAATAGCCTGTGGATACTTAAATCAAATTATAATTTCTCCAAGTAATGAGTCTCAGTGAACAGAGCTAGAATTTCATGTTTCTAAGTTAAGTGTCTTCATATTTCACACACAGATTCACTGACTCCAGAAGTCAAGTAATTCTGTTTAGCTACAAACCATGGTAACTAATTTTCCCCAAGATCTAAGCACAGTGGAATTTAATGACTGTTTGATACATTATCAGCTAATTTGTTCCATCATACACTATTAAAATAGACAAACTTTCTGAAATGAAAATATATGTCCCCACAGATACTTGTACATAAATGTTTATAGCAGCATTATTCATGATAGCCAAAAGTTTCAACCAACCCAAATGTCCATCAATGGAGGAGCAAATAAACAAACTATGGGTTATGCATACAGTGGAATATTACTCAGGCCTAAACAGTAATTAAAAACTGTTACATACTACAACTCAAATTAATCTAAAAAATATTAAGTGAAGGAAGACAGACACAAAGATTGCATATTATATGATTCCTTTTGTATGGCATATCTAGATTAGGCAAATACTTAGAGACAAAAAGGAAGACTTGCAGTTTGTAGAGACTGGGGGAAGGGGACAATGGGATGTAAACCATATGGGATGTTCTGAGATGATGAAAAAGTTTTAAAACTGGAGAGAGGTGGTGGTAGCACAATGTTGTAAATGCACTAAAAGCCACTTTAAAATATTAGTTTAAAATGGTCAATTATGAGTTAAGTGAACTTCACATCAAAAAAAAGAAAAAAGAAAAACTGGCTGGGCTCTTCTAGTACATGCTTATGTATTCCTTTCTGTCTGACCTCAGTCACTAAACTTCCCTGAATTTACTATTATAAAGAATAATAAGATTTATGAAGTCATTTTAACACTTAAGTAAGAGCATGTATATATGCCTACAACTGTGGACAGAGAATTAATTATCACCCAAAAGTATTAAATAATTAGTAATAATATAATAATGGCAGATTATTTTTAATTAAAATAAGAAATCTAAGGTCTATGGTGTGCTGGCAACTGAAGGCAAGGGTCATATTCTGAGAATATAATGGGGGAGGTTCTGTTTCACTTTAAACTAATTACAATAATTAAATTCCTTCAACAATCTGCCTGCATTTGTTTCCCACTCTAAATTCTCATAAAATTGTCTTCTGTATTTTATCTTGAGCATATAGTTGTTATCAGTGGAAGGGCTGAACTGTTGTAGACCTACACAGATATACTAAAAGTAGAAACCCTGATCAATGAATTTATTGATTGAGTCCATGAACCTGTCTGAAAATTTTATTAGATTTATAATAAAATAAACAAAACTTTTTAAACCAAAAATGATTTAATTAAAGAAATTTAAATGATATTAAACCAATGTCTTTAGGTTTAGCATACAGTATGCAGGCTACAGACCTATTTGTCTTGATTGCTGCTTATATATTCAGCTCACTTGAAATCCTGATGCCCAGTAAATATATGTTTGTTATTTCAATGAAAATGTCAAGTAGATGTTATAATGAACTATATTGATAAAATTTTGGAGAGTAATTCCTTTATGGCAAATTCTGTTATTTCAGTAACCATGCTAGTAAACATATTTATGGACCAATATATAGAAACCCAAACTCTTTTTGGTATTATGCAGATAACCAAGTTGTATTTGAGGTATATATATTTTGGTCTGTTTGTTTTATCTGTTAACTGCTATAGTATGGGATAGATTCCAGAAACATAACTCAAGTATCCTAGAGACATACTGGGACTCCTTAGAATGTACTCCCCTAAGAATGAAAAATTATGGGAATTTCATGCTTCTTAGAAGAGTGGCAGCCCATAAAAGTGCTATACCCATGTTTGTGTTGAACTTATACTCAGTAGAATAAGAGAGAATGACTATGTGGAAGTAGAACATGTTACCCTGGCCTCTACACATGTGGCTATTGAAAAATGAAAAAGTGAAGAACGAATTTTCAGGTGAGTATATGTACTGGTGATTATGACAGCATTCTTCCCTCCCACAATTGTAAGTAATGTAATTTGAACATCAGTGTAATTGTTCTTTTATTCAACATTTGCTTTCAGAGCAATCTCTATGCATCAGACTTTATGCTAGATGCTACAGATAAAAAGATCCGTGCTCTTTTTCACAGCAATGTATAACAAATATGTGCATGTTAAAAGTATTTCTAGATGTTATTATTGCTTGCATATATGGAATTTTTATTAGATATTTACAAAAATAGTCCCCTCTTTTTTTTTCTTTTTTCTGATGATCTAGTCTCTCCCTTTCTCCCTCTTTCCATTCCTTTATAATTAGTTTCACTGTCAGTGAAGATATTTTCATATGGTGGCATCTGACAATCCCAAACCTAAAAATTGTGTATCAACATCAAAAAGAAAGAAATTTCCTATCAATCCTAAAGTTCACTCCTCAAATTTCAAGGGTGGACTCTGAATGGCCATGAAAAATGCAATTGCTATGATTGAAAATAATGTTAATATAATTGATACATATACATTTTAGAAACTATTTTTTTGATTTCAGTAATGTTGGCAAAATGAGGCAGAGGATAATTTCTCTTTTCTCTCAGCTTTTTCCTACTCCTGCTTCCAAGGTTGATCAAAATTTAAGTCATGGATTGGCACATGACTGAGACATGGCTTATGCCCTAGGGCTCACATGATAGAAAGACTGTTCTTCAAGGAGTTATGAATACTTCATGGGTTGCACCCTTTTATTTCCTTGATCAACTTTATTAAGAAATAATTTATATAAATACGCTATGTATTTAAAGTATACAAATGAGATTTGACAGTTAATACATCAGTGAAACCAGAAGCACATTTAAGATAAAATATATTTACCACTCCCCCAAAATTCCTTATATCCTCATCCCTTCCTTTTTTTGTGATCTGATCTGCTTTATTCAATGTGCCAATCAGGATTCTCCAGATAAGTAGAAATTTAAATAGATATAGAATAGAAAATACAAATAGAAATTTATATATATTTATTATTTATATTATCATAATATTTATATATGACTCTTTATTATATATCATATAACATATATGAGTATATACAACAATATATAAATATTATGTATTTATTATATACATTATATATAACATATATTATATAACAATATATAAATATCATATATTTAGAGAGAGAGAGAGAGAATTCTGATGTCTCATACTTTTCCATGATGTTTAGGCCCATTTTATGTAGGAAGTAAATTTCCAACTTGCACATTTGCCCAATATAACTTACCAGAATTTTGCATTAGCCGTTTAAATTTCCACCTTATAATGAAGTTGTATGTAATTTTTCTTTGCTTTCTGAAAACATGTCTCTCTGAAATCTTGTTTGTGGTAATGATGGGTAGGGGTTTTAGATAAATCTCAATTTCTGATCAGTGAGAAAAAAATACTATATTGATACATACTCTTTAGAGAATGAACCACATGCAATCTTGGTAACTACATTTTATTATGTGATTTAAAACAATTTTGATTGTGTACAAATACACAGTAAATTAGAAAATTATTTCATATTTCAATAAGAACAAATGAGAATCTAGGTGAGAAAGACTGTATATTTTGAAAATTGATAGACTAAAACTATCCAAAGAAATATTTCAACCAAGCAGAGTAGAAAGTACACTTTGCAAGAATGCCTTGCATCATTTTATCAGTTCTAGATACAACCAGAACAGCAAATTATCAACAGACATGTTATGCCCTGACATCTATTAGTAGTAACTAATAAGATATCAGAAGTCTACCATGATGACTATCTCATCATGGCTGAACTGCAATGTAATCAGAAAACTCAAAATAGTCACCCAAAGGAAATGTTAAAATCATATGAAATCTATGCATATAATGCCAGACTTGTGCAAATCCTTGGATTTTATATAGAGGACATTACATGGTACTTTTAGGGTTCATTTGATAGAAAATAAAACCAGGAGAGTTGACGTACAAGATCCTGCCATTCTGATTCCATAACACATATGAACTGTGTGCATAAGGAAGGAATAAGGGAGTGAATTTGATGAAAAAATAGGTTAGCAATTTCTTTCTTAGAAAATAAATTATGTTCCTCTGTATGATATTTTTCCTACCTCCAGATTAATTTCTTCTTTCAGAGATTTCACATTTTTTAGGATAATATAACATTTTACAATTATGCTATTTGGTTTTTTTTTGTTTTTTTTTTTAAAGATTTTATTTATTTATTTGCGAGAGAGAGAATGAGAGACAGAGAGCACGAGAGGGAGGAGGGTCAGAGGGAGAAGCAGACTCCCCGCTGAGCAGGGAGCCCGATGCGGGACTTGATCCCGGGATTCCAGGATCATGACCTGAGCCGAAGGCAGTCGCCCAACCGACCGAGCCACCCAGGCGCCCATGCTATTTGTTTTTAATACAGATTCCACTCTCTATTTTCCGTAATGCACTAAGATTTGTTTCCACTGGGGATGTGTGCTATCTGAAAGAATGTATCAAGTATCCTTCCACACAAGAAAACAAAAATCAATTAATTTGTTATTAAGCACTTTTTTATAACATCTGTAAAACTTCACAGATTTTTAGTTATCCGATGACCTTTCTATAATATAGTATTTTATGATTTTCATGTTCCTGGCTTGTATCCTCATACATGTTCAATAGATGTTCACAGTTATCTCTTCAAATTATCTCTAAGTGCCTTAAAATATATAATTACTGAACCCATTAGCAATTATATCACTTTAATTCGCTTGCATTGCACCTCAAATATCTTTTAGTAGTGGACTTTGGAAGTTGTCTACACAGCATTTATTCTCTCCTTTTCCACAATAGAAACCCATTTTGTTCAGATATCTAACCTTCCCCTCTTCAGCCCTGTGCCTTAGGGGAAGTTCTAACCCAGTTTCAGCTGGGCATTTCATTTGTCCAACAATATTTTCATTTGCCATGACAGTAATTGGTTCAGAGATAGGCAGATAATCAAGTTCTGGCCAATGAGGTGCAAGAGAGTCTCAGAGAAAGAGACACTTTCTATTCTTTCTCTGGATAGTGTCAAGCTTGTTATGAATTCTGAAAATGCTGTAGCCATCTTGATATAAAGCCAGAACTTAAGACAGCAAAATGGAAAGAAAGAATGAAACTGGGTCATGGATAACATCGTTGATCTGTTAAATCAGACAATTCTGGAGCCATTGTTCCCACTACAATTATAGATATGTGAGGATAAAAGCCCATTCGGAGTTGTATTTTCTTTTATTTGTAGCTACAAGTATCAAAATACATAACCATCTGTCATTCATTTTGTGCATTTATAAAATCAAGGAAATGACTTTGGTGCCAGAAGTAAACTGTCCTGGATCCCATGGTCATTTAATTTTAAGTAGAGAAACTATACATAATGAGGCAATTTGCAGAGAAGTTGAATAATACATAGAAAGCAAGATTAAATCTTATGATCATCTTACTTAAAAGGCTTAAAAGAAAAAACCCTCTTTCAGGTGATCTGGATCACCTTTCAATCATATGTTAATCATGTCAATCATAAAATTTCCAGAATTATGCTTTCCGTAAGGAGGTAAAATCTTCTTTATCTGAAAGCTTAAAATGATGAATTTTGTGCCTATAACATCTAACATATTACTCATAAATAATAAATTGAATACACACACATAAGCATATGTGTATGTATATATAATCTATGCAAATATGAGTGTATGCATATGTATGTTATATAAATATTATATATATCTTACATCCAGACATACTGTAGCTTTAAATAAATTTGCAAAATTATAATTGTTATTCTAACAATCCCCCTACTACTGTTTTATTACTACTACATTTATTTCCTAAACAAACAAGACATTATCAGCACCATGGACTTTGTAAATTATGGGATTTTCTCCAGAGTCATAAATTTACGGCAGGCATTTCCAAAATACAGAGATTATAGCATAATGGAATAAAATTATGTTTATCAGTTCCTTAGTAAGCACTGTTTGAAATAACAATCTGACATGATATGCAAAAATTTTCAATCTTCTAAATAATCTTAAATTCACATTCAGATGTTTTAATAACTGAAACCCCTTTCTTAGGATAAAACTGAGCTCAGGACATCTGAGTAATCCTTGCTTTCTCAAAAATATTTGCATATTAGGTCAGGCAGTTTTTGAAGGTATCACTCTTGAAGAACTCAGTTCCTTAAACTTTCTTCTTTTTTTTTTAATTTTACTTATTTATTTGAGAGAAAGAGCGCACTAGAGAGAGAGAGAGAGAGAGCGCACGAGCGGGGCAAGGGGCAGAAGGAGAAGCGGACTCCCTGCCAAGCAGGGAGCCCAAAGCGGAACCCGATCCCGGAAATCCGGGATCATGACCTGAGCCAAGGGCAGACGCCCAACGGCTAAGCCCCCCAGGCGCCCCTCCTTAAACTTTCTTCTTTACAGTCTCTTCTAGTTATTATTTTGGGAAACCATTGTTTTCTGACATACAAATTTCTCTTTATGAGTAGCTTGTGTAATTTAAAAGGAATCTATGCAGGACAAAGTATAATATAAAATGGTTATTTAACATGGAAATTTTATAAGAAAAGTCAAGGAAAAAGAAATCATAAATAGGTATTCATATATCTTAGTCTTAAAACAACCAGACTAGTCTTTAACATAATAAAGGAAATATTGGTTAAATATTGGAAAATTTGGTTAAATGATGCAGGGTGTTAATTAGAATTACTGAGCTATAGTTTATATAGATCTTTAAGTTCATTTCAATTACTTATAATAATTAAACTAAACACACAAAAATTTATCTTTTATAACTGAGACAAAAATATTAATCCATGCTATAATGTAATTTTCTATCAGGCTTAAACTATAAATTTGGGAATGCCTGGGTGTCTCAGTTGATTAAGCATCTGCCTTTGGCTCAGATCATGATCCCAGGGTCCTTGGATTGAGTCCTGCCTCGGTCTCCTTGCTCACCAGGGAGCCTGCTTCTTCCTCTGCCTACAGCTCCTCCTGCTTGTGCTCTCTCTCTCTCTGTCTCTGATAAATAAATAAAATCTTTAAAAAAAACTATGTATTTGTTCAGTAGATGTTTAATATATGGTATAAAGTTAGTACTTTAGCCTAGTTCCTATCTGATAATCAAAAAAGGAGCCAAGAGATAATGAATATTCAATTATTTTAGATTGTATATTTAGCATATAGGATACATTTATTATTAAGATATACAGAAAATAAAACTGTCATTAATGGCTCTTTTAATCAGTAAGTTTACATCTGTTGATCAGGTGTCTGATTTATGTTGTACTTTTCTTTTTTTAATATGCGACTTGTGTTTTCTGGAAAATGTCCACTTTGCCAAGAAGATATTCTTCCCACATAGAGAAAAGTAATTCTTTGATAAAAATCATGCCTGACACGTTCTGCATGGAGCACTGGGTGTTATGCACAAACAATGAATCATGGAACACTTTATCTAAAACTAATGATGTAATGTATGGGGATTAACATAAGAATAAAAAAAAAAAACTTTAAAAAAAAAGAAAAAAAAAAATCATGCCTGAGTACGTTTTCCAGACTGGTGCCATTTGGTGAGAGATACCATTATTATATAGCTATCTCATTTTCATGTTATAAGATCTGAGATTACAGTATATTCTAGACTACTAGAAGACCAAGTAGTTCAAAAGATGGACAGTGTCTACACTGAATATATCAGTTTCACTTAAAAAAATTGTACCTCAAAGAAATCTGTCCTCTAAAGTGATAGTGATAAAGGTAAATCTGGGTATAAAACCTTGTCTTTTGGTTTTCAATCAAAAGATTTTAAACAAAATTACTTGAGCCTTGAAGACTTTAACAAATGTATCACTCTCAGTTTTACTAAGTATTTAGTGAATATAAAGAGTATAATTTTTTTTCTTTTTTTTTTTTATTCTTATGTTAATCCCCATACATTACATCATTAGTTTTAGATGAAGTGTTCCATGATTCATTGTTTGTGCATAACACCCAGTGCTCCATGCAGAATGTGCCCTCCTCAATACCCACCACCAGGCTAACCCATCCTCCCACCCCCCTCCCCTCTAGAACCCAAGAGTATAATTCTATATTTAAACTTTATATCTAACTAGGTAAGTAGGTAGGAAAGTAGGTAAAGGGAAAAATTAAAAGGCTAAATTATTTCTTTCTTTTGGAATGTTAACTATACACATTTCCTCCACAATTTTCTTTGGAGATCATGTGAGAAAACAGTAATTTATTCATTCTCTGAATTATCTTATGCTTTAATGACCATTTGCCATAATTATCCCTTTGTAATTGACATTTTAGTTATTTATGTAATTTAATAAATAATGTACATTTAAATTGTTAAATATGGAAAGTTTTACTTTTTTTAAATTGAAATATAATTGACATACAATATTACATTAGTTTCAGGTGTATTACATAGTAATTTGACAAGTCACCAAAAGTGTAGCTACCATCTGTCACCATACAACACTATTGCAATATCATTGACTATGTTCCCTGTGCTGTACCTGTTATTCCTGTGACCTATTCATTCCATAACTGGAAACCTGTATCTCTCACTGCCCTTCACCCCTTTGCCCATGCCCCCACCTACTCTATTTCTTCAGTTATTCCTCGTTATCTGTGTATTTATAGATTCATTCCTGCTTTTTGTTTGTTTGGTTATTCACTTGTTTATCTAGATTGTACATATAAGTGAAAGCATTGGTATTTGTCTTCCTCTGTGTGACTTATTTTACTTAGCATAATACCCTCTAGGTCTATCAATGTTGTTGCAAATAGCATGGTTTCATTCTTTGGTATGGCTGAGTAATATTCCAGTGGTGTGTGTGTGTGTGTGTGTGTGTGTGTGGTGTGTGTGTGTACCTACACATTTGCATCTTTACCCATTCATCTATTGAATAGATGCTTGGGTTGCTTCTATATCTTGGCTATTGTAAATAATTCTTAAATAAATGTAGAGGTGCATATATCTTTTTGAATCAGCGTTTTTGTTTGTTTACTTTTTTAAATTTTTTTTACCCTTTGTTTTTAATGTACTCAATATTATCTCACAAAAACAGAGGAAGCATTAAACTTTATACTTAATGAGTTTGACTCTGTTATAGCCTTATTCCTTATGTTAAATAAAGTATATAAAACAAATAAATCTGCTTTCTGAAGAAATGTTTAACTGTATGGTTGAAAATCTTTCTCACTAAGGATTGATCACAAAGATGTCTTTAAAATTATATAACTGGGTTCACTTGCATCTATTTCAATAGTTTTTTACTTTTGTGAACAGGAAGAAATAAAACATCCTTGCATTATAGTATTATATTTCTATGAATGGGTTAATTATTCCATTTGATTTAAATAGAAGATTCTAGAGTGATAGTAATACAATTGAATAAACGTTTAAAAAATTAATGGAATTTTTGGGCACCTGGGTGGCTCTGTAGGTTAACCGTCTGCCTTTGGCTCAGGTCATGATCCCAGTGGCCTGGGATCAAGGGCCCAGTCTGGCTCTTTGCTCCACAGAGCGTCTGCTTCTCCCTCAGCTGTTCCCTCAGAACAAGCTCCCACTTGTTCTCTCTCTCCCTCTCTCTCTCTCGCAAATAAATAAAATCTTTAAAAAAATAAAATAAATTAACTGAATTTGTCTTATACTTGATTTTTTCAGCATTAAAAATTCAATTTTCAGGACACCTGGGTGGCTTAGTCGGTTGAGCATCCAAGTCTTGGTTTTGGCTCAGGTCATGCTCTCTGGGTCGTGAGTTCAATCCCCACAATGGGCTCCATGCTCAACGGGAAGTCTGCTTGAGCTTCTCTCTCTCTCCTTCTGCCCCTCGCCAACTTGTTCTCTCTCTCTGTCGAAAATAAATAAACCTTTTAAAAATTCAATTTTCAAGTATAAATATGGTTTCAATGATGAATATTAAAATATATTTCCTAGATTGAGAAGCAGTTGTAAAAGGAGAAGAAATTTTGAGTAATGTTGAGTAGCAATTTAACAAAAGCCTATGTAGTTAAATAAAAAAAATAGAAGTTTCAGTTGAACACTTTTAAAAACAAAAAAATCAGTTTTTATATGATATTTTATGAAGTGCTCTGTTTTACTATTATAATAATGTTATGATAGCTATTTGAGTAAAATCTAGCCTATATAACAGTGATGAAATTACATCAAGACTGAAAAAGATGAAATAAACCTTAAATCAAAATTTCCAAAATTCTAGAAAAACATTTTTCCCCTGAAAGATGAAACCAAGATTTATAATCTTAGCTAAATGTAAACACTTAAAATTCTGAAGCAGCATTTCTCCAGCTACTACTGGTGTCCCACAGAATGATAATGTTATAACAGGTCAAAGGTAGAGAGGGATTAATGGCCAAATGAACTTAAGAAATTCTCCACAACGCACCATTTTCTGAAGATTTATATTAAATATTAGCATATAAAGATTTATTTATTTATTTATTTGAGAGACAGAGCATGGGAGGGGGGAGGGTCAGAGGGAGAAGCAGACTCCCTGCTGAGCAGGGAGCCCCATGCAGGACTTGATCCTGGGACTCCAGGATCATGACCTGAGCTGAAGGCAGACACTTAACCAACTGAGCCACCCAGGTGCCCAAATATTAGCATATATTTGTATATGATATAAAGTACCCATAATGGTCAGCTTTAAAAAAGCAGCTTATCTTTGTCCAAACTAATATTTTAGAAATATATTTAACCACAGGAACTTTAAAAAATTGATTTAAACTCAGTTTTGCCCCACAGCTTCAGTGTCCCAAGACACATCAGTTTGGAAATATCCTTAAAGGCAATTTAATTAAAGACAAATAATTAGCTATGACAAATGTTACTACTTCTCCAGAGAAAATTCTACCCATGTAAATGCTTAAGCAAAGTCTATTTTGCTATCTGGAAATATTAATAAAGATAACTAACTATTATAGAGGACTAACTAAGCATCAGGTATTGTGCAAACATATGTAAGCAACATTTCTTATATTTCCCTGACCATACACTTGCTCTTTCTATTTCATGCTCCACACTGTGAAAGTAATTATCTACAAAGCAATTTTATATTTTAACAACATCATTTCATTTTGATCATTTGCCATTTAACAAAAAAAGAATATTCCAGACTCCTTAATAGGATATACAAGGCACCTCATAATTTGCTTATGTATTTATATTATATCCATTTTATCCATTTATTTTTTATTTTTTTAAAGATTTTATTTATTTGAGAGAGAGAAAGAGAGAATGAGTTAGGGGAGGGGCAGAGGGAGAGGGAGAAGGAGGCTTCCCACTGAACAGGAAGTCCCACTGTAGGGCTAGATCCCAGAACCCTGGGATCATGACCTGAGCCTAAAGCAGATGTGTAATGGACTGAGCCACTCAGGTGCCCCTTATCCATTTATTTTTAATAGTATATACCGTGCTAGATGTTTTTTAGGTGATTAGGGATCTAGAACTTAAGTTAAACGAGGGTATCCTTTCCATATTATGCACATTTCACAGTAAGGAGAGACAATAAACCTATTATTCCATGATGAATAAGTTAATTTAAAATGGGGGCAAGTGTTCTAAAAGTAATACGTTAAAACAACATGATAGGAATGAAAATTCCTTTAGATAGGGTAGTCAGGGAAGACTTTACTCAATAGGTGATAATTGAGTGAAGACTTCAATGATGAGAAGAAATTAGCCGCAAGTCCCAGAGAAATTAATAGTGGTCAAAACAAAGGAAACAGAAAGTGCAAAAGAAGCTTGAGATAATAGAAAATGTGATGATCAGACCTAGGCTGGAGAATAAGACCATAATCCTATGAAGTTTCTAACTATAGTCCCTTCCCAACCACACTCAACAAAATCATTAAGGATTTTTCCCACTAGCTAAACCAAATGATTGCAAGTTCCTGGTTTTCTCTTAAGGCTCTGTACCTTTAAATATGCTACTCACTCTTCTTGGAATATTTTGCTACCCTTCTGTATCTACTCACTATTAATATATTCTTCAAAATTGCTAATGTTTGAAGACACAGATTGAGTTCCAAAACAACTTTTCCAAATAATTTCTTTGATATAGCTTATTATTTTTTCCAAAGATTTCAGAATTTTATCATTCTATATCAGTTTCAAAGTTGTTTAGGTTTGCATTAATCCAATGTAAGCCTTAATTTATATTATAATAATAGAAACATCACTTTTTACATTTAATATACAGTAAGTTGCCATGTATCATATTGGAGCCAGATATTTGGACAAATATTGGGTTAAGGGTTAAATAAATTAGAGTTTTTCTAGACATCTTCTTCAAGGATAGATAACTAAAAGTTTATCAGAAATGTAAATAGAGGAAAAAATAAAGAGTTCTTGAGTATTTTGGTTATTTATATGTTGCCAGCATAATTTATTTGCTAGTAATAATGCAGTGAATTTTTTCTGGTTTTCATGCTGCTTGGCCCAGATGAGGTATCAAGGTCATATAATTTCATAAAGAGTAGGGTGACTAAAGACTTCACTTCTGGGAAAAAGAAGAGACTTCACTTTCTGGTCATATAATTGAAAAGAGGGGCACAAGGAACAGAAACTACCTTGCAGATCGCAGCAAAGAACTTGGAAAATAACCCAGTTCAGTTTTAAAAGGATAAACTCTTGGGCTCACCATGTGGATCCCATCCTACTGAGCACACCAAATAATCTGAGTAGTGAACCAACAGATAAATCAACACCCTGGTCAGTGATCCCCAAGTAGAACAAAACCAAAGAAATCCATGCATGGGCACATCATAAACTACTAAAAAGTAGTATGCAAAATCTTGAAAGTGGCCAGAGAAATATGACTGTTTACTTAGAGGGAATAGTGATTTGAACAACAGAAGATTGCTCATCAGTAACTCTGGAAGCCAGGAGGAAATGACATAACATCTTTAGAATGCTTAAAGAAAAAAAAATTAGCAACCCAGAATTCTACAACCGGTTAAAATATTTTCCAGGATGAGGGTATAGAAACATTAGCAGATGAAGAAAGATTAGGAGACTAAATTTCCAGCAGAATTGTTCTAAAATAATTGTCCCTCAAATTCTTTACACAAAGGATACTACACTTCTATATTGACACTGTTCTTTATGTGTGATGAAAAAATATATTCTGTATACTTTTTGTTTTTCCTACTGATATAAGAGATGGAAAGGTCTATTTTCTAAAAAAGAAAGAATAATAATTTTCATTAGCTGAAAATAGAAATCTTCATCAACTAAAAATAAATGTGTCTGCAAGTAATCCAAAAACTATCAAAGTGATGGTGAAGCTTTCCTCATTTTTCTCTCCTTTTTTCTACCTTCCTTCTTTTTACATCTTTCTATACTTATATCCATCTTTCCTTTCTTCCTCCCTCCCTCCCTTCCTTCTTCTTTTCCTTCCTTCTTCTTTCCATGTTTCAAAGTTTTTTTTAATTAGAAAATCTTTAATTTTTTGGCATGCAAATATCTCCTTAGGAATAATCTTTATAGTTTTAAAAACAATGCATTCAGGGAAACGTATAAAACAATGTAGCTTGGAGCGCCTGGGTGGCTCAGTCAGTTAAACATCTGACTTGGTTTGGGCTCAGGTCAGGATCTCAGGGTCGCGAGATCAAGCCCTGCATAGTCTCTGCACTCAGCCGAGTCTTATCCCTCTCCCTCCCTCCCTGCTCCACCCCTTACTGGCTCACTTGTGTGCTCTCTCTAAAATAAATAAAATCTTAAAAAAATATAGATTAAGTAACATGGAAAATCTATAAGAAAAATTTAAAAAATGGGATTAGAAATAATCTTTAAACTACCTGAGTTTGGCCATGCTTTATATAGACTGACACTGTCTTTTAATTGTGTGTTTAGATGATTTAAATGTAATTTTTGATATTTGTATCATAAATCAAATGTACCATTTTATTTTATTTCTTCTGTTTTTCATTTATTTCTACTTCAATATTTTGATTACTTTCTCATATTTACTATTCCATTTTAATTTATATATTGTGTTCTTGTATATATCTATGTATAGTATTATTTCCATTTGTTGTTATAGGGAATATATATAGGAACTGAAGCTTTTGGTCTGTTTAGAATCAACATTTTACCACTTTAAATGGAATGTAGAAACCTTACCACAATGTATCTTTTTACTTTCCCTCTTGATGTTTTTGTATATATCGCACTCTCATCTACTGAAGACCCCGTCATACAATGCTATATTTTTTTGCTTTTAACTGAGAAATATTTTTCAAATAACTTAAGAGGATAAAATAGTCTACTTATATTTGCCAGTTACTTGTGATTTCTGATGTCCTTTCTTTATTTATCCCCCAAAACTATCTGGGGCCCAGAGGTTTTCACTAAATAATTCTACCAAATACTTAAGAGAGAATGAACACCAGTTCTACACAATCTTTTCCAGAAAATGGAAGAGGAGGGGATTTTTATGAACTTAATATTTTATGAACTTAGTATTTCCCTGATACCAAAATCTAACCAAGATGGTATGAAAAACAAACAGAAAACCTACATATGTGGACAGAAAAATCCTGGACAAATATTAGCAAATATAACTCCAAAATATATAAAAAGAATGATACAGCATAGCAAGTGGGGTTTATTCCAGCTATGCAAGGCTGGTTCAGTATTCAAACATCAATGTAATCTACATTGACAGTCAAAAGAAGAAAAAGCACATAATCATATCAATCAATATATATTTGACATATGCATAGACATATGTGTAGACATATGCAAAGAATGCATTTGGCAAAAATTCAACAACCACTCGTGATAAAATCATAAACAATTACAGAGAGAACTTCCTCTACTTGATAAAGAACACCTGGAAAAAAAACATTACAATTAACATTACATTTATGGTGAAAGACTGAAGTTTTTTTCCCCTAAGATCAGAAAAAGGCAAGGATGTCTACTGCCTTAACTTTTATTCCACATAGTGCTGAGTTAAATAAGGGGACAAAAAAGACATGAAAGGTATACATATTGAAAAGGAGGAAATAAAACTGAATATATTTGCAATTGAAATGATTGCCTATGTAGACAGTCTCAAAGAATCTATTTTAAAATCCTAGAATTTATAAGTGTGTTTAGTAAGGTTTCAGTGTACTTCAAGATCAACATACAAAACCAATCATATTTCTATATACTAGCAATAAGTACATGAACACAAAAAGGAAAATTAGAATACTATGTGCTATCATAAAAGACAGTTGTAAATTTAATAAAACATATAGAACTTGCATGCTGAAACCAAAATATTCTGATGAAAGAAATCAAAGAAAATCTAAATAAATGGAAATATGGACTGTGTTCAAGGATCGGAAGATTCAACAGAATAAATATGTCAATTCTTTCCACATTCACATATAGGTTTCCTGTAATTACTATCAAAATCCCAGCCAGATACTTTGTAGATTAGACAAGATCATTCCAGAATTTATATGGAGAGTGAAAGAACTAAAATAGCTAAAATGATTTTGACAAAGTACAAGTGGGTAAAATCAGCCTCCCTCAGTTGAGAAGACATAGATATGACAAATCAGAACATAAAGAGATGTTCATCGTCATTAGCAATTGGGAAAATTTGAAAATTATATTCAAATTCTGACAAACTAATCAGAGCAGCTACAATAAAACTGAAGAAAATACTGACAATACCAAACACTGGCAAGGATACTGAGAAATGGGATCACTTTTATATTGACCATGCAAATACAACATGAGAAGTCTACTCTGGAAAACAGGTAGGCAGTTTATTACTCAACTAAACATGCAGCTACCACGTGAGTCCACAACTGGGGTCTTAAACATTTATTTCAGAGAAATAATGATATATATTCACACAGATATCTGTACAGTAATGTCCATAACTAATTTATTCATGATAGTCTCAAACTGAAAACAACCCAGATGTCCTTAAGTGGGTAAGATGATAAGCTGTGGTATGTCTATACCATGGCATACTACTCAGCAATAAAAAGGAACAAACTATTGATAGGCATAACTGTATGAATCTCTAGATAATTGTAATGAGTAAAAAAACAAAAAAATCAAAACAAAAACAACAACAAAAACAACACCCCCCCAAACTCAAAGTTTACATATAGTATGATTCCATTCATATAAAATTCTTGAAATGATAAAGTTATAAAACAATGGAAGTAGAGAACACATTAGTGGTTGCCAGATTATTTTAGGGGTCTCCAGAGAAACATATATACATAGATATGAAATTAAATATAGGATCTATATAAGAGGTAAGTATAGTATATATAATATATATGTATTATATAAATGTATAAACATACATAAAGAATTATAATGTACGATATATGTATGTGTAATATAATAGGATATATATCTTGAGAGAGAGGTGGGGTGAGAGAACTAGAAGAGAGATTTATTTCAAGGAATTGGCTCATGCAATTCTAAGGCATGGCAAGTCCAAAATCTGTAGGCAGACTGAGACCAAAACCCAGAGAGGGTTGACAGTCCAGTCTTGACCTTAAAATGGTAGGTCTGGCAGGTAGACTGGAAACTACAGGCAGGATTTCTTCTCTGGGAAAACTCAGGTTTTGTTCTTAAGATTTTCAACTGCTTTGATGAGACCACTCCCATTATTGAAGATAATCTTTACTTAAAGTCCCTCTTGTAGATGTTAACCACATCTACAAAATACCTTAAATAACAGTACTATAGACTACACAGGTTGACACATAATACTGACCATCACACAACAGTGTAGTGCATAAGTTCAAACAGAAAATAGTCTGCTATGATTTCATTTTCATAGCAACATTTTGATTCCTGTTAAACCAATTATTTTATATTTTATGTTGGGGTAGAAGCAAAAAGCTCCATTAGTATTGTAATTCAAACTCTGATTATGGATTGTGTACTATTTTAAAGACTATCTGATGTAGATATTTTAAAAGACAAACATGCAAACGTAGGTAATACACATTCACCATCTGCAATTTGGCTTGGGACCATGTAAATAGCTATGGAAAAATACATGTCTTCCGAAAGGGTCTTTTGAAGAGTTGCTTAAAGAGTGAACTTCTTGGTGTGCTTAATATGTAGTTTAATTTGTAAAATTGAATCGAGACAAAAATATTAAAACTCAAAGTTTTTTAAAATAGTCCTAAGTTCCTGGAGGATAATCAAAGGGAATTTCAGACCTTCACAAAATTGAACTTCAGAAGGCTTCCTGCTGTTAAGCAATAATAAACTAATTGTGACTTCCAAGTAGAAAACCACAGGGAAGATAGCACATCCAAGAGAAATTTAAATCTGAAGTTAGAATCCAACTTCTTATTATAGTTATTATCCTTCATTCAGTTAACATTTTTGTCACTTAATAAGACCATCTGGAATCTATTGTGACCTCAAACATAGATTTTGCTTGTCTTCATTTCTATCCAGAGATGCTTTACAATTAAATTATATGGTTTTAAATTACTTTTACTAAACTATATATGATTTAGCAATGATTACACTAAGCATACAGATTGAGGTTATTTGTACTTTTGACTTGGGGAGGTTTCTGATAAATATTCTATCATATCAGTCATTGGTGCTGATTTTTGTATTTGGAAGTGATATATGACTACTTCTGGGTGCTTCAATATATTTTCACTGGTTTACATAATTTATATTTTTATATTTTGTTTTATCTCTCCTTTATTTGTAACATCCTGTGTTCTGTGATTAAAGGTGTTTGTTATTACATACTTTAAATATATGGCAAAGAGCAAATGCAATTCACCCAAATGGAAATTGCTCCCAACTTTATTATTATTTATTGTGTTCAAAGTATTATGCTCAAATAAAATCTTGTACACAATAATGTTTTAATTTGTATGAAGACCAAAAAAAAAAAAATGACAAAGAAGCAACATGGAGAATATTTAAAATTAGATAAACCACTTATATTTTCCTTTTATTTCACATGGTACATGCTTAAAATGAATAGCACTTTCAAAAAGATGTATAGGTAATATTTATATAGTATAAATGCACGCAGACTGTACAAATATAATCCAAATGACCAGTGAAGCAAGTTTGTTAATTGTGCATATGACTTGATATGGATTGTGGTACATAAATAGAAGTTTTGTTAAAATGCATATTTCTTGAAGGATTATTACTTCTTTTATTCCTATTGATACTTGTTATAATGGTCTCCAACATTTATCTTTGTGATTTTTAAAGCTTTAAGCCTCTTAAAAATTTAAATTATTATTTACTACATTTTAAAAATATTTGGCTATTTAACATGAAGTTTTAGAAAATTTCAAGTGAAAAATTGAAGCAAATTATTTAGATTCCTACAAACATATTTAATTTATTCACAAAGAGTTAATACAAGGACATTTTGTCTATATCATTTTGTTCTGATTTAGAATATATCCACAATTTGAAGTCCAAATAAAATTATTAAAATATCTGGAAAAAGGATTATTACAATATTTCATATTTTAATTATAAGCTATAAATTAGAAATTTTCTGGGAATTTGTTAATTGATACCTGAAGCAACATAAGACACAATCCTATTCAGATATTTCCTGGCATATTGTCTATAAATCTGGGCAAAATAATTAAACCTAAAATGTATAGAAAGTTTTGATTCCAAAAGAAATGCTTGCTACCTCTGTCAATTAACTGTTTATATTATTAAAACAAATGTATAAGTATATATTCCTACATAAAGATCAGACTTGATTTTTTAAATTATGCCTTTCCATAGGAATCTGACTATGTTAAGATAATAGTACCCTCAGAGAAAGAATACTACCAAACTCTAAGATATAGGTGGAATGTTATTTTACAGTGTTTTAAGCAAAATAAAACACATAATTGCGACTGCATATTTGAAATACTTCAAAACTCTTCTTCCATTATACAGTATATTTATTGCTATCCATGTTATCCAAAATTAAGTAATTAATATTTTAAATAACATATTAAAAAGTTGGTGTAAAACAAAAGAGTTTAATACTCTCAACATAGGGAAGTTGACAAATGTCACCGTGAGTTAAAAATTAGTAGATAGAAGTTGAGTGTGGCTAAAGTTTAGAAAACTAGTTAAGTACTACCAGATGAGGTGGTTTTCAGGCAAAGAGCAAGTAATTTAGAATCTTATTAATTGGAAAATGATTGGAGGATTTATGATTTTGCTTTTAAAGTATCCCTTTTTTTGCAGAAAATAGACTGTAGGTTTGCTGGGGGGGGTGGGATAAATTAACAAATATTAGTATCATTAACAAATTATAGAGCATTATTGTTTTGGAGGTGCTAAAAACCTCCTCTACCCATTTCTGCTTTTCTAGATAATCTACACTCATGTATTTGCCTCACATTTATTTGATAGGAACTAAAACATTTTATACAGAAAATTGAAATTAAAGTTTAAAATATAAATAACACTGGTAAGTATAAGTTGGATGATTTGGGTATCATATCTTTTCAGTGATGGGAATAAAAATGGCATTAAGACATTCACAAATGAATATTTCATATATTACCTTATATGGATTTTATAAAAGTTAAATCAAAATGACTATTAATTACTTAATGTTTATGTATATTGATTGGTTTCTGGTGCTGAGTCAAGAAGGATTGTTATTTATGGCTGTTTGCTTTCTTTATATCAGTTTAGAAATTACCACTTTGCTATGGCAAACAATCTTATGTTTTCTATAACACAGTAATGAGCAAATACAGCCACTGAAGATTTAATCTTACAAGACATTCAGGGAACTCATGGGGATTTTACTCTTAATTGGAAATGACAAACTCTAAGTGTCTTATTTACCAAAACGCACTAAATTACCTGAGTCTACTGATGAGAGATGAAAGTTTCACTGTTAGAAAAACCTGTTTCAGTTTAAATATTTCAACATTTTTATTTTTAATGTCTGAAAGAAAGCTGACAATGAGATAAAGAATCTGTTTTCTCCAAATTCAAACTTAACCAATCCAAAAACTAAGTCTGCTTAGTAGGAATGAAAATGCTGTTTAAATAATGTATCATTTCTTTGTCTATAATTAAATTTCTTTTCTCTTATTAGCATCCATTCAGCCAGCTAGCAGAAACAATCTCAAAACATTGTTTTTCTGTAATTACAGTTTTATACTGTACTTTTCCCACCCACATCCATTTATTGGGGAATCTCTAAGCTCTTGTCTCCTCAACAGGTTCTACTTGGAATCAGGGTACAGCTTGTCTTTGCCAAATGAATTAGCTCCTATTGCTGATGTAACAACATATGACAAATTTGGTGGCTTAAAACAACACAAATTTATTCTCTTACCATTTTGGTGGTCAGAAAACTAAAACCAAGATGGTAACAGGGCTGAGTTCTTTCTGGAGGCTCAGGGGAGAATCCATTATGTTGTCTTTTTTCCACTTCAAGAGATCACCTGCATTCCTTGGTTCATGGCTGTTTCTCAAATCACTCCAACCCTTATTTCCATTGTCACATCTACTTCTGACTGATCTTGCCTCCCCATTGTGAGGAGTCTGGAGTCTTCAGATTACATTTGGCTCATCCAGATAACCCAAGATAATATCCCCATTTTAAGATCCTTAATCACATCAAAAAGCCTCTTTTACAATGTAAAATAATATATTCACATGGTCCAGGGATTATAATGTGGGTGTCTTTGGGAAGGACCTTAATTAGCCTACCACACCAAGCTGGTCAAGATTTTCATTCTCTCTTCTGGAATTTGGCCCTATCATCATAGGGTGACTGGTAACAGGGAGAATCTTTTCTAAGAATATAATTTCTTGCTTTATTTCCATATTTCATTTCCTTCCTCTGATTATGTAAAATTTTCACTTGTCTGAGCATGAACTGATCTTGCTTTTTCTATTCTTTGAGACATAATGCCTTAAATTCAGCATCTTAAATGTCCATGTTAAGAATTGATTTCTCTATACTCTTTGGTCTCCTGTGTCAGAGCTGGTAAATATAGAACATCTTATAGAATATGTAGCACCTAGTGTGAACAGTAATGTAAACTATGGACTTTGGGTGATTATGATGTGTCATTGTGGGGGGTCATCAATTGTAACAAATGTATCACTCTCATGGGGGATTTTGGTAATGTGGGAAGCTATGCATGTGTAGGAGCAGGAACTTTATGGGAAATCTTTGTACCATTCTCTCAATTTTTTTTTGTGAATCTTAAACTTCTTTTAAAAAATAAAGTCTTTAAAAATTAGCTACATAAGGGGCGCCTGCGTGGCTCAGTCGTTAAGCGTCTGCCTTCGGCTCCGGTCATGATCCCAGGGTCCTGGGATCGAGCCCCGCATTGGGCTCCCTGCTCAATGAGAAGCCTGCTTCTCTCCCACTCCCGCTGCTTGTGTTCCCTCTCTCGCTGTCTCTCTCTCTCTGTCAAATAAATAAATAAAATCTTTTAAAAAAAAGTTTCTTCTTTGAATTAAGAAGAACATATCAGTGTTCTTCAAAGGTTGTAAACAGTTGAATAGAAAAGACAGCATGAGGGAATTATTTTGGTAGTAGGGTAATTCTATATCTTGTTTGTAGTGGTGGTAACATACCTCTATGTGTATTTGTCAGAACTGGCAGACCTGTAAACTAACACGAGTATGTTTTATAAGTCACAAATAAATAAATATATAAATGAATGTAATTCTCTTTTAGGGGGATAAAACTGTCTTCGAATTACATTCACTTGTAGGAGTGAAAGCATAGCTATTTTAAGATCACACTAGCATAACTCCCTAGTTGCATTCTCCATGAACAGGAAAACACTGTTTAGAGATTTATTTTTTTTTTATTTTTTTTTAAAGATTTTATTTATTTATTTGACAGAGAGAGACACAGTGAGAGAGGGAACACAAGCAGGGGGAGTGGGAGAGGGAGAAGCAGGCTCCCCGCAGAGCAGGGAGCCCGATGTGGGACTCGATCCCAGGACCCTGGGATCATGACCTGAGCCGAAGGCAGTCGCTCAACTGACTGAGCCACCCAGGCGCCCCCTGTTTAGAGATTTCTTGCATGTGAAGTAGCCTGAAGATATCAAGGAAGAATAGCAATTATTTCCAAGATGCATAATATTACTTAGCTAAAGAAAACATGTAAATTTCTATCTTTTTTCACCTGAAATATATAATCTCATATTTGGAAAACAAGTGGGGGGCAGACAAGGGCTAAATTATTAGCATTGTATTTGTGTAATAGAATTAGAAGAAATGCTATTAGTTTAAATTAAAGCACAGCAAGGCACTTCTGCATAATTCAAGCAAACAATTTAACAAATAAATTCCAGCCTTCTCATTACTGATTCCTAAATTGCCAGGCAGCTTGAAGACGATGAGAAAACTATTTTATAATGAAGGGTGATCATGAGAGGGCAGAGGTGAAAATCTAGGAAAACTCACTTTCCAGGAAATAGATGGGAAGATGCAGCCAAATGTTTAATTCTCAGGACAAACTTTACATGTTGTAATTATAGAATGAAATACAAAATCATATTTCTGAAGGTGAATTCAATCATTTGAAAGAAAAGTATTTCTGAACTCATTTGCTTCCATTTCTGTTCTTTGTTAATGCTTCAAGGAAGCAAAATAAATAACCTCAGAAAGGTGATGTTTAGGTAATACAGACAATGAATACATAGGCCAATTATAGAAATCTGCTGTTAGATCTACACTTGCAATGCAGAAACCAATTATTTATGCTGTGGAAGACCCAGGAAAGACATACCGTTCATTCAAATGTCCTTATTCCTGTACAAGGAATTTTTTCCTATGAGCTTCTCCAGTAAATTGAATTGGGGAAAAAAACTGTATATGAACATCTCTTACCTAAACTCCTACATGTACTATAAAGCATTTAAATAATAATGAGAACTACCATTTACATCTATTTCTCCAATCCTTGCTATACAATTTGCATATGACAAAATTGAGAATATTGAAAATATGAATAAAGTATCTAAGATCCAAATTTAGCGAAAGATATAATTGGTTTTCATATCTAGCTTCATCTGACATCAAAGCTCATGTCTTTTCATTTATTGATGTGCTTCTTTTTTTTTTACAATTTTATTTATTTATTTGACAGAGAGAGAGATAGCGAGAGCAGGAACACAAGCAGGGGGAGTGGGAGAGGGAGAAGCAGGCTTCCTGCTGAGCAGGGAGCCCGATGCGGGGCCTGATCCCAGGACTCTGGGATCACGACCTGAGCTGACCGAATGCAAACGCTTAATGACTGAGCCACCCAGGAGCCCTTATTGATGTGCTTCTTTAGTAAATATTTATTGAGTGCCATTCATGTCCCAGGCATTCTATGATAGGGATCAAAACAGACAGAGTCTCTGGCCCCATTTAGGACTCATTAGAGAAGGAGAGAAAAACACTTAACAAATACTTATAAAAATTATTTTGTCATTACAGTGGTTGCCAATGTAAAGGAGGAGTGAAGAGGGCTTTGAGAATGTGTTACAGAGGGATATAACCTAGTTGGAGACAGTGAGGGGAAGGAGGTTATCCAGACAGTCTGACATAAAAATATATAAGATCATAATATTCCAGAGATTAACAACAGAGATTACAAATTGATATAGGGAGCTACTACATCATTTGTAATAACTATTTTGCAAAGTGAAGTTTTTATCTTTTAAAAACACACAGTTAACTTTATTGTATCACCCATCACCACACTGATAATTGTTTTGAAAATGCTTTTCCCAAAGCTTTTCTCCAATTTCATTACCTACGTTGGTAAACATTATTTAAGTTACCAGTCAATACATTTTCATACTCCATTACACTGATTGAATTGATAAGTATAAGATAAGGAGCTAGGCAATTCAGTTCAAAGTCAACTCATCTTTCAAGGTCCAGGTGAAATGTCATCTCTGTCATGCTTTGCTTAACAGTTTCCTTTAATGCAGAATTATTTCCATCTGAATGTTCCAATATGTTTTAACGATTCCTGCAATGACGTTTTGAAACAAATCACCCACACTCTGTGGCTTTTACAGTAGGTACTTATTTCTCACTCATGATCTATTGGACTTGCCTTGGATCCAGACTGTGGATCTGGTTTAGTTCTGCTTTACCATTCCACATTCCCCTTGAATCAACAAAAATCTGAAACACACTCTCATCATTGGCAGACCCACAGGACCACAGAATAGTTGCACAGAAAGACACAATACCTCTTGTGACTTCAGCTCAGAACTAATATACTGTAACTTCTTTCCATACTCCTTTGGCCAAACAAGTCATGGCCAAGACCAGTATAAATATTGGAAAGAAATATTGTGCCCATCTGCACAAGGCAGAAGGGATTGAACAATTGAAAACAGTAACCCAAGTTAACATAGCATAGCATTTAATATGTAAATAGGTTTAGCATTCTTTATACTATAGTCAAATATATCTTAGTTACTTGTTAATATGTACCCCTGTTGGTGTAAGAAGAACCTGCCAAGTTGCATAGTGCAACTCAGAACATTTTCTTCTGCCCCTGAGTTAGCCAATATCCCCATTTTTGTGATAATTACACCATTGCTTTACTTTAGAGTTTTACAATCCAAGGGTTCAACCTTACACAATATAATTTCATTGTGACTCTTTAAATGTTAGACAATTAAAAGAACGCTGTATGAATTATTTTGTGACCTGTTTTTTCACTATTCCGTTTGTGATTCATCCATGTTGACATATACAGCTATAGTTCATCCATTTACATTATTATATACTCTTTTATTTTATTTTATATTTTATTTAATTAATTAATTAATTTTTTTTTTTTTTTTTAAGTAGACTCCATGCTCAGTGCAGAGTCCAACTTGGGGCTTGAACACATGACCCTGAGGTCAAGGCTTGAGCTGAGATCAAGTTGGACATTTAACTGACTGAGCCACCCAGGTGCCCCTATTTTTATAAACATATGAATTTATAGTTTTCTTTTTTTTAAGATTTTATTGACTTATTTTTGAGAGAGAGAGAGAGAGCACGATTGGGGGGGAGGGGCAGAGGGAGAAGCAGACTCCCCACTGAGCAGGGAGCCAGATGCCAGGCTCCGTCCCAGGACTGTGGGATCATGACCTGAGGTGAAGGCAGACGCTTAACCAACTGAGCCACCCAGGCACCCACAATTTATATTTTTCATTATGACTTTATAAGAGTTTTCATATATCATACATACCAGTCCTATATTAAGCAGTTTTGAAGCCAAAATCTTCTCTAATTGTTGATTTGTTTTTACAGTTGTAATGCTGCTATTTGATGAGCAGACGTTCTCATCTTAATATCTTCAAATTTATCAAAATTTTCCTTTATTGTTAGTGCAAGTGTCTTTTAAAATATATCAATAACTTGAATGCATAAACATTTTCCATTATTATTTTTATTTCATCTGAGACTGTTCCTATGTCTAGTAATGGAATGGGTGTCCAGTACAATTTTTTTTTCTTACAAATGCCCAGTTGTGGGGTGCCTGGATGGCTCAGTCATTAAACGTCTGCCTTCAGCTCAGGTCATGATCCCAGGGTCCTGTGATTGAGCCCCACATCAGGCTCCCTGCTTGGCAGGAAGCCTGCTTCTCCCTCTCCC
Organism: Leptonychotes weddellii; assembly: GCF_054177405.1. NCBI lineage: Eukaryota > Metazoa > Chordata > Mammalia > Carnivora > Phocidae > Leptonychotes > Leptonychotes weddellii. The sequence goes on from NC_138372.1 coordinate 146,837,696, forward strand.
ACTCCCCCTGCTTGTGTTCCTGCTCTCTCTATCTCTCTCTGTCAAATAAATAAATAAAATCTTTAAAGAAAAAAAAACAAATAAATGTCCAGTTGTTTCAGCATCATTCATTGAGGAATTAATCCTTTACTCAGTGATCTGTACAAATAAATGTTCATATTGCAACTGGGTCTATTTTGGGTTTTTTATTCTATCCTAATGTCCTGTTTACCTCTATGCATTGATAGATATTCTTGATATTTGTTAGAGTTAGTGATATCTTGTTTTTATTCAAGAAGAATTTTAGATCTTTTTTGTCAATGTCCACAGAATCACTGTACATGATTATGATTGGGTGGAAGTTATCCTCTTTGTTATTCTTCCAGTCTTGAACATTGTATATCTATTTATGTGTTCCTTCTTGATTCCTTATTTTTGCATGATAAAATAATAATTTGTTCTATAATTATTGAATTATAAAATTATAAAAATTCAGTAAATTATTGAATTTATTACTAAGCATATCACATTTATATACTATTGTAAATAATATATATAAAATATATAATCCTTTTAAAATGGATTTTTTTAACAAAGTATGTTGATTTTCATTATTTTCACTCTGGAGCAGAGAACTGATTAATCATAATTAATCCTTGTTTCATAGTCCACTCTTGGCATTGGTCTTCACTTGATTCTTCTTTTTTTGTTTTATTTATTAATTTTACTTTTCAAATAATATAATTCATGTCCATGTACAATGAAACAATTGTTAATTTTGTGTATATAGTTAATATGCATTTAGATATGTTAAAGTACTTACCCCATTTTTAGCTATTCCTTCTCATTTCTATCTCAGACCTTTCTGCTTGGAACACGTTCCTTCTGCCTAAAGTACATCCTGTAGAATTTCTCTAATAAGGTCTGCCAATTTTAATCTCCAAATTTTTAACCTAATATTGTCTTTATTTCATACTTGTTTTTGAAATATATTTTCACTGAGTGCAGGATTCCAGCTTGGCATTTGACCTCCTTAGTACTTTGAAGATATTGTCTGCAGGGTAAGGATTCAGAATGGGTTTACTCCTGGTTGGACCTCACATTGAGGTTGTAGGCATTTGGAGCCCTAACTTTAAGGAAGACACCTTCCTATATGACTCCCCTAGTAGCATAGTGTCTGGGTATTTTGTTCTGCAAACCAAAGCTCAAAGCTCAAGTTTCACAAGTTTTGCAACCACCATCAAAGCAACAGTAACTTTAGTACGCTGCTGACCTCTGTGTTCACCACTGTCCATTCCTCCTTGTGTTTCAGCATTCACTTATTCTCAAGCTAGCTCTTTTATGTGTTTGACAAAATTGCATAAAATGTTTTAGCCAGAATTTTATGTTATTTTTCAAAGAGAGGTCTTAGGATATCTAGCCAGGCATATTACTGGAAACAAAATTGTCTAACATTCACAGGTTACAAACATTGAAAAATTCTTTAATTACTTAGGAAACATTTTTAAAAATTTTTTGCTGACGATTTTAATATTTATATATTTGTGAACATGTGTTCTTAGGCATTATTTCTGAGTTTCATTTGCTCCTTGAAAGACAACATGGAAGAATCTATCTGGAATCCTTTTCTCCCTTCATAATTGGGATGGGTTAATTCTCATCTACAAGTCATAAGCTTGTCACTGGCCTAACCCTACACTAAGGGCTAATTAAGCACAGCTTACACAACCCCTTATCTCTATTTGGCCCTGATTGTTTTTCTGATTATTATAACTGGGCTTTCTTCTAGATCCCAAGTTGCTTTCTCCATGTTTTAGCTGTGGGAACTGGATCCCTATGTTTGTTCCTGTCTCTTGAGTCTTGGTTTTGCTGATTTGACCAGTATTCCAATATTCCATGGACTGTAAGTGGTATCTTGCCATTTGGATCCTAGCCATAATTTCTAGATGTCTAGGGCACTTCTACTGGTAGCCTGCTTTCTCCCTTTAACCTACTTGGTTCTCAGGCTGGAAGCAAGCATTTCTGCGAGTCTGTGTGTCCTGTGACTAATGAGTTCTGCATTAAAAAAAAAAAGATTATGCAGAACACATTTCCAGCATTGTATATCCAAATGACTCAGGAGGTTCTGTGACATTCTTGTATTAATTTAGAATCAAAGGAGTATGAGAGAACTAGAGGGGAAAAGATCATTTAGAATCAAAAGAGTATATAAAACCTAGGGAGGAAAGGAAATTCATGAGAAACTCCTGGGGAATAATATGTTTAGTATTAGTATGATTTTGAACCTATTAACTTAGTTTTTTCCATTATACAGATTTGTTTAAAAATAGATCAAGTTTCCTTAATTGGTTCTGAACTTTTCAAGACTTGAATTTCTCAAAATTGTTCAAATACCTTAAATCAAGAAGAAATTTTTTAATTGTTGGAACACTATGTAATTCATATTTTATAACATGATATTAGAAATATTTTATTTTTTTCAAAGATGTAGATCTTTTCAACAGATGCAGTTATCATCAATGAAATCCAAACTCGGAAGGCTGTTGAAAACTGCACTTTATGATTAATTAATTGTACTTGATTGATACCTAATTTAAATTTCATGCTTTCCATTTTAAGTTATAAGTTTGCATCAGTTTTGTTTGGCTGTATTGACCAACAGTTAACCACTTATGTGGAAGTGCTTGCATATTTTTATATTAGTGTAGTTTAATGAGAGTAATTTTGAAGTCTAAATAAATAAAACTAAATAAACTAAAACTAAATAAAAAATAGCATTAGTTTATCTCTACAGTTCAATGACACAAGTGTAAAGATTTTTTCCAATGTAACTTCTACGACTCCTTAGAAATGTTATTAAATTGTTGTATTTTTGAGTGTGGTTTTGTGGTGTTAAATATAATTTTATGAATAAAAACTAAAAATTCTTCTTGTTTTCCCTTTTTATTCCTACCCCTTATATTTACTTCCACCACAAAGGTGAGTTCTAAATCCAAAACGTATCCCGGATTATCTGTATTTTTCCATCTCTAATCTCTTCAGTCTAATCTAAGCCGGCATCAAATCTCACAAAAACTATTAGATTTTCCTAATGGTTCTCCTACTCATTCTGGTCCACATTACCAGCTCCATCTCTCTCACACAGCAGCAGTAAAGGTGATTTTTATATAATTTGTCTTTACATAAATCACATAATGACATTCTCCTGTCTGTAACTGCACTAAGGGTTCCATTATACTTTATATAAAAAACAAACAAGAAACCCTCAAATGGTCTGCAATATCTTACTAGATCTCACTTTGCCTCTTTCTTTTTTTTTAAGATTTTATTTATTTATTTGACAGAAAGAGAGAACAAGTAGGCAGAGGGAGAGAGAGAGAGAGAAGCAGGCTCCCTGCTCAGCAGGGAGCTGATGTGGGGATCCCAGGACCCTGGGATCATGACCTGAGCTGAAGGCAGACGCTTAACTGACTGAGCCACCCAGGCGCCACTCTTTTTTTTTTTTTTTTTTTATTCTTCCACTTTCTTCCTACTTTATTATATTTTAGGCGCACTGACCTTTTTTTTTTTCTCTCAAGAGAAAGTTTTTCTCAAAACCTTTGTTATTGGTATTCTCTCTCCCTGAAATGTCTTCAGTTTTTGCATGTTTTTTGTCTTAATTCAAATTCCAAGCTTAGGTAAGGCTTGCTTATCTAATGTTACTCTCCCTTCCACCTTGACCTGTCATTTTCTATCAAATTATCTTATTTAAAAGTGCTCATATTTATGCATTTAACTTATTTATGCTCTGTCTCCTTTTCAAAAACTTTTGAGCTTTATGCATATATACAAAGTGCTCATATTTATGCATTCAACTTATTTATGCTCTGTCTCCTTTTCAAAAACTTTTGAGCTTTATGAAATTAAGGGCTTTATCTCTTTGCTATCTTCTCTATCCTTCACAATTAGAAAGAAGCCTGGCACATAATAGGTAGCATTATTGAATAAATCAATGCACATTTTTTCAAAACAAAACTGTAAAGTATGAATACTTAATAGATTAGAAAACCAGTGATTAATGACTTGCCCCAGATCTAACGAGCATTAAGAAGGAAATGAGGATGATTTTTTGACACACAGTCAGTTCTCTTCTGAGTATAGAACACCAATGTCATAAGGACCAGACCAAAATTGATTTAACTAAAACAGGAATGACATACATCTCTCAACTTCTAATTTAGTCTCCACAAACAGAATATGTTCACCTCCAAA
>NC_138372.1:146842425-146938103 GCF_054177405.1 Leptonychotes weddellii
TCAACCTAGTTTTTTCCCCCCTAAGGGTAATTATTGCTGATAGTTCTGGAAAGCAGAATTATAGCAGAAAACTGTAGTCTTACTTAATTAAGAAGAAAGACAGGAGTTCAGGGCTGCTAGTCTGTGACTTAAAGGGTCATATCACAGGGAAGAGGGAACTCAGCAACATGAGCCCCAAACTCTGTGTTCAAATTCTCCCTCAAGGTTTTTACTGATCCCTAGAATGCAAACGTGCATAACCAAACTGGTAAAAACAAAAACTCTCATAGAAAGTGACACTGAAGGACTAAAGTGCTGAGCAGAAATTTTAGCTACTATGGGATGCCAGTGGAAGGAGTTGAGTTCAGAGCTCACCCAAGGTAGAGGCATTGATTAATACCCCAATTTGTCAGCTGAAATCCAGGAAGGGCCATATCTTAGACGTATTGGATTAAGATGAAATGTAACAAAGAAAGAATTAAGAAAAAAGGATCCAGATTAAATATGACAACCATTGAAAAGTATAAAACCAAACTTTCATAGGAAGAAATGACGTACCTATGTTCTTTCTGCATGGCAGAAGAAAAAATAATCTTCCATAGAGGAAGACAATATCTTCTAGAAACTTAACCAAATTTTGTACTCAATATTCTGTGTTCAATTTAAAATGGCCTGCTAAAAAATGATCCAACAAGAAAATCTGGCAAAAGAAATAAATCCAAAGGGGATTCATATATGGAATTTTAGAGAGGGATATTATAATATGTATATTCAGAAAAACAGAGGTAAACATGGATAATTACAGAAGAAACCAGAATCAATAAAATATGAGTCAATAGAATATTCTAGAACTGAAAATAACAATTCAATAGACTAATTAGATATCATATTCGGCATACATATTCACAAGAAGAGGAGAGAAATTAGTGAAATAGAAGATAAATCAATTGGAAATATCCAGGCATGTGTGAATTATTAAAATATAAAGATGATGCAGAGATACGTTGTGTTTCAGTTATTCTTCCAATTATTTTAGGGGTTTTGAAAGTATCTGCAGGATGGGGAATGGCAGAAAATATGTATAAGTTTTAGACCCTCCTTGTCTCTAGAATAGATTCCTCTGGGCAGGAATCAGAAAAGCTACTAGATTATGTAATGGTAGGCTTCTCCCAGATGAATTCTGACACCTGGTCACATAGACATTCAAACCGTATTAGTTTTCCAAGCAGTTTTACTTCTATTGAAGTTCTTTATTCTCATGTATAAAATAGGAACGATAACCCCCCTTTCTCAAAGAGATAGAACTGAATGAAATGTTTTACGATTTTGAACTATATTACAATCCCAATTCCTGGCACATAGTAAGAGTTCAACAAATCCATGTTTGTTTTGTTTTGATTTCCCTTCTTTCCTCCAAGGTTAAAGTACTAGTTTAGGGATAAGTGGTTTCCTAATGGTGAAATGAGTGGCCTCATAAACTCAAGATTTTTTGAAATTATTTTATTTTCCAGTAAAAAGCTTTCCTCTGCTTTATGTGGAGTACTTTCCAGTGGCCCCCCACTTTTCCATCTTTTATACTTCCTACATAAGAGATTGAGTTAACAAATAGCCATTCATTTGAAGCCAACTGATTATCTTTAGAAATAATATCATGAAAAAACCTCCAGTTTAGCCGAACACCATTCACAATTCACATTCAAAACTGATTAGTGTATTTTTTCTGCCTATCTGAGCAAACAAACACAAAACCAACTCTAAAATTGCTTAGCTGTAAGGGAAAATTTAACATTATTGAAAAAAAGTGTCAATATTCCTATCAAGTAATTTGGTTTGAGACAGAGCCAGCCAAATGCACATGCATAAAATCACAAATACTTATATCTAATACAGGAAGAACATTCGAGATTTATACACAAAAAATAAAACAAAATATAAAACAAATTAGTGTTCCATATTCTGAGACATTGAGGGCAATAAATGAATACTTCCAGTAATATATGTTAAGTACTACTAAATCTCTCATAATGAATACCTCAATTTTTCATTGCCATAGTTTCTAGATAATAAATTTGGTACTATATGTATAATCCAAGCTATGTCATAAACTAATGGTCACCATTGTCCTTCAAACTAGATCTACCTTTCTACTTACATACCAGCCTCTACCTCTAACCTCCTATATTCAAATTGAATATTGTCACCCCTTTGAAGTTTTTTCTGACTGCTCTCTGTCTATATCCTCATCCCTCAGATTCTTAATGTATTCATGGCTTTATTTATTTATTTATTTATTGTCACTGCATTGTGCTGGATTTTTTCCCCTAAGTTTTTATTTAAATTCAAGTTAGTTAACATATACCATAGTCCTGGTTTCAGGAGTAGAATTTAGTGATTCCTCACTTACATATAACATCCAGTGCTCATCCCAGTAAGTGCACTCCTAATGCCCATCACCTATTTAGCACATGCCCCCACCCTCCTCTCCTCCAGAAACCCTCAGATTGTTCTCTATAGTTAATATGCCTCTCTCTCTGTTTCTATTTTTTTCTTCCCTTCCCCTATTTTCATCTGTTTCATTTCTTAAATTCCACATATGATTGAAATCGTATGGTATTTGTTTTTCTCTGACTGATTTATTTCACTTAGTATAATACTCTCCAGTTCCATACACATCATTGCAAGTGGCCAGATTTCATTCTTTTTTTTATGGTTGAATAACATTCCACTATATATAGATACATGTCTTCTTTGCAGAAATGTCTGTTCATGTCTTCTGCCCATTTCTTGATTAGATTATTTGTTCTTTGGGTGTTGAGTTTGATAAGTTCTTTACAGATTTTGGATACTAGCCCTTTATCTGATATGTCATTTGCAAATATCTTCTCCCATTCTGTCAGTGGTCTTTTGGTTTTGTTGACTGTTTTCTTTTTGCTGTGCAAAATCTTTTTATCTTGATGAAGTCCCAATAGTTCATTTTTGCCTTTGTTTATCTTGCCTCTGGAGATGTGTCTAGTAAGAAGTTGCTATGGCCAATGTCAAAGAGGTTGCTGCCTATGGTCTCCTCTAGGAATTTGAGGGTTTCCTATCTCACACTTAGGTCTTTCACCTATTTTGAATTTATTTTTGTACATGGTGTAAGAAAGTGGTCCAGTTTCATTCTGCAAATCACTGTCCAGTTTTCCCGACACCATTTGCTGAAGCGACTGTCTTTTTTCTATTAGATATTCTTTCCTGCTTTGTCAAAGATTAGTTGACCATATATATTTGTAGGTTCATCTTTGGGTTCTCTATTCTGTTCCATTGATCTATGTGTCTGTTTTTTTGCCATTACCATACTGTCTTGATGATTACAGCTTTGTAATACAGCTTGAAGTCCAGAATTATGATGCCTCCCACTTTGCTTTTCCTTTTCAGAATGATTTTGGCTGGTTCCATACAAATTTTAGAATTGTTTGTTTTAGCTCTGTGAAAAATGCTGGTGCTCTTTTGATAGGGATTTCATTGCATGTATAGAATGCTTTGAGTAGTACAGTCATTTTAACAATATTTGCTCTTCCAGTCCATGTGTATGGAATGTCTTTCCATTTCTTTGTGCCTTCTTCAATTTCTTTCATAAGTGTTCTATAGTTTTCAGAGTAAAGATCTTTTACCTCTTTTGTTAAGTTTATTCCTAGGTATCTTACGGTTTTTGGTGCAATTGTTAATGGGATTGATTCCTTGATTTCTCTTTCTCCTGCTTCATTATTGGTGTATAGAAATGCAATAGATTTCTGTATGTTGATTTTATATCCTGTGACTTTACTGAATTCATCTATCAGTTCTAACAATTTTTTGGTGGAATCTTTCAGGTTTTCAACATAGAGTATCATGTCATCTGTGAAGAATGAAAGTTTGACTTCTTCTTGGCTGATTTAGATGCCTATTATTTCTTTTTGTTGTCTGATTGCTGAGCTAGGACTTCTAGTACTATGTTGAACAACAGTGGTGAGAGTGTATGTCCCTGTCATGTTCCTGACCTTAGGAGAAAAGCTCTCAACTTTTCCCCATTGAAGATGATACTCACTGTGGGTCTTTCATATACAGCCTTTATGAAGTTGAGGTATGTTCCTTCTATCCCTATTTTCTTGAGGGTTTTTTATCAAGAAAGGATGCTGCATTTTGTCAAATGCTTTTTCTGCATCTATGGAGAGGAGCATATGGTTCTTACACTTTCTTTTATTAATGTGGTGTATCACATTGACTGATTTGCAGATATTGAATCACCCCTGCAGCCCAGGAATAAGTCCAGTTGATTGTGGTGAATAATTCTTTTAATGTACTGTTGGATTCAATTTGATAGTATCTTGCTGAGAATTTTTGCATCCGTGTTCATCAGGGATATTGGTCTGTAATTCTCCTTTTTAATGGGGTCTCTGTGTAGTTTTGGAATCAAGGTAATGCTGGCATCCTAGAATGAGTTTGGAAGTTTTCCTTCCATTTCTATTTTTTGGAACAGTTTGAGAAGAATAGGTATTAACTCTTCTTTCAATGTTTGGTAGAATTTCCCTGGGAAGCCATCCGGCCCTAGACTCTTGTTTTTTGGGAGATTTTTTATTACTGATTCAATATCTTTGCTGGTTATGGGTCTGTTCAAGTTTTCTATTTCTTCCTGTTTCAATTTTAATAGTTTATATGTTTCTAGGAATTTATCCATTTCTTCCAGATTGCCCAATTTGTTGGCATGCTGGAATTTCGTATTAGGACAGATTGTTGCCTTCCAGGAGAGCCATATTACAAGATCTTTACATTTCCCCAAGTGTGCAAATATAATATGTTTAAACAGATCTTCATCTTTTCTACAAGTCACAGTTTTGTTGAAATCATAAGATTTTATTTGTCTACCTCCATTTTACAATACTTGCCATTTCATCACCCATACATGTTTATCTTTCACCTATGACCTTTTCATACATAAGCAGTATTAGTGTTCCTCCATGAGAATTTATGCATATATAAGGGCAATAAAAGAATAGCACCAGGAGATGTATTAATATCTGTGGTTAGGTTCATTCTTTAGTTCAGTGAGTTTGTCCACCAAATGAACCAACTTCAGTATTTTGCAATTTAAATGTAGGCTTTATTAATCATATAAAATGCTCTATGTCATTAGCCAATAAGTTTGCTTGTGAGTACTGGGCATAGTAAATATTTAATTTGTCTGTCCCACAGTTCTATTCTACTTTTCTTACTCTAGAAAATTTACCTTACTGTTGTATATCTCCTTTTCAGCTTCTAGATGGTAAGGTTTTATATGAGATGCTGTAAAATTTATGTCCCAACTGTACCCCATAAAAAGGTAGATTGACCCAAATATTTATATTAGCTATCATTGTTAATGGCCTCATAAACTCAAGACTTTAGAAATTATTTTATTTTCCAGTAAAAAGCTTCCCCCTGCTTTATATCATTAGCCAATGGGTCATATTCAATGATAATATTAACTATAATTGCTTTTCTATGTAATTCATTTTAATTGGTTATAAATTACATTTAATAAAGTGCACAGATCTTAGCAGTACAATTCAATGATATTTTATGCATTTAAACACCCCTGTAAACTTCCATCCAGGTGGACATATAGATCTTTCCCATCACTCCATCATCTCTGTCCTCTAATTACACATATTAGACTTTTTTTCAATGTCTCATTTCTCATCTTTTCCCTCTGTGTTTCTGTTTAGACATTTTCTATTGTTCAGCATTGTGTTTACTACTCTTTATCCTCTATAGTTAGTTTGTTATTAATTACATCCAATGATTCTTAATTTTAGTCATACTATTTAACAGAATGTTTGTTAGAATAATTTTTGTAGATGTTAAATATCTGTTGAAATTCTCCATAAGTTAAGCTACTTTGTCCATATTTTCTTTAATTCTCTTTATTTTTAGTGCTCTTTCTCCCAGAACTGCATTATCCCACCTTGTACATGGACACCTCAGAAGTCAGCCAAGTAATCTGAAGTACATTTTTACACAGAATCCTGAGGCTCCTTAAATGCATTTGCCTGTATTTCAGTGTCTTTCCCTACATGTCTTTCCCTTCCTTCTCTTCTCAGTAAGGCTGGGACTCCCTGCTTGGGATTGACAGCCTTTTGCTACAGTTTGAAAATTACCTTGAAGAAGAAGGCTGAGGTAAATGTGAGGCTCCTGTCACATGTTTTCTTTCTCTCAAGAATGGAAGCTTCCAACTGATTGCTTCCTATACCTGTAAAACTTTTGTTTTATAAATTTTGTGCAGCTTTTATACATTAATTTTGGCCATTTTTAATCTAAATGGAAACATGAATTACATGGCTTTTGTGTTCCCTTCACCCTCTCATGTATTGTGTGTCAAGTACAGTTTATTTATTCATCTCAAACTATGAACATGCCACAATTATTTCCACAGTTAGCATTATCAGGTCATTTTTAATCTAATTTTTACCTCTGGCATGATTTAATTTACACTTTGGCTTTATTTTATACTTTCCTTTATATTATAATGAGCTTGGTAACTTTTAAGTTGTTTACTAGATGTTAGCTTATTTCCTTTGTAAAATGCTTAGTTAAGTCTCTTGCTCACTTTTCTATTCTTCTTTCTTCTTATAGATTTACAAAAGTTCATCATATGTCCTGGATACTTTGTGTTTTGCAAATATCTTCTCAGTATTTATAATTTAATAGTGTCTTTTAATGAACAGAATTTCTTAATTTTTAAATAGTCCATATTCTCAATGTTTTCAGGGATGGTTAGTCCTTTTTGTGTCCTATTTTAAAAATATTATGTTTTCAAATCATGTATCTGATGATGGGGTAATATTCAAAATATATAAGGAATTTGTACAACCCAATAACAAAACAAAAACAATCCATTTAAAAAATTGGCAGAGGACGGGGCACCAGGGTGGCACAGTTGGTTGGGCGTCCAACTCTTGGTTTCCACTCTGGTTGTGGTCTCAGGTTCGTGAGATCAAGCCCCATGTCAGGCTTCATGCTCAGTGCGGAATCTGCTTAAGACACTCTCTGCTCCTCTCCCCCTGCACTTTCTCTCTCTCTCCCTCAAATAAATAAATATTTTTAAAAAATTGACAGAGGATCTGAATAGACATTTTTCCAAAGAGGACATACAGATGGCCAACAGGCACATGAAAAGATGCTGAACTTTACTAGTCATTAGGTAAATGCAAATCAAACCCAATGAGATACCACTTCACCTCTATTAAGGTGGCTATTATCAAATAAAAAAACAAATGAAAAATAACAAATATTGGCAAGGATGTGTAGAAACTGGTATTCCTGTACACTGCTGATGGGAATATAAAATGATGTAACACTATGAAAAAAAGTTTAGCTCTTCCTCAAAAGCTAAATAGAATTACCGTATGATCCAGCAATTTTATGCCTAAGTTTATACCCAAAGGAACTGAAAGCAGGGTCTTGAACATATATTTGGGTGCCACTGTTCATTACCGCATATTTCTCAATAGTCAAAAAGTAGAAACAACCTATGAATGAATAAAAAAAATGGTGTACATAATATATAATGGGATATTACCATTATATATTATGGTTTATAATATATAATATTATATACCATATATACACGGTATATGTGGTATACACGGTATAATATGGATGAAGTTTGAAGACATCATGGTTAAGTGAAGTAAATCATACACAAAAGGACAAATATCCTATGCTGCCACTCATATGAATTACCTAGAATAGGCAAATTCATAGAGACAGGAAATAGATTAGAGGTTACCAAGGTTGTGGGGAGGGGGAATAGGGAGTAACTGCTTAATGATTAAAAAGTTTCTAATGAAAACTGGCGATGGTTGTACAACATTGTGAATATGATTCCACTAAATTGTACAATTTAAAATGGTTAAAATAAAAAATAAAATGGTTAAAGTGGTAAGCTTTATGTTATGCATACATTATCACAATTAAAATACCAAAAATATGTTGTCTATCATATGATGCATGATCACAATGAATCTTCAAAATGAGCCTGTATTTTCTAGAGCCACTCCAATTAGGACAATATCTTAACTCTCACTCTGTCTTCACTCCTACATAATTTTATCATTAGAATAGTTGCGTCTTTCTTTCACCAACCGGATCTTGCTGATTCTAAAGTAGTCAGGCCCCAGATCTTCAATAAAGCCTTCTTATTTTCATTTTCCCTAAAATGTGTCATTCCTACTTTCAAAGTAGCCCTAAACTGTTCACTCAATATTCTTCTGATCTCTTTGCTTTATACCCGCTACTCTTTCTTCTCCAGCAAAATCTATGATCGTTGTTTCATACTTACGAAAGCTAATGTTAGTAAGAATATAATTAATAGCAGTAGTAGAGTAGCAGCAATAGAAGGAGTAATTATAAAGTAATTCATGGAATTACCACATCGCAGATGCTCTTAGACATTATTCATACAATATTTCACTACTAAATGAAGGACCTAAGGTTTGAAACCAGATCTACCTGCTCCAAAACCTGTGCTTGTTTCAGGCTGTTTAATATTCTCTAGAAAAATTTCTGAATATGTTAGAGTAAGTACTCATTCATTCTTCTTAATTGATTGACTATATATAAATCCTTTTGTGTTTTCATCCTATTAAAATTTGTATGAAATTATTCAAATTATTTTACATGATATTTTTTAAAATTTTTTTATTATGTTCAGTTAACCAACGTATAGTGCATAATCTTTTCTTAAAATTAAGTAAATAAATAAAGCTGCCAAAGTTCTCTTCTTTATTTCATAAATCATTTGTGATTTTTTTCTTCTTTTTATTATTGACCAAATATAAGCCTTGATTTTTCAACTATACTCTTAATTTAATTATATGGTTTAAGTAAGTTGTTATTCTAAGATGTTTAAATGCTGGACTGGGAGCTTATTTTCCCAGTCCATCTCCTGACTTAGCATTTTTCCACTTCAAGTACCCACACCCCTTTTCTCACCAACACCTGCTTCAGAATAAAATCAGATACTGATTATTTCTAATATATTAAAATATGTATCAGTGATCACACTCTTCCAGTATAGATGATTGGTGCCCTCAGTGGTTGGGGAATGGAAGGCTTGTTCCATGGTTATGAGAATTCCATGGATCAATGACTACATGAGAAAGCTTTGTGTCTTTATTTTCTGTAATATCATATATTTGCTTATTTACTCTCTGGTGCTATTTGTGATTTATAATTCATATTTATTTTAATTTCTCATATATATCTAGTCTTTGTCCACAGCTCCTATCTCACAGGTCCCCAGATTCTTGGAATTTCCTGTGTTGAAAGTGATAAAGGTGTATTTCTTATGTTAACAAGGTGACTTTTGGATCCCACCTAAGGATTGGGGCTGGTTGCCAGGAGAACCAACCATATGATTAGAGGATTAGAACTTCCACTACCCCCCATCCCCAGATCTCTGGGGAGGGGGGGGCTCTAGTTTGAATCAGCCTATGGCCAATGACTTAGTTAATCATGACTATGTAATGAAGTCTCCATTAAAACCCAAGGGGGGAGCTTTTTGGTATTTCTGGAGAGCTTCTACTCTTGGGAAACAAGAATTCTTCTACATGCCACCAAGCCAGGCTCCCAGCTCCATGAAGACAGAAGCTCTCCTTTGTTTAACCTTGCACTTCATATCTTTTCATCTGGCTGTTGATTTGTGTCTTTATCATATCCTTTAATCAACTGGTAAATGTAAGTCTTTCCTTGAGTACTGTGATCCCTTCTAGAAATTAATCAAACCTAAGGAGGAGGTCATTGGAACCTCTCATCTGTAGCTGTTGAGCCACAAGCGCAGGTAACAGTCTGGGGCTTGTGATTAGCATCTAAAGTTAGAGGGTGAGGGGCTGACTTGTAGGACTGAACCCTTAACCTGTGGAATCTGATGCTATCTCCAATAGATGGTGTCAGAATTGAGTTAAATTCTTGGACATTCTACTGGTATCTGAGAATTGCTTGGTGTTGTGTAGGTCGCAAACCCTGATAGATTATCCCATACTTATGTAACTCTATGTGAAAAAAGAGTTTCCATGTAAGAAATGGAGGTATCAATCAAATCTTGTTTGTAAGATGGAGATTTAACTAAATGATTTTTGGTTATTTGTTCTTTCATTTTATGGTATTATTCCACAGCAAATATATCAATAATCTTTAGATTCATTATTATAATTTGTTTACATCAGTAATCTTATGGAAAAGAAGAGTAAAACTCTTACTTTCCAATTTCATTAAATGATTTAATAAGGAAAATTGGCTAAATTCATTCAGTTCTTGTACACAGTATACAAATCTTTGTGTGATACTTTTTTGAAGTGTTAATGCTATTAAAAATACTGGAATTTATATCAAACATATTTTTTGAAACCAAGCAGTATGGTCAAGATTCCTTTGAACTTAATTATAAATGAATTTAATTTAAACTCCAATAGTTTTCAGTAAATGATTTATTATAATATCTGATGCATAGTCTTTTCAATAGTAGAATAATTTTCTAGTTCATTGCTGTCATTTGAAAATGACATAAGATCTTGGTTTGCTTAAAATATCTTCTTATTGCTGATGATTTATTGTTGTAGGTATTTCAAATAGTTAATAAAATGTTCTTATTTATCACTACAGTTTTAAAAAATATTTTATGAATTTGGGGTCACTGCATCAATCATTTATGTGAAAAGAAATCATCTTTTTAATTGATAATATTTGTAAAACCAAGATAACAAACATATAAACAGATAAATAAGATATATAGATATTTGTTTAGCATCTATTATATATCAAACTCTGTGATAAGTACTTCAAATATATAAGTGGATAAAACAGAGCTCAGTATTTAAGGAGCTTAATTCTAACAGATTAAAAATCAGAGGAATTTAATAGTCCTCTTATCCTTAAAAGTTCCCAGCGTTAGTGACAGTAAATTAGTAAGTCATTTTAATAAATGGAGCTAGAAGTTTACTTCCAAGTCTTAATATACATTGTCTGTCTTCAAATTTTCATGATTATTAGTACTTTTCATTCTGCTTTTCAGTAGAAACTTGATTTCTTATATATCAGTCTTATATTTTTAGTAAGTACTTAATATTTTAGAGGTGCCTTGGTGGCTCAGTTGCTTAAGCATCTGCCTTTTGCTCAGGTCATGATCCCAGGGTCTTGGGATCGAGTCCCACATCGGGCTCCCTGCTCAGTGGGAAGCCCGCTTCTCCCTCTGCCTATGGGTCCCCCTGCTTGTGTTCTCTCTCTTTCTCTTTCTCTGACAAATAAATAAATAAAATCTTTTTAAAAAAGAATTTAGTATTTTATTTTACTCCATATAACAGTATTATCTCATATTAAATCCAATCTATATAAGCCTCACAAAAATTCTTTCATGATCAAAGTTCCTGATACCTGTCTTAAATTGTATCCAAGGAAACTATATGTTATGCATATATATGATAGCATACAGCATGAGCAAGAACATAGTTGCATTTCTAAAGACCTTCACACTCTTACTTCGGATATCTACACTATAAAGATTTTTCAAGCAATGTCAGAAAATATGCACACTCCCAAAATTGTGAATAATTACAACTAGAAAGTGATTCTAATGCAACAGCTCATAGACAATTGCCTAAGACATTTAATGTTTGAGATAATTGACCTGTTGGACATGCTAAGTATTCATTTATGTTCTCTTAACTTTCCTTCCTAAAATTCGTTTTAATTAGAATGTCTGGAAATAATATACCTAACTCAGTTTCTTGCAGTAATTCATTTACCAAATTCCAAATAATTCCTAGCCATTCAGTTTTAATAGGAAGCCAATATGAGAATTTTAGATTGTAAAAAATGTTTTTGAGTCTGTTGCACATCTGTAGTTGCAGACATTGACATTTAGATAACAGTCCACATAATAAACTTTCGATTGTGACTGGAAGAAGTTTGTTCATGCCCATAAACATATTTACTTTCTTTCATCAGATAGAGAATACTTATAATGAAATATGCTTCCATTTAAGGGTTAGTGGCCAAGAGAAGCAGCATTAGCACTTTGTTTAACAATATTAACTACCAGAAATCGGGTAACAGTTTCTTCTACGTCTTATTCCTTTTACTGTCATATTTTGTTTAATTTTCTTTTTAAAAAGAGTTTTAATGAGATATAATTGTCTTACAATAAACTGCAAATTTTAAGATACTTCAAGTTGATAAATTTTCCTATATGTATATACTGAGGAAAACATTACCAGAATCAAGATTAAAGAACATATCCATCGCCACCAGAAAGTTTCCTAGTGCCCATTTATTCTCCCTCTCCTTCTGCCACTCCTTGCACAACCACTCTTCCCTTTGTCCCCAAACAACTATTGATCTATTTTACCCCTATACAGATTAGTTTGAATTTTCTACAATTCAATATGAATAGAATCATGTGCTTTGTAGTCTTTTTTCTCTGTATACTTTCAATAAGAATAATTAATTTAAGATTCATCTATAGTATAGCATATATCAATAATGAATACCTTCTTACTGATGAGTAAGATTGCACCATATGACCATACCATAGTATTGATGAATATTTGGATTATTCCTAGTTTTACACTATTGCAAATAAAGCTACTAGGGACATTAATTACAAAAGTCTTTGTATGAGCATATGCTTTTATTTTTATTGGTTTTATATCTAAGCAGTGATATGAATATATAATTTGTGTATTATTTGTATTGGTATTACTGAATTTTGAATCACTTGTATTAGCTGTGGTACAATATTTTTATCAGATATGTTATTTGCAAATATATTGACTCTTTGGCTTGTCTTTTCATTCTTTCAACAGTGTCTTTCAAAGAGCAGTTTTTAATTATAATGAAGTCTGATTTATCAATTTATTCTTTTATTAATTACACATTTAGTGTCATATTTAAGCAATCTGTACCTAATCTCACACAGGTGGCTGAGAATCCTCCCCTGGTCCCTTGGCATATGATGCCAGATCCCACACCTCCTACAAAGGCACTTTTTTCCAAAGATAGATGCCAAATTGTTGTTGTTGAGGGACGAATACAATGAGGAATGTCTTATAAGGCCATCTTGCTGATGTCACCAAGGTAAACACTTTTATAGACATTACATTGATGTGGTAAATAGATATTTCCCTCAAAAAGTTTATATTCTAGAGGAAGAAGACTGAATAAACTAATAAATGTATGGTGTTAGGAGGTGATATGTCTAGATGAAGAAAAATAAAGCAGAGTAAGAATAAAGAAAAATGGGCGGTACTACTCTGTTACAAGGAGATCAGTGAAGGCATGTCTTTTAAAATGACATTTAAGCTAGGCTTGAAAGAAGAGAATGAGGGATTCACATGATATTTGAGGAAAAAAAGACAGTGTCGAGTACAAATACCCTAGGGTGACAGTTTTCTTATTAAATTAAGTCATATAAAATGGCCAAAAATTGACCATTTTTTGCCTATCTAAATCCCTATGTCACAATTCAACCTTACAACCTTCAAGGAACTGTGAAGAGGCCTGTAAATGTGAACAATGGTAAGTGAAATGTTCAGAAAGATAGGGTTATGAAATAGACCATTTAGCACCTTGTAAATCCTGAGATGTATGTTTGAGTTCACTCTGAGGGAACTGGGAAGCTATTAGAGATTTGAAGAAAAGGAGTAACATTATATGATTTGGATTTTAAAAGGGCCCCAGAGACCACCATGTCAAATCCCTGTTGGATTACCCTGCCTTGCAGGTAGGGTAAAATCTCACACTCCTCTCAGTTCTTGATAACAGAGGGATAAAGTGAAAGGAAGAAAAATTTGTAAACTATTATAATAAAAATTCTTGGACTTTGGACCAGTGTCAGAGATGTGTTGAGAAGTCTTTGGGTTCTGGATATGTTTAGGAGGAATTGTCAACAAATATTTTTAGGCAGTTTAATATGAACGTGAGAGAAAAGGGGGAGTCAAGTATGCCTCCAAAGTCTTCTGCCTAAGCAAATTGAAGAATTGGAGCATTGTATACTAATATGGGAAAAAACAAGAGTACAAAATGTCATCTAGGAGCAGAAATCTGATTTAAAACAAGTGAGTTCTAGATAATTTTGAGAAATCTCTTAGGCAAATCTCTTAGTTGTTTCAAGATAGCATCTAGATATACAAGTAGAATTCAGGGCCTACATTTGGATGAGGTATGCAAATTAGGAATTTAGCAGCACATACATAGCATTTGAACTTATAAAATTGAATGAAATAATCTAGGAAATGAACATATAAAATAAACCATACCAATACCACCACAGCAAATATATCTGGGTTTGAAAGAATGAAATTAAGTGCTCTAATTACCAGAAGTAAAAGGAAAAAATGATGTCAGACTGTAAGTATAATTTCATGCTGAGACAAACAGTTGAAGTTCTAGATCCTGATATGGGTTCTAAAAGTTAGGGGCTGAATATGTAACATACACATGTAAATGTGAAACAGGTTTCTGAGCGCTCAGAATGGAGGCAATTGGAACTGAGACTCTTGTATAAAGATTGGTTATTCTAAAAAGGCTTCATCTATGAAAAGGGAACTAGGAAAACTCTGATCATATTTCCTGCAATATCACAAGATTATGTGCCATCTGCCTCATCTCTTTATTGGGGAGAAATCACCCAGGAGCAATAAAAATTCTATACCCACACTGTATGGGAATATTGGAGCTGAATTAATACTTCCTGCAAGTTGCCTAATTTCAAAGCCCAGAAATAATTAAAATTGTCCACTATCACTGAAAACTATAGGGTCCAGGGGCACCTGGGTGGCTCAGTTAAGTAGCCAATTCTTGATTTGGGCTCAGGTCATGATCTCATGGTCATGGGATTGAGTGCCTTGTAGGGCTCCCCACTCAGAAGGGAGTGTGCTTGAGATTTTCTCTCTCTTCTCCCTCTATCCCTTCCCCAACTTGTGCTCTCGCACTCTCTCAAATAAGTAAATAAATCTTAAAGAAAGAAAACTATAGGGCCCCGACAGAAAAGAATGGAAAAATCCCTATTTGGACACTTGAACCATCAGTGTACAAGAACACTCTACCGGGAGAAAAAATTGAACCCCATTGAAGGCAGAGTTAATATGCCCCTCAGAATCAAAGGGAAGGTTTGCCTATAGTAATGGAAGACAGAGATGGTATCTCCCTATCGAGCAAAGGATACGCATGATTCATTATTATAGGTTCTTGTTCTCTCAAGTCAGTGTTTCTTTCCTGTAGTGAAACCCACTGTGTTTACAGGTATCATCAGATTCTCTTTACTTCATCTTGTGGGAATTGGGGCTTGGAGATCCAGTGCAAAAGTGTTGATACCCTGGTTACTGATAATGCTGGGAATGAGAAATAGATTTTTGTCTCTGACTCTGTGGTCTCATATCTTATATCAACATCCAGAAAACTATGGAGGGCTCACTTGTTGCCTTGCAGGTAGGGTAAAATCTCACACTCTTCTCAGTTCTCGATAATATTCTCTCTCATTTTTCAATATATTCATGAGCTATTCTGTCTGCCTTCACTGTCTTCTGTCATCTCACTCCTCTAAGCCTAGATTTATAGCTAGTTAACTTCTCTTTGATCTTCAAAATTTACCTGAGATATGATTTCCTTGAGAATAATTCCCTATCACCATTTTAACTGGCTATCTTTATACTCCCATAACACCACATATCTTCCCCCCCTCCTTAGGCTTCTCTTGGCTGTGACAGTTTCTCAAATTTGCCTTGCTTTTTTCTTAATATTGAGGTAAAATTGACATATAACATTGTATTAGTTTCAGGTGTACAAATTAATGATTCGATGTTTGTGTATATATATTATGGAATGATCGCCACAATTAATCTAGTTAACATCCATCCCCATACACAGCTACAGTTTTTTTTTTCTTATGATAAGGACTTTTGAGATCTACTCTCTTAGCATCTTTCAAATATGCAATATTGTATTATTAACTATAGTCACCATGCTGTGAATTATAACTCCATGATACTTATTTTTAATATCCTAATACTAGCTTTCTTTTTGTTCCTATGAAAAAAATTTCTTATTGATTTTCCCATGGGTATTTGTCATCAAATTTGTTTATTCTTAGTGTCCCTAGAACGAAATCCATGTGGTCTAGTACATGAATCAATAAATAAGTTTTCCATGAATTAGTTAATAATAGACCTAACCCCTGTTAGAATGGCCTGGGGATCATTTCAGTTTTTTCCTCACATTCACTCAAACCTTTTATCAACTATTTATCACAAACTGTCAACTAACAGGTTACAGAAATGATAGATTACTTAAATTTGACTTCTTCCTACCCAAAACTAGGTTTGTTGTTACATTTGTCTCAGAAATATGTTAACAAGGATAAAGTTACTACTTTTTCATATATTTATTATGATAGGAACTTAGTGCTCTGTCCACTTTCTGTCTGAAATCTGCAAGATTTGTATTCTATTTTCTGAAAATTGTTACCTGATTAGGATTTTTGTATTCCACTAAGCAAGCACCTAAAAATCATAGCTTTATGTTACCCCCTGAACTGTGATTGTATATGATATATATTTATATTACATAAATTCCCTCCATGGTACAGGAGCTTATATATTACAGATTATAAATCTACGTTAATGGATAAGCCTCCTATCACCAGGAAATATAGTATGCCCCTAAAAAACAGGATGACAAAATCTCTCCTCATAGATTCCCTTGCCTTTGTTTTTGTATCAGTCTTGGATAATGACTCAGGTATCACTGATACTTAGCACCATACTACAGATTTCTGTCCCCAACACAGATTACTACCAATGTATAATACTAGATTGGGGGGGGGGACTGTTTGCCCTAATTTTCCAACTCAAAATGAACAACAACAAAATCCACAGCATGGATAAAACTTCTCTCTAGATTTTACAAATCGTTCAAAACTAATAAAACTAAAGAAATAAAACCAAAAAATGCTGGGTACACAATATGGCTTTTCATTGATCCTTCCCTTGGGTTCACTTATGTGTTGCCCTGTTTTAAACATGGCTGTTTTCATATCTACATCCTGGACTGTACTCTTGTAAGAGTAGCCATTTATTCCCATCCACGTCTCGGTTGTTCAGTTTTCAACAAGTCTAACAAGAACACTATCGGAGACACATTTAAACGTTACCAAGACCAATTCAATTCCATTTAGTGATTCTTCTTCCAGCATCAGTTAATGATTATCCAGTGTTCTTTGTCACGACTGTATAAACACACACACTTCACCAAGAATAATCAAGATACATGAAACCTGTAAATTTTTTGTCAAAATTATAGAAAACATTGTAGAAAAAACATTTCTCCAAAAATATGTTGTTTGCGGAATTTCAATTTTGCTGTATGCACATGGCTTTTGAAATAATCACACAATTTTCTTCTTTAAAGTCCCACTTTATATATGACTCCATCATTTCTTACACAATGGTTTATTTCTTTACTTCATGGTTCCTTGGGTATTGAGTTATGACCTCTACTTTCTAGCTTTGTAACATCTTTTTCCCCCTGATTTCTGCAATTCCTATCAAGGTTTTAAAGATCATAAGGCCAAATTGCTGAGTTGCAAGTACCTATCATTCTTTCACACCTGCTATCTCTACACGAAGAAGTTGTACCAGTCATACAGTCCACATATATTAGATCAACTCTTCAGGCCCTTCCTTCCTCTCATATCACTTTATTCAGAGACCTTTCCCTATGAAGTTGATAATTGAGCTCTCTTTTAAGTATCACACTATCTTGCCTTAGGCTTGGTGAGAAAACATGTATAATATTTAAATTATTTTTAATCAAATTTTCTTTCTAAGTTAAAAATTAAGAAAGTTAATAATAATTATTTATTATTAATAAAGTAAATGGTCAAGCACTTGGGTCTGTGGAGTCAAAATAGCTGGCTGGAATCCTCTGTAGCTATGGTAAAACTCTGGGATTTGGGGCAAGTTAACTTACCTATTTCTTCCTCAATTCCATCATCTGTAAATGGTGGCATTAAGGACACCTGTCTTAAAATGTTTTTATGAAGAAAAAATGAGGTAATGCAAATGAAGGATTATAATCACCTGAAATAGAGTTATCATTCAGTCAAGTGACCTTTTGTTTATGTGGTATCATGGAAATTTCACCATTCACAGATAAGAACTTCATAAACATCTCTGATGACTCCAATGATGATTTAATATACAGTAATCTCTAACTATGTTTACCAATCAGAGAGAGGCATGTGTTGTGCATATTAAGGTTTTAAAATACTGGCAAGAACAGATTTGGTTACTTAGAGATTTTTTTTTTAATGAATCATTGGTAGGATACAGCTGTGGTTTGAAGGTTTTCGTACAATATACAGTAATTAGGATTTTCTTCCACTTTCATTTACTGCAAATGAGACACACTAATTGATGTATTTCCCTTTGTTTACCAAAAGAAAGTCTCTCAAATACTTATTGAACACATCTAATGTGGTTTTAAAATTAAAGTAGAAAAATAAATATTTTAACTTCAAGACAGATATCCCTAATATTTATCCTAGGGAACTAAGCCTTGCAAAATTAGATGTCTTATCATCTTGGCAGTAGGCATTAGCAAACATTTTACATTCCACTAGAATTGACTCTCTTCCGATATACTAAAATTGTGTTGGGTCTTAAACTCCTTTCTCCTAAAAGTTGTAATTAGTACAATAAGCCTACTTTCAAGTTTGATTGAATTCCTGTTAAATATTAAAGTTCCACAAATAGAAAATATTATTATATAAGCATACACTTCTGACATTATGAAAACTTCAAGGAAAAAATATAATTTTCTAGTGAAAGACAGATGAATCTGATTTTTAATTTAATTGATTTATGCATATCATAAACTGAACATATATTTATCATTAAATTACATTAAATATGTCACCTGTATATTATGTCAAATAATTGGTAGGGTAAACCTATGTAGTTAACAATTACCTTATTTCATTAATATAACAACTACTTGATGTAATAAATACCCTTATTCTATTTTGCACATAAGAAAGCTAAGACTCAATTGGAAAGAGCCAGTAAGTGGTGGAGGATAAAATTGGAACCCAGGTCTGTAGAACTCCATAGTTCGAATGTCTCCACTAATTTTCATGTGCCTTCATCACTCACAACACAGCATAATGTAACTAAAACTGATATAATTTAGTTATTTTAGTTCACAAAGAAAGTTTCAAATAATATTATGGTATATAATATTAATATAGCCTACAATAATTTATTTTCTCTAGTCAATATGATTTCAGAGTATTCCAAAATGTTTTGTAAATCCCCAAAACAGATTCAAGTAAACATAAATTTAGAAAAATAAGTATTATAAGGACTTCAAAAGTGAAAGCAATCAACACCTTGAGCTCGCCTACTACTTAACTTATTTGATACCAAATTTGTCTTGGAACTTTCTAATATTAGGACAAGAAATATCTGAGCTTTTTGACTTATCTATCACTCTTTTCCAATGTAATGTATTTGGAATGAAGGACAGATAGAGACAGGAAAATGAAAAACAGAAATGACCTGTTTTTTGTTTTTTATAGATGCCCCAAGAATTTCAGGAGAGAAGTTGATTGTAGACAAATGCATAGAAATAATCAAATAAATATGGAAGCAAAGAGGGGTGCCTGGGTGGTCAGTTGTTTAAGCATCTGACTCTTGATTTCAGCTCAGGTCATGATCTCAGGGTGGGGTCCTAAGATTGAGCCCCTTGAGCTCCCCCCCAAGATGCTCAGTGGGAGTCTGCTTCCCCTCTTTCTCTCCCTCTGCCCCTCCCCCCACTCATGCACACACTCTTTCTCTGGTTTCTCTTATTTCATTTTTCGCTCCCTTCCCCTATGATCCTCTGTCTTGTTTCTCAAATTCCTCATATCAGCGATATCATAAAATACTTGTCTTTCTCTGATTGACTTATTTTGCTTAACATTATACCCTCTAGTTCCATCCACATCATTGCAAATGGCAAGATTTCATTTTTGATGGCTGCATAATATTCCATTGTATATATACACCACATCTTCTTTATCCATTCATCTGTTGATGGAGAATATTCATTTTTTTAAAAAATGCACAGAGAAATTTTATTAAAAATACCAAATTCTGGGCTATAAGACAAATTCTAGCATTTTCAAATGACTTAAATAGTATGAATTATATTCTCTGACCCCAAGAGCAGAGAGGCCTGTAGCCTAAAATACCAAGGGAAAAAGGAGGCTTTCTCACTCAATTCACAAATGAGAACTAGTTCAGAATAAAATTATAAACAGGTATAGGTCATGGAGAAAACATCAGAGCCATTGTTGAATCCATTAAGAAGAGTAGTAGACCATTTCCTTGCTCTTTTTTTATTTTATTTTATTTTAAACCTATTTTATTTATACATATCATATACACTAACTAAAATTTGAAAATATTTCTCTGAAGAAAATGGAGTATATTTCACCAATGAATCAGTTTTAGATATTCAAGTCTGTCAGAGAAGCTGAGATAACCTTGTGCCTTCACATTAAACTGTGAGGCAAAAAAAAATAAAAAATAAAATAGTGCCCAGAGTCATTTATTATAAATGACTTTCTCCCCTTCCATCAAGGCATTATCTTAAATTCAAAAATACTACAGAATTCAAATTTATCCATCCAGAAACTTAAAACTGGTTTAAACCTGTGATTTACAAATTCTACTTGTAGGAATTAGCTCTAAGTTAAAAAAAAAAAAAAAGCAAGAATGTGTGGAAGATGTATATCTAAAGGTAATCATTACCATAAAGCTAGAAACAGGAAATGAATATTTTAATAGGGAATATATTATTCACTTAACAAAAATAGTGTTTATGAAGAACATTCAGTCTGGGGAGGACAATACATGATACCAATATGTTAGCAGTAGTTCTTTCTGTATTAGAGATTATGGGTAATATTCTTTATGATTCTATATTTCCCAAAATTTTATAAGTATAATTGACATATTACATTTTGGGAAATGGATAATTTTAATTTATCAATAAAATATACTATAATCATCAAAATCAGTAGATAATGCTTAAGTAATGTTGCATCAGAGAAGAAATGTTGAGGCTCTCCAAGACTACTCAATGATGACACAGAAGGCTGAAGTCTTCATTTTTGTATCAAAATTTCCAAGAGAAGTGACAATCACTAATGTTGAAAGGAATGATGATAGAGCACAGGGAATTTTTATGGCAGTAAAACTATTCTGTATGATACTATAGTGGTGATAAATATCATTGTAAATTTGTCCAAACTCATAGTATGTACAACACTGAGAGTAAACCTTAATATAAACTATGGAGTTGGGGAGATAATGATATTTCAACATAGGTTCATCAATCATAACAAATAGTGAGACTATGAATATGGGAAATCTGTACCTTCCTCTCAATTTTGCTGTGAACATAAAACTGCACTTAAAAAACATAAAATAGATTTAAAAAAAGAGAAAATGGTGATGCAGAAATGAAGAATGTCAAGCAGGGCATCACAAATAGATCAATTTAAATCATAAGGCCATTTATATGAATTCAAGTGCTTTAGAAATTTATTTTTGCATTTGTTCACTTAGAAGTTTTTTAATGGTTATTATGTTCTATAAATTCTGATGAATTACATTAATACTCTGTGCAATAAAGCACATGTAAAACACCTTCATTGCTAGATGACAGTACATTTATCTTTGTGATCCAATAGCATTGGGGTGTTACTGTATTCCTAATTTAACATGACAAGCACAAAACTGGATGATATGTGAATGTGAACCATGTAATTGAACATACTGAACATAGGTCATGGAAAACACATCTCATGTTTAGGACAAGCCCTATAGTAACAAACCAAAAAATCAAAAAATAAATAAATAAGACAGGTTCAGAAAGGTTCAGTGAGAAAATAAATTTGTTAGCATTTATAAGGCAATACATACAATGATTATTTTATCAGTAACTATAATACGTCTGCAGATATTATACCAATACCAAGTTCAAAATAAGATATGACAAAAACCAAAATGTAAGTGACTATTTTGTAGTACTTCACATGAATATAATAAAACCAAAATCCAGATTTCAGAGTCAAAATGTGAGTGCCCTATGTAAATGAATAGGTAAGCTTTTTGTTTTTTGAGTTTACTCATACCAGTAAAAGTCCAATATCCCTGGTCCCCCAGGGAGCTAAAGTGTCAAAAAATCTAAATCAATAGGGTCAATTTTGCTATGCATGAATCATTTTCCTACTTAAACTCTTACATAGTTTTAGGTTGAAAATAACAATTTTACTAAAATTATTATCATCACATTTTTGTGAAACATTTGTATAATCTGACAATGTAGTTAGCAGTTCACAGAACATATGGTGTCAGTGACTGGAAGCCAACTAATTAAATAATAAAAATTGAAAGCTCAAAAAGATATTAAAATTAAAACTTTTTTTTTTTGAATGTAGAGGAAAGGCCCTGTTAACAATAAATAAATACATACATACAAAAACCAGGACATGTTTTCTATGACAAGAGTTGAATTTAAACAAAGCAAGGTAAAAAATGTGGAAATCATCTATGTTATTTTAAGAAAAACTAAAGTACCTTTAACATAATTATCTTCAAGTTTGAGACAAAAATGTTATGGCATTTATTGATTGATAATGTTCTGAGTTTTCTCTTTTATCAAAGTGAGAGCATATTTTGATTTTCAACTCAAATTTTCCAATTTCAAATTCACTTCTGGGATATCAACCATAGATGCCTTCACAAACAGTACTGGGAGCTTCTGGAAGTCATCAGGAGGAATACATATCAATCTGAAAGATTTTGGAGGGGCTGGTTACGGGTTTGAGGTACCACTCATTCAATTCTATCATTAAAGAACTATTTATTATAGAATATCATGGGTACCTGGGTGGCTCAGTCAGTTAAGCATCTTCCTTTGGCTCAGGTCATGATCTCAGGGTCCTGAGATCAAGCCTCACGTTGGGCTTCCTGCTCAGTGGGGAGTCTGCTTCTCTGCTCTGCTCCACACCCCCCAACATGTGCGCACTCTCTCTCTCACAAAAATAAATAAATAAATAAATAATTTAAAAATAAAAGAACATCTTATCATACAGTATAGATAAGTTAAATATGGTTCAAAATAAGCAGAATTATAGATTACAGTGATACATAATATTGATGAACCAGTAATTTTTCCTGCTATATTGAAATATAATTGACAAACTATCTATTTAGAATGTACAATGTGATGCTTTGATATACATATACATTGTGAAATATTTACCACAACTACTTAATACATCCATCACCTCACATGGCATTTGTGTGTATGTCTGTGTCTGTGTGTGTGTTAAGAATGCTTAACATCTAGTCTCAGCTAATTTCAAGTATACAATACAGTATTATCAACAATAGTCACCATGATGTATTTTAGATACCCCCAAACTTATTCATCTTATAACTGAAAGTTTATACCATTTGAATAACATGACCTATTTCCCCCACCCCACAAACCCTACCAACCACCATTCTACTCTATTTCATTGAATTTGACTATATTTGTTCCTTTAGATTCTGCATATGAGTGAGAACATACAGTATTTGTCTTTATCTGTCTGGCTTATTTCACTTAGTATATTGTCCTCCAGCTTCATTCATGGTGTCACCAATGGCAGGATTTCCTTATTTCTTATGGCTGAGGACTATTTTATTGCATATATATGTATACATAATGTTCAATATTATGTATCCGTATGTCATATAAATCATATATATATTGCATTTTCTTTATTCCTTCATCTGTAGAGGAACACTTAGGTTGTTTTCATATCTCAGCTATTGTGAATAATGCTGCAATGAATATGGGAGTGCAGATATTTCTTCCAGATACTGATTTTGTTTCCTTCAGATATATACCCATAAGTGGGAATGCTGGGTCATATGGTAGCTCTATTTTTAATTTCTTGGAGAAACTCTATGTTGTTTTCCATAATGGCTGTCTTAATTTTCATTCCCGTCAACAGTGTACAAGGGTTTCCTTTTTTCCTCACCTTCACTAACTCTTGTTATACCACATCTTTTTGATAATAGCTATCCTACCAAATGTGAAATGATATTTCTTTGTAATTTTGATTTGCATTTCCCTGATGATCGATGATGTTAAGCATCTTTTTATGTGTTTGCTGGCTATTTATATGTTTTTAGAAAAATGTCTATTCAGGTCTTTATCCTGAAGGCAAATTTTTTATTGCATTATTTGGTCTTTGATATTGGGTTGTATGAGTTCATGTATATGAATATTTTACATGTTTTAGATATTAATCCCTTATTAGATGTATAGTTTGCAAGTATTTTCTCCCATTCAATAGGTTGCCTTTTCATTTTGTGTATTGTTTCCTTTGCTGTGCAGAAACTTCTTAATTTGCTTTAGTTCCACTTATGTATTTTGCTTTTGTTGTATGTGCTTTTGATACTATAGTCAAGAAATCTTTGTCCAAAAAAGAAAAAAACAGAAATCATTGCCAAGACCAATAAAAAGGAGAATTCCCCTTTCTCTAGGAATTTTAAGACTTCAGATCTTACACTTACAGTTAATTATTGTGACTGCTATATAATAGAGGTCCAGTTTGATTTTTTGCCTGTGGATATCTGGTTTTCCCAGGACCTTTTATTGAAGAGATCATTCTTTCCCCATTGTGTTCTTGATACCCTTGTCAAAGAATAGTTTAATGTTTACATGTGGGATTGTTTCTGGGCTTTCTCTTCTCTTCCATTGGTCTATATGTATATTTATACACCAGTACCGTACTGTTTTAGTAACAGTGGCTTTATAATATATTTTAAAATTAGGAAGTTTGATATCTCCAGGTATTAGAGCTTTGTTTTGCTTTCTCAATTTTATTTTGATTATTTGGGGTCCTCTGTAGCTCCATATGAATTTTAGGATTTTTTTTTTATTTCTGTAAAAGATGCCATGGGATTTTGATAGCGCTTGCATTGAACTGTGGATCACATGGGGTAATATGGAAGTTTAACAATATAAAGTCTTCCAACCCATGAACACAGGATGTCTTTTCATTTATTTATGTTTTCTTTAACTTCTTTCATCAATGACATAGTTTTCAGTGTACAGATTTTTCACCTCCTTGGTTAAATTTATTCCTAATTTTTTATAATTTCTGATGCTATTGTAAATGGGATTTTTTTCTTAACTTCTTTTCAGTCGTTCATTATTAGTGTATAGAAATGTAACTGATTTTTGAGACGCCTGGGTTGTTCAGTTGGTTAAACATCTGCCTTAAGCTCAAGTCATGATCCCAGAGTCCTGGGATCAAGTCCTATATTGGACTCCTTGCTCATCAGGGAGCCTGCTTCTCCCTCTTCCTGCCACTTGCCCTATTTCTGCCCCCCCCCGACAAATAAATAAATAAAATATTTTTTAAAAAAGAAATGTAACTGATTTTTGTATGTTGATTCTGTATCCTGCAAGTTTACTGAATTCTTGCATTATTTCTAACAGTTTTTTTCACGGAGTCTGAGGGATTTTTATATATAAGATTGAGTCTTCTCAAAGAGAAACAAATATAGTTCTTCCTTTCCAATTCGGATGCCTTTTTATTTATTTTTCTTATCCAATTGTTCTAGCTATGACTACCAGTACTTTGTTGAATAAAACTGGCAAGAGTAGGCAAGCTTGTCTTGTTGCTGATCTTAAAGATTTTATTTATTTAACTGAGACAGAGAGAATGAGCGAGAGAGCAGGAGCAGGGGAGCAGAGGGAGAGGGAGAAGCAGGCTCCCTGATGAGCAGGGAGCCTGATGTGGGGCTTGATTGCATGAAAAATTTTGAATTCTGTCAAATGATTTTCTGCATCTATCAGGACTATCATATGATTTTTATTCTTTACTTTGTTAGTGTGGTGTATCACATTTATTTATTTGCATATGTTGAATAATACTTGCATCAGAGTGATAAATCGTACTAGATCATGGTGTGTGATTCTTTTCTATCAGCATACCTCCGGAAAACAGAAATCCCACCAGTTATTATTCTTAAAAAGAAAATTTAATATTAAAATGATTAATGAGAATCAAATAAGTGATACTTACATAACTGAAAATACAAAGAACACTAACATGTCACAGAGTTAATAAGTATAGAAAGCAGCTTCCACTCCTATGGCTAGGGAATAAAGGGAGGAAGAAACATTGGAATTATTACAACTTAGATGCTTGGAGAAGCCTCACAGAGCTGAGGCTAGAACAGGTGAGAAGGGGAAGAACTCAGCTACAAATGATGTCTCCATGTTTAGAGGAGGAATCCTGTGGGGGACAAGAACACCAAACTCTGTCGGGAATGTGCGCACTGGCTGGGGCTGGTATCTCCTAGAGAGCATGAAATAGTTTTAGCACAAACTGGATTTAACTACTGGGATGCCTGGGTGGCTTAGTTGGTTAAGCATCCAACTCTTGATTTTGGCTCAAGTCGTGATCTCAGGGTTGTGAGATCAAGCCCAGCATGGGGCTCTGTGCTGGGCATGGAGCCTGCTTAAGATACTTTCTCTCCCTTTCCCTCTGCCTCTCTCCCCCACCTGCTCATATGTGTGCATGTGACACTCTCTCTCTCTTTAAACAAAACAAAACAAACTGGATTTAGCTATTGTGACAGGTACAAACTGTCAATTCCAGAGTGAAGAAGCATTGCCAGAGTAATGCTTCCAGGAACAGAAAACAAACAGGAAGTCAATCAGAAGCAAACAAAACATGTGCTCTCCTCCTTCCTCAGCTTTTCCATTTCCTCTTAGCATCCCTATTGGCAAAGGCTAAGAGGACACAGCTGGCAAAACAGAAAAGTGGTTTGCAGAATTTCAGTTGCAAACTCTCAAGATGAGTATAGAAGGTTGTGTTTGGAGCTGAGAGGCCATAACTTAATAACTAATATATCATAGCAATCTGAGTGACTTAATGCACAAAGAAAACAGATAAAGTCCAAGAACTTTGTATTCTTTCTGCATGCACTGAAGTAGCAATCACTTTCCTCTCCATCAAGAAAGAACGAATGCTGGAAATTTTGGCAGCATGTGTTATATCAAGTACATGCCAGATAGTGGAACTCAATCATCTCATCTGCTCAAAGTCCGAGGCTGAATCTTGGCTTTCCAGACCATAAGGAAATAATCCAAAGATAAAATTTCGAAATGATAAGAGCTCTACAGAATATCTCAAGTACAACTTAAATCAAGAGAGTTAACAAAATTGAATTTACTGAGAGGTAATTTGTATTTGATCTCTCCATGCTAATTCTAAAGGCTCTAATCTGAATTGTGTGGCAGTTGGTTACTGGTACTATAAACTGGCCTCATCAAGCCTACTCTGTGATCAATGCCTAACATATGGAATCATTTATCACAAGCCTGAAAAAATTCGCAAGAACAAATTTGGTCCTCCCTACTTCTTTCAGGAAAGACATATATTGTATCTCCATTTTAATTAATAGCACACTTAATCCTTGGAAGGTTATGTAATTTGCATAAGGTAGAAAATTAAAACATTGAGCTTTTACTTCATAGGTCATAAAAATCAAATCTTTCTATTCATACTTTTTTTTTTTACCAGTTTTAGTGTCTTACTTTTTAAATCAGACCAAGTATGTAAGTTATCAATTCATATTTCCATCCAAAAAATACATAAAATGCTTACTTACAGAATAGTATTCTAGAACCATCTTGCAAGTGGCTTCCAACTTATGACTGTTAAATTTTCAGGACATGTTAAACTCAGCCATTATTAATGGTGAAATTATTTAAACTTGCAATTAAATAATGTTAAAACTAAAGTAATAAATACTTATTACTTTCTACCTGACTGTATTTTATAATTATCTATGCTCTTGAGATATTTATGTCTATTATATCTGTATGGTAGAATTATAATGATGTGCTACTGCATGTCTCTTCTCATCTCTGTGTTCAGCAATGTCAAGTTCATAGATTGAACTCAGCTATGGTGAGATAATTTACACCTCAGAAATTGGCAGAAACTATAAGTCAGGACTTGATTTATTGTCTTACTGACTAAAACAGAGACTGATAAAAAACATTCTGTGGATCAAACCTATCCACGTGCCTCTTCTGGTACATATCTTTTTAACATGGCCCAACCCATTTACTTACATATCGCCTAGGGTTGCTTTGGAAATACAAAGACAGAGTTGAGTTATAACTTTATGATCTGCAAAACCTAAAATACTTACTCTCTGGCCCTTTATAAAAAAAAGTTTACCATCTTCTGGTACAAAGTTAACAAAGTGATGAAAAAACATAAACAATGTAGATTAAAGATAAAAGTGTGTCAGATATATAGCACAATGTAGATGGTCTATAGCAGAAAAAATGAGGCAATATTCTTCCAGTGTTACTTGATTTGACAAGAAAAATTCTCCCATCATTAATGGATGAGTAAATTTCTACTTATGTAGAAAGCTGAAAGGGCTTTAGTTTAATATAATTTTTATGATGGGGAAAAATAGCTAAATAGTAAATCATAGTAGATCATGTCAGACTTAGTGACAATAAATCTGAAAAAAGAGTCAGTTGATTGGACTACACTAATGTCAAATCATGGTTGAGTTGCAACCAACCGCAGGTTGGTTAAGAGTAGGTAGGTATAAGAGTAGGCTGGCATAAGAGTAGGTTGGTTAAGATTAAGAGCATAGAGAAAATCAGTGAAAACATTCTGTGAGAAACAATGGCTATATGGAATTTACAAGGAAAAATATTGTATATTTTATTCTTATTTATAAATTGTGTACTACATATTCCTTATATTGGTAAAATTTATAACAAATTTGTGTAAGTTTATATACACCTATTTTTTTCCTCACAGAGGAAACATTTATTAGTCCATCACTGTATGGGAGAAACATTTTTAAATATTTCTTTTAAAAATATCTGCTATAAATTATAAAAATAAATGTCACATAAATTTAAGTAAATATTACCCATTAATTAAAAATTTATACACAGTCTTTATATAGGGTTAATATAATGTTCAACTATCAGAGTTAAGTTCATCTCCTTGGGCTATCAATCACTGAGAAATGAATCTGTTCATAAAGGATAGCAAAAGATGACTTTAAGCACACTTAAATCCAGAGAATGTTGACTTAAACAGTGACTGAAATATTTCCATCCTTTGACTTCGGTTATTAAAAATAAGATTTTGAGATTTGATTTAATATGGAGACATCAAATTTAAACTTTTAAAATGATACAGAGCTGTTATAAGAATAATTTGCCACTCAAGAGTTTGGACCCACTCCAAGATAGGAAGACTCACTGCCTTCTGGAAACTAAGCAGCACTTAGGAAAAATGAATCATCCAAAATAACAGATCTTTGCCTGTTCACTCTAAAACTATACAGCAGATAGCAAGGCTTTGCTCAAATTCCTTTAGCGACTCCTCCTAATGTTTAGAATAAAGTCTATACTCCTTAATATGCCACTCCTATCTCTGTGCATTCCCCATCCTTCTCTAGCAACTCCTTTCTAGCACTTCTCTAGCAACACTGGCTTCCTTCCTGTTCCTGGAAAATATCAGACCTAAAAGGCACTTACACTTGCCTTTTCCCTCCATCTAGCATAACTTTGCCCTAGATTTTCATATTGTTATTCTTCATATTCCTCTGCTCAAATGTTATCTCTAAGGACTTTTTTCAGACTATGCTCCATCAATACTACTATTTTCCCCTATCTTTCTCTGTCCTATTTGTCTGACATATTTATTTGCATCATGCATCCCAAATGGACATTATTTTATTTGTTAAGTGTTCTCTCTCTTTTTTTTTTCCTCTCCTACTAGAATGTGAGCTCCATGGGAGCTGAGATTTTTGTTTTGTTCTTCACAGTATTCTTCATGCTTAAGGAGCATCTGGAAAGTAATAGCTGCTCAACTAATTGTTGAAACAGATTGTTGAAAGAGAAAAGAAGGAAGGAACAGAGGAAGGCAGGAAGGCAAGAAGGAAAATTTTCTTTCCTCTAATGTGATCTGCAAAATACTTTTTAACCAAAAGATACATACCATTTGGAGAGAACCCAGACATATTCTGACCTACACTTTTTATTCTCATTTTCACATTTTTTTTGTCTCTCATGCTGGGCATATTTTGACTCTTTGTACTGTTGAAGCAATTAAGATTTTTTTTTTTACTTAATGCTTTTTTAAATTTAAATTCAATAACTAATATATAACGTATTATTAGTTTCAGAGGTAGAGGTCAGTGATTCCTGTCTGATTATATTCTTTTTTTTTTTTTAATTTTTATTTTTTTTCTGGTTTCAGGTCTCTTCTGATTTGTTTACTGTATATTTCTCTGCAGTAGTTGTTGCCATTTTAGTATTTGGTTCTCTCATTCATCTATTATTTTCTGGACAGAATGACAAGTCAGAAAAACTCACCTCAAAAAGGAGAACAAGAGGGCATACTGACTGCCAGGGACCTAATCAGTACGGATATAAGTAATATGTTGGAACTAGAGTTCAGAATAACAATTTATAAAGATACGAGCTGGGCTTGAAAAAAAGCATAGAAGACACTAGAGAATCCCTTTCTGGAAATATAAAATAACTAAAATCCAATCAAGTTGAAATAAAAAAGACTATTAATGAGATGCAATAAAAAATGGAGGCTCTAATTGCTAGGATAAATGAGGCAGAAGATAGAATTAATGATATAGAAGACAAAATGATGGAGAATAAAAAAGCTGAGAAAAAGGGAGATAAACAACTACTGGATTACGAGGGGAGAATTCAAGAGATAAGTGATACCATAAAGTGAAACAATATTAGAATAATTGAGATCCCAGAAGAAGAGGACAAAGAAAAAAGCTGGGGGGGGGGGGAATGACAGAAAGTATATTTGAGCAAATTATAACTTCCCTAACCTTGGGAAGGAAACAGGCATTCAAGTCCAGGAGGCACAGAGAACCCCCTCAAAAGCAATAAGAATAGGTCAACACTCCAACATATAAGAGTGAAACTTGCAAATCTCAGAGACAAAGAGAAAATCCTGAAAGCAGCTCGGGACAAAAGGGTAACAACCTACAAGGGTAGAAACATTAGACTGGCAGCAGACCTATCCACAGAGACCTGGCAGGCCAGAAAGGACTGGCATGATATATTCAGGGTGCTAAATGAGAAAAATATGCAGCCAAGAATACTTTATCCACCTAGGATGTCATTCAAAATAGGAATGATAAAAAGCTTCCAGGACAAACAGAAACTAAAAGAATTTGTGAACACTAATCACAGTGGCTTTACAGGTAATACAATGGTACTAAATTCATATCTTTCAATAGTTACTCTGAATGTAAATGGGCTAAATGCCCCAATCAAAAGACACAAGGTATCAGATTGGATAAAAAACAAGACCCATTGATATGCTGTCTGCAAGAAACTCATTTTAGACCCAAAGACACCTCCAGATTGAAAGTGAGGGAGTGGAAAACAATTTACCATGCTAATGGCCATCAAAAGAAAGCTGGGGTGGCAACCCTTATATCAGACAAATCAGATTTTAAACCAAAGACTGTAATAAAAGATGAGGAAAGACACTGCACCATAATTAAAGGGTCTATCCACAAAAAGGTCTAACAGTTGTAAATATTTATGCCCCTAACATGGGAGCAGCCAATTATATAAACCAATTAATAACAAAATTAAATAAACACATCGACAACAATACAATAAGAGTGGGGGACTTTAACACCCCACTCACTGCAATGGACAGATCATCTAAGCAGAAGATCAACAAGAAAATAAAGGCTTTAAATGACACACTGGACCAGATGCACTTCACAGATATATTCAGAGCATTCCATCCTAACACAACAGAATATACATTCTTCTCCAGTGCACATGGAACATTCTCCAGAATAGATCACATCCTGGGTCACAAATCAGGTCTCAACCAATACCAAAAGATTGGGATCATTCCCTGCATATTTTCAGACCACAATGCCTTGGAACTGGAACTCAGTTACAAGAGGGAATTTGGAAAGAACTCAAATACATGGAGGCTAAAGAGCATCCTACTAAAGAATGAATGTGTAAACCAGGAAATTAAAGAAGATTTTAAAAAATAATGGAGACAAATGAAAATGAAAATGCAACTGTTCAAACCTTTGGGATGCAGCAAAGGCAGTCCTAAGAGGAAAATATATAGTAATACATGCCTTTCTTAAGAAACAAGAAAGGTCTAAAATACACAACCTAAACTTACACCTAAGGGAGCTGGGGAAAGAACAGCAAATAAGGCTTAAACCTAGCAATTAAGATTTTTTATACTCTTTGTTTTTTATGGGAAAATTAACTTCCTGCCTAAGTCGAAAGTTAAAACAAAAGCAAAAAACAAAAACAATCTCTCATTTATCTGCTAATCCCCTGTATATTAGATAAAAATAAATACTCTAAAATATTTCATATGATACAATAAACAACTATTTTTTGGTGCAGTCAACTGTAGCTTCCTGTTAATTTTTTCATGCTTGCTGTCATGAAGACTTTTGTAATATTGAGTATGAGACACTATATTGACAGTGATTATTACTAAAAGAGTAATTCAATGGTTTTAGATATTGAGATTTACCTACCTGAAAGCAAAAGTTTATACCCATGATAATCACTAAAGCCCAACTGCTCCAGGGATTCTAATTTCTTGGCCAAATCTGTGTTTCAGTTTATTATCTAGTGTCAGGAAGATGCCCATATCTGTGACAAATTCCAAATTAAAATAATTATCCTAGGTAGATTTCCATTCTTTTACATTAGTTTAGAAAATGCAAAGATGTAGACATTGATTTATTTATCCCTTAGATAGGTTTAATGCTACGTCTTTGTTACACAACCTAACAAATTTATATTGAGTGCCTAATAATAGGTGTTTTATTAGACACTGGAGTAGTCCAATAAATGGTGAATAATGCACAAAAAATAATAGCTAAAATTTATTGAGTATTTACTACATGCCAGTTACCCTTCTAAGTGCTTTGCTTCTATTAATTGACTTAATCCTCACAAAGGAAAGGGAGCTTCTCCTTGCTTATTGCCTCTTCTAAATTTTCAGTTATCTATCTCAAAATTCAATATTATTCACTATCCAAATTATTGTCCTGATCCTGGATTTCAGAAAACACACACATGTACACACACATACACACATACACACTTCCTGCTTTCAACCTTATACATTATTTTTATGCAGGAACTGCTCCCTTAATGTTTTCAAGGTTATTAAAATCTGATGGTATCACTAACTAGTATTAAAATTCTGTTATTATTACCTTCATTAACCAAACTGTGTAAGGAAATCAAGGCCCAAAGAGAAAGGTTAGAGTAATAGCAACACCTAGATAGCACTTAACATGCTCCATCCACAGTTCTATATTCTTTATATACATTAGCTCAGGCTTTGCTGAATAAACTCATTTAAATCTCGAAGAAACTGTGTAAGTCAATTACTATCACTGTCATCCCCATTTTAGAGATGATGAAACAGGACTGCAAAGAAGCAAAGCAATTTCCCCGAGGTCACACAACAAGCAAAGGCAGAGAGGATTGTTGAAGACAGATAGTTTGGCTCCAGGATGAATTGCTTAAGGGAATTTTTTTAAATACAGATAATGAGAATTTATGATGATAAGGCAGAAAGATAAGAGACTTTAGTGTTACAGACACGCTGATTTGAATCTCACTCAGACACTTTCAAGCTGTGAACTATCCAGGAAGTCAGTTAAGCATGACGTCTCAATGTCCTCACATGTAAAAGAGTGATAATTGAGGGTTGTGTGAAAATTAGAAGTCACATCTGATGATCCAATGTCTGATATAAATCAAGGTAGTATCCAGAGCTATTTTTATTAACAACTTTCCTTTTGGATACCTGAGGCCTTTACTGTTTCCATATAATTATAATGTTATTTTATTTCTCTTGCCCTTGGCCTGTGTTAAAGACAAGACAATAAGACCCCAAATCGAGTCACTTATATGCTAAGTGCCATGTCATGAAACTGAGATTTACTTAATTATAGTTTGGCTCTCCCAGAAATGGAATATTTAACCAAGCAATCAAGAATGGCCTGATCAGCCTTAGTAAGGTAATCTGCCTGATAGACCTCTGTCATCCCTGTAGGGAAAGTAACCTTGCACTAATGGATCTACTTTCTGCCCAGAATAACTTCCTGTTCCTGCTCCTTTCTGCCTATAAAATCTCTTGCCTTGTGTAACTCTGTGAAATACCATTTTTTAAATTTGTTTTTAAGATTTTATTTATTTATTTATTTGAGAGAGAGAGAGAGCAAGAGCACAAGTGGGGGAGGGGGGCAGAGGGAGAAGGAGAAGCGGACTCCTGGCTGAGCAGGGAGCCCAACATGGGGCTGGATTCCAGGACCCTGGGATCATGAGCTGAGCCAAAGGCAGACACTTAACTGACTGAGCCACCCAGGTGCTCCTGTGGAGTCCCTTTATATCTACAGATTGGATGCTGCCTGATTCATAAATCACTGAATAAAGCCAATTAAGATCTTAAAAATTTACTCACTTGAATTTGTTTAACACTGATAAAGACCTTTTGGTTTGAAAAGAGAATAGTTGATAAAACTTGAGTTCCTGCAGATATTTATTTTGATTTCAAGTTTTTATTTAAATTCTATTTAGTTAACATATATGGTAAAATTGGTTTCAGGAATAGAATTTAGTGATTCATCACTACATGTAACACCAAGTGCTCATCACAAGTGCCCTCCTTAATACTCATCACCCATTTAGCCCATCCCCTGCTCACCTCCCTCCATCAACCCTCAGTTTGTTCTCTATAGTTAAGAGTCTCTTATGGCTTGCTTCCCTTTCTCTCTCTTTCTTTTTTTTCCCCTTCCCCTATGTTCATCTGTTCTGTTTCTTAAATTACACATATGAGTGAAATATATGGTATTTGTCTTCTCTAACTGACTTATTTTACTTAGCATAATACACTCTAGCTCCATTCACCTCATTGTAAATGGCAAGATTTCATTCTTCTTTTATGGCTGAGTAATATTTCATTATATATATATACCACTTCTTCTTTATCCATTCATCAGTCAATAGACTTTTAGGCTCTTTCCATAGTTTGGCTATTGTTGATAATGCTGCTATAAATATCGGGGTGTGGGTGCCCCTTCAAATCAGTATTTCTGTATCCTTTGGGTAAATGCCTAGTAGTGCAATTGCTGGATCATAGCATAGTTCTATTTTTAACTTTTTGAGGAACCTCCATACTGTTTTCCAGAGTGGCTGCACCGGTTTGCATTCCCAACAACAGTGTAAGAGGGTTCCCCTTTCTCCACATCCTCACCAATATCTGTTATTCTCTGTGTTGGTAATTTTAGCCATTCTGACAGGTGTGAGGTAGTATCTCACTGTGGTTTTGATTTGTATTTCCCTGATGATGAGTGATGTTGAGCATCTTTTCATCTGTCTGTTGGCCATCTGCATGTCTTCTTTGGGAAAATGTTCATGTTTTCTGCCCATTTCTTGACTGGATTATTTAATTTTTGGATGTTTAGTTTGATACACTTTCATAGATTTTGGATACTAATATTTTCCTGCAGATATTTAAAGGATTAATAAATAATTTCATAATCATTTTTATATTTCTCCTCACTCTTTTTCTTTTTCAGGAGCAAGAACCACACAGTGATATCCTTTGAGAATATTCTGGATAACCATATTTTTTCCATGGGTTAATGACGACTGTCACAAAAATATTTAGCAGAATCTAATCACCCTATTAATTATAACTTATCACAAATAATTTTTTACTAATTGATATACCTTTTTGTGGATTTTTCTTTAGCTAGAGGAAATTTGTATTATATACAGGGATTTTCTTTTTACTTTATCTTTATTTTTTAAAAGATGAAAAACAAATAGGACTTTTTAATAATCAGTTATAAATGAGAACACAGAGATTGGATATTACCTACCAATATTAATAAAATTAAAAAGTGTGAAGAATTAATAGAGAATAACTTTTTCTTTTTTTTTATTCTTATGTTAATCCCCATACATTACATCATTCGTTTTAGATGAAGTGTTCCATGATTCATTGTTTGTGCATAACACCCAGTGCTCCATGCAGAATGTGCCCTCCTCAATACCCACCACCAGGCTAACCCATCCTCCCATCCCCTCCCCTCTAGAACCCTGTTTGTTTTTCAGAGTCCAACGTCTCTCATGGTTCGTCTAATAGAGAATAACTTTTAATTATAAAGCGATGTTTCTAAACTTTAAGAAAACTTTGTACTTTTCTCGTTTTAGGTTTTGCTTCCCAATGTGAATAATTTTGAGATAACTAACCTTAGAACTCATTTAGAAAATATTCAAACTGATTAAGAGTCACCGCAATTACTTCAACTTTTATACAAATATCTATTCTTGCCAGCATGCAATTCCTCCTCACAGAATACTGAGAATTTACTACAAGTAGTTTAAGCAGAGAAGAGAGAAGTGGGTGGGGGAGAAGGGAGAGAGGGTTAGAGAAATATTGGTTAAGCTCAATCATGGTGTTTAAAGGAGTATGTAGCTATGGAGAAAGCATAGGGAGATGATGTCTGCTAAGTATTTAATCCTATTTAATTTAACAAGGAAAGTCTACATTTCCTGTCATCTTTTGCAGTGGTAGAAATTTAGAATATGTTTTGTGTCACATTTGCATTTCATATAATTGCCTTCATATTGCACATACGAGGTGAATTTCTCAACTTGTGTACTCAGCATGGGGTAGAATGCAGCTTCCACCTCATTGCATTCAAGTTGTTTGCCTCTACTTCACATACCATGGCAGGATGAAACCAGCCAAAATGTAAGAA
Source organism: Leptonychotes weddellii (assembly GCF_054177405.1). NCBI lineage: Eukaryota > Metazoa > Chordata > Mammalia > Carnivora > Phocidae > Leptonychotes > Leptonychotes weddellii. The sequence goes on from NC_138372.1 coordinate 146,879,382, forward strand.
ATACCGGCAATATCTATCATAGGATAAAATGGTTTTATATTGTTAAAGAAAAAAACTTATTCATGACACTTGTTGAAGATGGGTAAGGCAGACTTTATTCAGGACTGTAGGGATAGGTAGAGGGACCACTGCAATGGGATTTTGAAGTAGGAGGGAGAGATTAGACTTGAGTCTGAAAACAGCAAGCAAAAATGGGAATCTATAGCCAAGGAACAGGGTGGAGAGGGTTTGTGGATGGAAAATTACTAAGAGGAAACGTCATGGGTAAGAGGGAATTCTGGCTAAACTGATCTAACAGTTCTTGCTGAAGGCATGCCAGGGTGATCAGATATCACCTGGGGGTTAGTTGGGGGTGAGGGATTTGGTCAGATATTGAGGGTGATTAGATATCAAGGGGGGGAGATTCTGGCTAAACCAACTTAGCAGAATTCTTGCTAAAATTGAACATGCCCAGTGATAGGGCTTAGGTGAAAGAGAGCTCAGAGGAGCCTGACTAGATTTGGTCAAGGAAAGAATTTTGTCAGCATAAGCTTTCCAAAAATCGTAGTTTGCTTTTTCTAGGGAAAAACAAAAAAATAACTTATTTGAGCATGAGTAATAAAATACTATTAAAAATACACTCTATAACTTAAATTTCTTTTAAATCTAAGATATTTAGCATAATTCAATCTTTACTTGTTTACTCAGGGTTGTATTTTGAATTTTCATCATCTCACTGTACTTAGCTGGACAATTTTCAAAAAATACTAAGATCAGCATAGTCTAATGGCCTTGTCTGTTGCTAAAGGGCTCAGGTTAAATCTGATGGGTATTTCATTTAGATATGTTCTCCAAAACTGAACAATTCGGACCAGAATAGATAAAATGAATGCAAATACCTATTCAAACTTTTGAATAATTCAAGTGCTTTTATCTTGTAGGATGCCAGCTAATCAAAAGAAAGCTGGGATAGTAATATTAATCTCTAACAAAGTATATTCTGAATAAGAAATATTGCTAGAGATAAGAAGGGACATTATATACTGATAAAGAGGTCAATTATCCAAGAAAATAGATAACATGAATCACACCATCAACCACTGTGACCTAACGGACATCTATAGGCCTCTCAATCCATCATTTGCAGAATATACATTGTTCTCAAGTGCAAATAGAGTATTCACTATGATACATTATATTCTGGGCCATAAAACAAATTCTAGGAAATTTAAAAGAACAGATATAACAACAAGCATGTTCTTCGACTACAATGAAATTAAACTAGAAATCAATAATGGAAAAAATATTTGGAAAATTACCAAGATTCTGGAAATTAAACAGCACATTTATAAACAATCTGAGTCCAAGTAGAATACAAGGGAAATTTAAAAAAAAATATTTGAACTGAATAAAAATGAAAATGCAACATGTCAAACTTTGTGAGGCATTGCTAAAGCAGTCCTTTGGGGGAAAACTGTAGCATTAAATGTGTACATTAGGAAAAAAATCTGAGATCGGTAACCTCAGTTTCCACATAACAACACTAGAAAAAAGTGTTAGCAAAGCTATAATTTAACACCTCATTGCCAATAATCCCAATGCTAGAAAAACTTTATTGGCTATATTTGTAAATCCCTATTCTAAACCTATGGCAGATGAGCCCCTACCCCAAAATATACCTGTTACTTATTTCTGCTTGAAGATGAGAAGTTTTGATATTTCAGTAGAACTACTAACTGCCATTAATTTTTGAGAGATTGTTAAGTAGCTTCCTTAATTGATTTTATTACTACGTTCCCGGATTTCCCATGGACATTTCAACTTCTGTCTAAAGGACAAAAATATTGTAATGTATTGATTTTCTAGATTTTTTTTTAATATTTCTCTGTCTTCCCCAATAGCTTCCTTATCTCTCAAAGTATTTTTGGGGTGGAAAAATGGTACTAGTAATTTCTTATCTAAATTCAGTTAACACAGGGTTACTTCCAATTACCAGCTTCAGGAAAGCAGCTTGAAATACAATAGCATTTTTCTGAAGATGGACAGCAAAAGCTTCTCAGCATGAAAGGTTCAGTGTACTTTGAACATTCATACACATATTAAATGATAATGAAAGTGTCACCTGACTTCAGAATTTTAAGTTATCATAGAGGGCAAGGAGGGTGTTTCAATATGAGTGTAGCATTACAGCATAGGATTTCTTATAAAAGCTCAAGGTACAAGTCAGTTTCTCTACTGCTGATGGAGGAAACGGAAGTTTAGGATTAAAAATACAAAGCTTTCCCCAGATTCATGCCTGTCTTACTTTTTGCCCTTCCGTCTTACAAGCAGCTTCCTCTAGTTTATATTTAGAGAAGCGGCTAGTGGATACTTTGTGTCAATAGCCCCATGAAGTATCTAGAGGGATTCTGGGGGGAAAAAAAAGATAAATTTCCAAGATTCAAAGTTCATTTACTAGGTGGCAGCTGAACTGTTTAACAAATCCAAATTTTAAGATAGTGAAAATGAATTAAGATTTGGGCGTGGAAAGTTTTCCAAGAATTAATGATGATAGTCACATAAGCATTTTGACATATTCATAGATTTTATATGTTGTTTGTAGCTGCCATTCTACAGAAGCTCACGTGCTGGGAAATCATGAGTGTCATGCTAGAACATGCACATTTTCTTTTTTTTTTAAAGATTTTATTTATTTATTTGACAGAGAGAGAGATAGCCAGAGAGGGAACACAAGCAGGGGGAGTGGGAGAGGGGGAAGCAGGCTTCCCGCTGAGCAGGGAGCCGGATGCGGGGCTCGATCCCAGGACCCCGGGATCATGACCTGAGCCGAAGGCAGACACACTTAACGACTGAGCCACCCAGGCGCCCCAAACATGCACATTTTCTAAGATTAAGGCAAAGCTCTTGATTGTGTCTAATTCATCATTCTACCATCTGTTTAACATGGATTTATCACTAGTTACTGGCTTGGAGTAAGTAATCTTTAAAATCTCTATTCAGTCTGGATGGTGATCTGTAGAGTTTCATCCAGAGAGTCTCTGTAGGACTCCTGTAACTCAGCCAGCAACATACTTAATACAAATTCAAAGCAGAAACAAAAAACAAACAAACAAAAAGATTTATATCCAGCTGTGGCCAGATTGTAGCTCATTGCTTTAACTTGTCCTTCTATGAATCCAAGTACTGGAAAGAGAACAGATGCATGGGCAATGCCACACTTTCCTTATTAACCATGCTCAGTTAAAAACAGCCAGAAAGGAGGTTTTTTATCTTAAAGGGATGTTTGTCTACAGCACTGAGGTTAATTTACTTAAATTGCAAATCATGCTTATAGCACTGGATCTCTAGTAGTCTGATAATAAGATCTAAATTATTGTTGATTTTCCCAGAGGGTATCATCCCTAGTAGTCCGAACAGTTATGAAGTTCTAGGATACTATAATTAAATTATTTTTATATTTTCCTCTTTTATATTTTGCTTTGTGGTATGCATCCATAAAATAGGCTTTCACTTGTCAAAAAGTCCATATATAAATCTGCCTATATTTGTATATAGGACTATGTCCTTCCTGTACATATTATATTTAGGTGTCCATATTATCTCTGAGCATGTGAACTCATTTGTTTCTAGGCTAAGCAATATTGCAAATCAAAGCAAAAACATTGACAGTGATAGAATTATTAATACAGTTGATGATAGACCTTTCATGAGATATATGGAGCAATAAAAATCAAAGATAACTGTAAATATCAAAGAGGGTAGTAAAAGACATGAAAGTTTATTTTTGAGAGGAGACAGATAAAACTTAAATGTAGAAAGGCAAAACTGAAGGAAGGCAAGTTTGAAGTTTAGAAAATAATTAAAAAAAAAAAACTCCAGGTATATTGCTTATGCAAAATCTAGTAAAATAAAAAGGGGGGATAACTTGGAACTTAAGAAATAAAGGTGAACAGAAACAAATTCAATGACTCCTGCTTCACAGAATATAAAATATAATTAGATTCTAGAAAAACTGGTAGAATGATATGTCATAGATATATCTTGCACAATTTAGGAAACATAGGAAACTTAACATTTTATATTGTCTCAGAAAAGACCTTTTCAACCATTACAAATCCCCTATTCCATTTGATCTACCAGTTTGTCAATCAAGGTACCCAGGCGGGAATTCAGTTTATAGTGTATATGCTAGAAGAATATTTCTATTTCTATGTTAGGATTATTTTTATTGAATGCAGAGATGGCTTAGTAAATCGAGGAGTTTCTTAGAAGGTTGCTGATTTTTCTCAAAGGACATACTCAACTAAGGAAAGGGCATCAGTTCTGCTGGAAGTCAATAAGACCTGGAACAAGAGATTTGAAAGTTATCAGGGCATTTTCTTCTCCCTTCTCTGATTTTCTGTGTGATTCTGATATGTCTACATAGTTGAAAATACTACGGTCTCGAGTTTCAGTCATTAACCTGAAGCTGAACCAATTATCTAGAAGAAAAAATATATATATATACATATATCAGCAAAGAGCTCTGCCCATCTTAGTTGTGTCCAGTTTCTCCCCCTGTACCAAGAAAATGTCGTTAGAGGTAGGTTCATTTTACATAAAATATTATTTTTATTTGGCAATCATCCATGTAGAAAAGAGTGTACATTTTCTGATAATTTTAAATGCCAAAGAGACAAACCCTAAATGATGATAGAATATATTTTATCAGATAGGAAAACATAAAGATTGAAATTATCCAACAGAAGTGATGGTATGCAAAAATGGATGCTCATCTAAATCCTAAATCATGGGATAAATTTCTAAGACATGACAACATTTCAATGTTGCCAACAATGTATATTGCAAGTGAAAACTATCCTAATGCATTTAGAAATCAATAAGAAAACTAAGAATAAGAGTGCCTGTGTGGCTCAGTCTGTTAAGCAGCGGACTCTTGATTTCAGCTCAGGTCATGATCTCATGGGTCCTGGCATTGAGCTTCAGTGGGGCTCTGAGCTCAGCACAGAGTCTGCTTGTCCCTCTCCCTCCCCCCACTCGCACTCTTGCACTCTCTCTCTCTCTCTAAAATAAATAAATAAATAAACTTTAAAAAATAATATAAAAAAACTAAGAATAACTTAAAAGAATAAATGGACAAAGATTATAAATAATCTCACTGTAAAGAAGAGAGTGTAAATGTCCCAAATCTTTCATGATTGAGGATATGCAAATTGAAACAAAGTGATGTATCACTTTTCAGTTGAAATATTTTAAAATTTTGCGACACTCTTTGTAGGTGAGGGTCTTGAGAAACCTGTGCCCTAATATAATATTTTAGGGAGTATAATTTGATTCAGTTGTCTGGAGGACACTTTTGGAAACCAAAATGTACTGCTAAAATATATCTTTAAAAAGATTTCTTTTACGAACACTACATCAAAAACTAATGATGTAATGTATGGTGATTAACATAACATAATAAAAAAAAGATTTATTTTAGATAAAATAGCAAATTGTCATGATATTTTAACAAGAGTTACATTATGTGTAGTAGAAAAAAAACTGGAAGCAGCAAAATAGTGGAATAGTGAAATAAATTATGATGGAATAGTGAAATAAATATGATGGAATATTATATAATAAAAAGGAGTGTTTGCTTTCACTAATATGGAGAAAGGACATGGGAAGGAAAGAGATTAACTCCTTAACCACATAAATATTTCTGTCTGTGATAACACCCAAGACCTTGCTTTCTCCCCCAAAACTGCACCACCTCTGAAATAATTTCAAATTCCTGTTTTCTGATCATCATCTCAGTATTCTCTGTAGTACTCCCCTGACAAATAATTAACCTTCTTGGGACTTCAGTTACATTTGCTCTATATCCTTTTAGTATCTACTACTTTACTTTTGTTTTCATTCTATTTCTTATCAAGCTTAGATTTCAGAGCATATAATTATAAACATGCCCTTGCAAATATCCTCAATCATCTTCTCTCTTTGTCTCTCTCCCTTTTTCTCACCTCTCAAGTCTTTTTCATTTTATTCACAGGATGAAACTCCAATCCTGGATAAAATTGTCTATGCATTCTTCATGAATTTTCCTTAGGGGATGGTCTTTGTGAAGTAGTTCTCACAATTAGGGTCCAGTGATTTTATTTTAAATTCATTATCTCAACAACATCAATTCTATGTTGGTTGCCTGATATGCTGACTTTCCTATGATCTATCTATGTTATAACTTCTTTGTTTTTTCAAATTTCCGATTACATATATTTCTCCAATAACCTCTCCTCATATTTGATTAATAGAAGCTATCAGATAGACTTATCCACATATTCCTAATATCATATGCAAAAATACCTACTTTTTTCTTTATTGGTTTCTCTGCCTTCCCTCTTGTTACAATGGGACTGGCCCTTGAGCCTGATCTCACCCATTCTTATTCTCTCAACAACCTCCTCCCACAGTTAGCTTCTCTGTCCCCACACATAACCACTCTTCTGTACACCACTATTCTTATAAACATGCCATCATGCTCTACTAAATCTCATCCTGGACAACAAAACAGAAAAATTTCATCCCACATATCTCCTGTTACTTACTCATTAATTTGGCTCCCATTCCAGACAATCTTCAAATAAATTTTCTGTACTGGCAGTCTCTACTTTTTCACATACATTCATTGCTTCAAAAAACACAAACTGGTCTCTTTTTTTGCTTTTCATTACTAAAATTCTCTATTCCAAGCACCCAATCATTTCCACAGTGCTAAATATATATATATATATATAAATTGTACCCTCAGCTTCTTAGGATATTCTGCAGCTTTTAGGATTAGTGGCCACTTCTTTCTATTGAAAGTCTTCTTCCTTTGGAACCCTATTCTTCTGGTGTTCATTCTCTCACAATTGCCCCTCATTTTTCGCCCCATTATTAGATTAGATTAGATTAGATTAGAAAGATCTATATACTAATTCTATATACTGAAGCTCTTCAAGGATTGTCCTGGGTCAATTCCTTTTGCTTTGTCCAAAATCTTCCCTTATGAGATTACTATAAATGCCATAACTTGAAATAGTGTTAAAAACTGGTATTTCTCAAATGCATCTATAGACAATATCTCTCACTTTAGTTGCATATGTTTTTAAATCCAGCTATCCATCCAATATCTATTTCTACTTGGAACTGTGAAGAAAATTGCAACGGTAATATATCCAAAACAATGTTCCTGATTCCCACAGTTGAAAATGGCACCACCAACTCTCCTGACTCAGCTCATAAAGAGATTCTTTCCATTTCTTTTCCTCCTACCTCTACTTCTTTATAAAGTTCTGTTCCTTCTGTCTCCAGAATATATTTTTATTCTGACCATTTCTATTGATTTCCACTGACATTAACTTTAACCCAAGCCACTATTATCTATTATTCCCCCAAATTTATCATTTTTATTCAGTTATTTTATGCTTCAAGTTACTTTATACTTCTCTATAATCTATAGATTCTTCACAAAGCAATCTATTAAAACAAAAACAATAAAACAAAACAAAAACACACTATAAAACTTCACCATTATACATGCATCATGACTTATAATTGATAAAATCCAAACTCTTTACCATAGATTACAAAATCTTGCTTGCATGATGTGGCGACATGCTCTCCAACCCCATGTAATCCCACATCTCTCTTGACCTGCTATCCTCTACCACTGGGAGATTCTCTTTTTCTTTGAACATGCCAAGACATTTTTGAATTTAGGGCATTTGCATAGTGTTTCCTCTAATGCCATTGTTCTTCCTCCAGCTCTTCACAAAATTGTCTCATTTTTCTCCTTGAAGTCTCTGTCATTTAATCTGTTTTCCCCTGCAAATAATATAAACTTTATTCAAGATGGCCTATAAAATAAGAAAATGTATTGGCCCATGTACTGGAAATCCACATGGAATGTAGACTTCAGGTTATTTTAATCCGATGGCATCAGCTCTATGTCTTTATGATTCTCTAAGGGTTACTTCTGTGCGGTGGCTTTGATCTCAATAGTATTTCAAATGGCTTCAGCATCTCCAGGCTTCATCGCTACATACCATAATATCACACATAAGAGAAAGTTTTTTTTCTGCTACTTTTATGTCAAGATGCAGGTATTCTTAATATCCTGAGAAAAGCAACTTTATTCTCCAAAACTAGAGTTCACAATCTTTCCCAAATCAATGCCCATAGAACAGGAAATACCAGGAACTGTTTTAATTAGTCCTATATCATCTGCCTCATTCCTAGGTGCTGTTAGCATTCCTCAATACATATGAATTGTGGTTATGAAAATACATATCAGAGTAGTTTCCAAGTGAGAGAGACAGTGACTACCATATCCTCTATAAGGACTCAGTTCAAATATCATATTTCCAAAGATAACATCTATGATCATCCTATCTAAAACAGCTTCCTGCAGTGAATTTCAGTCTCATCACTATTGATTTCCTTCTCTATACTTATCACAATCTGTAATTATATTACATATTGTATTTTAACTTGTTGATTGCCTATCTCCCCCACTGCTGTAGAAGGTGCATGAAGGTAAAGACTTTATATTGCTACTTTTGTTTATATACTAATTGGAAAACAATTCATGAGTACAGGTTTTTTGTTAATTTTTAATTTGCTTTAAACCAGATTTCAAATATTGCAAACCATATATCTGATAAGAAGTTTATATCTAAAATAATAAGTAACTCATATAAATCAATAGCAAAAAGACAACCTGATTTTAAAATGGGCAAATGACTTGAATAGAAATTTCTCCAAAGAAGACATACAAATCACTCACAGGTGTGTGAAAGTGTGCTCAAATTTACTAATCATCAGGGAAATACAAATCAAAACCATAGTGAGGTATCACCTCACACCTGTTAAGATGGCTATTACCAAAAAGATGAGAGAAAGTGTTGGCAAGGATGTGGAGAAAAATGAAGCTTAGTATGCTGTTAGTGGATCTGTAAATTGGTACAACTGCTATGGAAAATAGTATGGCAGTTTGTCAAAAAATTAAAACTAGAAATACCATAAGATCCAGCAATCCCACATCTAGGTATTTATTCAAAGGAATTAAAATCAGGATTTTGAAGAGATACCTGCATTCCTATATTTGTTGCAGCACTATTCACAATATGAAAACAACTTTAATGTCTATCAGTAGATGAACGGATTTTTTAAAATGTGGTATATACATACAATGGAGTATTCAGTTTTAAAAAAGAATGAAATCCTGCCATTTGTGACCACATGGAGGGAACTGAGGATGTTATACTAAGTGAAATAAGCCAGTCATAGAAGGACAAATACTGCATGTTATCCCTTATATGAGGAATATAGAATAATCAAACTCATAGAAGCAGAGTAGAATGGTGACTGGCAGGAGTTGGGGGGATGGAAACAAGGTGATAGTTGAAGGGTACAAAGCTATATTTATGCAAAAGAAATAAGTTCTGGAGATCTACTATACAGCATAATTGCTGTGGCTAACAATACCACTTTGTACACTTAAAGTTTGCTAAGAAGGTGGTTCTTATGTTAAGTATTCTTATCCAACAATATTAATAATAGTTAATAATAATAATGGTGACAGGAGGAAATTTGGGGAGGTGATGGGTACATCTATGGCTTTGATGGTGGTGATAGTTACATGGATGTATACTTATCCTCAAACTCATCAAGTTTTCATATATTAAACATATATAGTTTTTTTACATTTCAATCATACTTCAGTAAAGTGGTTGAAAAAATAAGAAATGAACTCCAGTGACTTGCAACAATATCATAATATCAGTGAAATAATTAAAACCCAAGGATCTATATGCACCATGATATACTTATAAAATTAGAAGCAGCTAAACACACACACACACACAATTTCACAATTTTTAAGAAATGAAGCAAAGGAATAATGAATATGGAATTTAAATAATCATTTACCTCAGGTCTGGAAATAAAGAGGTTGGGATTGGGATGCCACATAATATGATTAATATTATTGTCTAGCTCTTAGCTTTTTGTTTTGATTGATAAAATTAAAGCTTTGGGAGTTTGTGACACTACTAAAAATAATTAAATAACTTACTAAATAAATGAAAGTAGACTATGAATGGATTAGGGTCCCACGAATCAAGATATCATGAATATGTAATTAATCCACATAGTACAAAGTAGAAAAAAAGAAACAAAAAAATCAGGCAAATATTTTCAGAACAATTCCCAATTCCTAATGATTATGGCCTTATAAGATATATATTTTTAAAAATAACTACTTTCTTAAATGTAAAAGAGTAAATAAATTGTATTTATTAAAGGTAATAATTAGTGCTTAATGTCATGAGCCATTCAAATGTTTACACAACTTAAATTTTCTAAAGAAACAACTAAAATATATTTTTAAGAAAAAATATTTCTCTTTTCTAGAAAATATAAATACTATATTCTGTATATAAAATAATATTAATAAAAGGAAATTATTCCCATGAAATAATACCATATGACTTTTTAGAAACCAAATCATACTAAGTTTACTTTATTTTTGCTAAAAAAAATTCACACCGAAGCCTGAACTTACTGCTCCATCTACACATATAACTCTGAATAATGTCTTTGGGAATTCTTGTACCCATTAAATAAACAAATGAAACATCTGTACAATTGCTTGAAAAGTTAAAACTTTTTCTAATGAAAATATTTTTATTCCATCTTAACAGTAATCTCTAAAAGAATACATTAAAAAGGTAAAATTTAAAATAGAGTAGAAACCTCTAAAAGCTGTAATTAAATTTTGGGATAAGGTGATTTGCTGAGAGTTAAAATCTAAGGAGATTTCCAGATGTCTAATAGGTGACTTTAATTTGCTGCATTGCCTGTAAACTCCAATTTTCTGAACTCTCAGTAAGTCTGACACTCTTAGTGATTGGGGCATGAAGGAATTAGGCAATAAGAGGACAAGTGAACAGTTCTGTATTAAGCCCTCTATTTCTCATGCTTATGCATATTCAGCATCCCTTTATCTGTAGGGGAAGTGGATCCTGAAGGTTCGGTTGATGACCATCATCAAGGTGAACAGTTATCTACAACAGAGCTAAAGCACTGTAATGAAGATGCAGTTTGGGAATAATTCAGGACATTACATGGGCTGGCCTCCTTTTCTCAAATACAATGAGAAAACTGAGTTTAGAAAAGGGGAAACAGACATCTGGATTACAGTGTTGTAACTACTTCACAGATGGAGGATGATTTAATTATTCCAGGAATTCCTATCTGTATTGATCAGCCAATAAAATTAAAAAAAACTTCTACCATGCCACTTAGAATGCCTCCGAACAGAACTTTATTCAAATAAAGACCACTGCAGTATATTACAACCCACATGATGGGAGCATTAAATTGTGCAGTCTTAGAGGGGTAACTTTCTGGCTGCAAGTAGCAGTTTTTACTGAAGGTGAGAGGTTGCCACAAGATGGGAGGGAATGAGCGGTGAAAGTAATATGAAGAGGCAAGTACACTTTAAATTTTGAGATTCAGAAAACAACCACAAATGAGAAGCCTTTTGAGTCATGTTCTTCTACATGCAATTATCCATCTGTCGGTTATTTTTTTTAGTACTTAAAGGCCGGCATGTTTATGAACCCCACCACCTTCGCCAAATGCCCCATCATCTGCAGTAATGCCAGGCAATTTGCCAAGGCCATTCACAGGCAGAGGGCATCTGAAGAATACATTTGTATTCCCAAGTAGCACAGAAAATCATGTCATCTCAAATGCTGACTAATATACAGATATAAGCAGCAACCGTCAAGATGAGAAAAGTAACTGTACTGTTGCTGAATTCTGAGCAAGTAAGTCAGAATATTTCTGCATATTAAGACTGATGGGAAATAAAAGGAAAAACCCAGCATAATTAGGTTATTAAGTGCAATAGCAGAAAATACCAGATTAGAATGAAATGGAGAGTAAGATAGTATCTAATATAATGAGCATAGGAGGCTTTAGTCAAGAATAGATACACTAACTTTTCTAGTATATATAGAAATATCACCTAATCTTCATTAAGGGACACCAAGGGTTAGCATCAGGCTCACACTGTGGTATTACCTGTACATGATTTGTATATTTCTGAACATACTCATCTATAGTCTTTATACATTGTCCAGTTGAAGAATAGCTTTGGGTATTTTTACAAATAGCTTTTTTTTTTTTTTTAAAGATTTTATTTATTTATTTGAGACAAAGAGAATGAGAGAGACAGAGAGCACATGAGAGGGGGGAGGGTCAGAGGGAGAAGCAGGCTCCCTGCCAAGAAGGGAGCCCGATGCGGGACTCGATCCAGGGACTCCAGGATCATGACCTGAGCCGAGGGCAGTCGCTTAACCAACTGAGCCACCCAGGCGCCCTTTACAAATAGCTTTTTAAATGGGTAGGATAAACTGATTCTCAGATCTCTTCTTAAGTGAGCAGAATACTATCAATGCAAGAATTATTGCAATTTGCTGTCACCCTTTTTATGAGTACATGGATACTGGCAAGGTGTGAATAGGAAAAACACAAAAGCATGAGACATTGTTTTCAACCTCTATATTTATTATTCTTATGAATAAAAATGTTGGTTTTGGAGTTCTTTATTCATTCCAGAGACTACTGTGTACCAGGTTTTGTGCTAGTCTCCCTATACTAAGGAACGGGGGCAAAGAAGAAGAATCTTTAACAGCTTTGATTAAAGAAGTCTTTTTCATGGAGGTGACAAGATAAATCTTCCTGAAAAACGGTAGTAATCTAAGCAAAGAAAGGATGGTCTTCATTTTCAGTGGCACTATGCTGGGAAGTCACATTGGTAAGCCTCAATGAACCACACCATCCTTTATTCACACCCTTGTGGAATCCTGCTCACATTGATCTGACCTTAGCTATATGGCTTCTAACTATAACCAATGAGGTCTTTGCGATGTCACCAAAAGTTTATATGCACTATTTAGGAAGTTTGTGTCCCCATCCAGATTCATATGTTGAAACCCTAAACTTTCTCTCTCTGCATGCAAACACCAAGGAAAGGCCATATGAGGATGAAGAAAGAATGCAGCCATTTGTAAACCAGGAAGAGAGCTCTCAGCAGAAACTGAATCAGCTGCAACCTTGATCTTGGACTTCTAGCCTCCAGAACCATAAGAAATAAATTCCTTTTGTTTAAGCCATGTAGTCTATGCTATTTAGTTATGGTAGTCCAAACTGACAAAGACATGCATTTTCACATGATTTGGAATATGAAATCTGGTACCCAGCCAGACTATTATTGAAGTGCAGACTATCCTCCTGTTTAGAAAGGCTTCCTAGAGAAGTGTGAGTGTGAGATACCAGATGAAGAGAGAGGGACCTGTGGAAGAAAACTGAGAACCCAGCTCTTCTCTCCCCATGCGGGCAGATGAATGACCCAGCTGACACATGGAGCAAAGGACCCATCACATTTACACAAAAGAAGTGTAACAAATATGAAATCATTGCTGTTTCAGACCACTGAGTTTTATTAGTTTGTTTGGCATCAATTGTTAACTGAAACAGGCAATTAGCTGGAAAAGTGTGCTGTGTTGGAAACACACTAAACACATAGTTCAACAGTGGTGAAAAAATAAGGTGTAAGGCAAGACAATTTACAATTGAATTAATAGAATATTTAGTATAATAATGTGTTATTAAACAAATAAATATAATATCTTTCTAAATGAATACATGGCTCTGTCAATTTGCTATGTTATAGTGAGAAACCAGATATATATAGCCTCTGGCTTTCAAGGAAGCTTGCAGGAAATTTCATTGAAACGATGTGACTCGGGGCGCCTGGGTGGCTCAGTCGTTAAGCCTCTGCCTTCCGCTCAGGTCATGATCCCAGGGTCCTGGGATCGAGCCCCGCATCGGGCTCCCTGCTCCGCGGGAAGCCTGCTTCTCCCTCTCCCACTTCCGCTGCTTGTGTTCCCTCTCTCGCTGTATCTCTCTCTGTCAAATAAATAAAATCTTTAAAAAAAAAAAAAAGAAAGAAACGATGTGACTCTAGACCTTCTTAACATCCCCTTATGTAGAAAGCTAGAAAGGGTATCTCTTGCACTCTAATAGGAAAAATTTGGATAATCCGTATTATCAAAAGTCACAGAGAACCAGGTAGTATGAAATTTTTTTTTTTTAAGATTTTATTTATTTATTTGAGAGAGAGAGAATGAGAGAGAGAACACATGAGAAGGGGGAGGGTCAGAGGACGAAGCAGACTCCCTGCCGAGCAGGGAGCCTGATGCGGCACTCGATCCAGGGACTCCAGGATCATGACCTGAGCCGAAGGCAGTCGCTTAACCAGCTGAGCCACCCAGATGCCCGGTAGTATGAAATCTTAAGGAGAGACAGGTGCCTCCGAGAGGAGGACGGATATGGGCACTGGGTCACCTGTAGCTGCAGGAAGACAATGGGGCAGGAAGGAAGAATTCAGCTTCAACATTTAACCAACTGCCCAAGGCCAAGTGTGGGTTTGCGTGTGGATATAAGAACTGCATACACAAGGTAAGTACACACACCCACCCACACCCACACCTACACACAAGAAAGCCCATGCTGTTTCCTCTATATTACATTACCTTATCTTGATAAATGTGAATAGAAACGTTAGTAAATAAGTGGATTCTTAAAATCAGTTTCTAAATTTATAAATTTGAAGTTTTGTACAGTGATGATGACATATATTAGGCATCTATTTTTTTTTTCCAGCGAGGCTTGGTATAATGAGTAATAAATTGAGCATTTAAGTAAATATTCCTCATCCATTTTTTGCAGGTGGTTCAGGATATGGCCCCAGCCCAAACACTTTAGTTTGAAATGGAGAACTGCAGAATCAATTTCAACTTCATCAAATCTCCTAGGGCGTGGTCCAGATAGAAATGGGCATATGCACCAGATCAGTAGTTTGATGGTGTCTAATATGTGGTGAGAATGTAGGATGATTGTGGCAGAACTTTGATTCTTTGCTATTTGTGAAGTTTTGCATGTCTAATTCATGAGCTGCAACAGTCTTAATATACAACAGTTTACAGTTGACCAAACTAGGTGCAGTCTTGTTTCAACATCCCACGAATGGTTTTAATGTTTTAATATAGGCTTTTATGCTTATTAGCAGACACAAGTTTACAGTATTACAAACTCTAGAGCTCCCTTTCCCAAGCCAGGAACTTTGGCCTATGGCTATTTATAACAAAAGAAAAAAGTACCTTTTTAATAATTCACACCCACAAAAATGTTCTCTGTTCTAATTCTCCCTAAGGAGAGAAAAATTATATATAACTAAATGAGGATGATACATATCAAGAGCTCACTAAGCACTGACACTATGCTGCTTCATTTAACATACTATATTTCAAAGAAAAGACTGCTTCAGAGAAAAGAAAATCACTGCATAACACATCCCCTTTTTTCTTTCTTTAGGGCTATTGAAAAATAGATTCCAGAAGTTCTGAAAGCAAAACCAAATGATTCCTGACATGTAATGGCTAAGTAGTAAGGTATATATTATTATCTAGGTAAGTAAAGTAACTTTAAGTTTAGAATATAATCTATGACTAATACCAAGTATACTATTTTTATTTAATATATTCTATTTTTCTTTTTGCTACACCAAGTTTTTGTTAAAGATTATGAAGCAAGTCTCTGTAAGTATATGACCTAACCAAAACCCAAAACCAGCCTACCATAGGAATTTCATAAATCTTCAGATTTAAGCCACACATAAGCCTACACCACCAGGCTTGTTATACTATGTAAATAAAATGTTATCAACTAGTAGCAGAAAAACAAAAAGGTTCGTTACATAAAGAGGTAGTGAAAGCTCATTGTGGAATTGCCCTACAGTTCACCAATGGAACTGTCACACAAAATTCTAGAACAATCAAATGTATTCATAGTTTGACACTGAAATGCATAAATTTAAAATATAAATCAAGTATGAGATCTTTATGTTAGAATTTCTTTAGTATTTTTAATTTAGATTTTCAAGTCTATAACAAATTTATCCTTGAAGGGTATCTCGATTTTGTTAAGGCAAAAATTCAGATCACCATTGCTCTATTTACCTTGTGTTTTGAAGAGAGGATTCATGGCATATGATTTTGACTTGGAATTATTTGAATATTAGATGGTAAATGAGCCCTAAATCTCTTTATTGCAGGAATCATAGTGGAAGAATTATCTACATTGTTTTGAGTTTCCAATTCAGGTTCTCAAATTTGAGCCAAAACTATAATATGAGCAGCTGGTAAACAATGTTGGTATCTCAGTGATTATCAACATAATGGCAAATCTGTGAAGTAATAGGATAAATTACGAAAAATATTGATACAAATTCTCTCAAAGCATAGATTATGTTGAAGCAATAAGTCAACCCATTTAAGAAGCTTTGTAGTAGATGATTCACTAAATTACTACTCATCACAAAAAAAAAAAGAGAGAGAGAGAAAGAAAAGAAAAGAAAAGAAAAAAGAAAAGAAAAGAAAAGAAAAATACAAATTTAAAATAAGAAAACCAAAGTTTGAATCCTGGCTCAGCAATTTGTTATTTGTTTGCTTAGAATGAAGTTAACTTTATATATCTCAATTTTCTCATTTACAATAGAGTGTTTTAAAAATGAAATGAAATAAAACAAGTGAAGGACTTTGCATGGATCATGAACTACCTATAGAACTGAATTATTGTTAGCTTGTCTTGTTATTGTGGAGGGAAAACATTTTCCTCCATTCCACTGTTTCTAGGAAAAGGTATTTCTCTCTATACCTCTGGCCATCGGACCTATACTTAACTACTGTCTATGGAGTTACCTGATAGGTGGAAGACAAACTTTAATAAAAAATCCTCAACTGGGCGTTGCTAATCTATCAAATATCCTAAATCTTTCATATTAATTCTTTGTCCCTCCCTGTAAACTTAAATTTTACCTCAGGTGGCAGGTTGGGAGTCAGCAATCTTATTCTTATATTTTAGCCACTGTAATACTTACCTTCATCTTTATTAGTAAGAAAAGTAATATTACATTTCTATATGATCCTTTTTTTTGTTTTCTGTCTCAATTAGCTTAGAACCACATTTGAATAGAGGTTATTTTATTTATTATTGGAGTCCATCAGAACCCAATAATTATTACCTGTCTTGTGGCACAATTTTGAGGGAAAAGGGATAACCCACATAAGAGTTTAAAACAAAGCATGGTAGGTATTAGATGTTGGTTATTATAATTCTTAATATTTTTTTAAAAAATCCAAACATTGTTAAGAACTAATTAAAATACAAAGGAAATCAAAAACATTTTATGGCTCCTGTGTATCATTTTAACTAATAACTCATTATGTAAGTGTAAATAGTTTCCCAAATGAGGGCATGTGTTAGAGTGCATTCCAACACATTTTTTCTTAAAAAAAAACTGCAGAGTGTAAACATCACATCCTCTCAAAATCATCTGAATTAGGCACACTATACTAGAAAATATGTTAGTGGAACAAAAAAACTTCATGATAAGATTGGAGATATATATGATTTCAATAATAAAATAAAGGTGATGGATTATACTTTCAGTGCTTGAATATACAAGAAGATTCTAACAATACATTTTTTTTGTCTTTTGAAGGACATAAAAATATTCTAATAACCATTTTGATCCCCATCTCACCTATTAAATTTTCTAAAGTATTAGGAGATTGGCATGAGCATTTAGACACTAAGTAGACAGGAGAAAGCAGGTTGTATTTGGAACAGCTTTACAATTGATTTTGCCACAAAGCTAGACCTTTTGATGATTCTAGACCATGATTCAAGAATGAGTATCATATAAATTATGCTAAATCTTGAATGTGTCCTAAATTGATGGAACATATTAGAGCATGTTAGCAAAATCATTCATATCTGATCTGAGATTCTCACAAAATGTATAATACCAAGTGGAATATTATGCCCTTGAAGTAATTTGACATCAGTAAACTAGAATTTTTGTCATACAAACTCTTCAGGTAATTATAAATATTATTAGTAGTAAAAAGACCAAGGTGTTTCCAAGGCAGAAGCTACGAGCACTGGGTCACCTGCTAACCTAGCCCAGCCCTCCCAAATGGTGAGGATTTCAATAATCAGCCTGTTAATTATGTATTTTAATATTTAAACAACTATTAGAAAGCTTCAATAGTATTTTGCATGGTTAGATTTCCTGGTGATGTCAAGATTAATTATGTATTGCTATTCAATAAATTTAGTTCATTATTATATAGCATATATAAATCATCTCAGGCATAGTGAGAACTCTTTAAGTTGTCTTGTAGTATGCCTTAGTGAATAAAGAAACTAGTAATATTAAAAAGCAAATGCTTTTTCACCAACTATTCAATTTTGTGAACACAAGCATAAGGATGCATTTTGGATTACCACTGCCATTCATTTTTACTTTAACTGAAACATTCAATCAGAATTTTAAGTCATATCAAGCAGCATTTCATGAGCTATTAGATCAAACAGATTACTTATTCCTGATTTTTCAGGGTACACATAATACTAGAAACACTGAACAGAAAGAGAATATTTAAACATGTAGCTGTATGCGGCATCACATATATTTAAAAGTAGAAAAATACAGACTATACTTTCTTATTCTAGATGCATTATTACCCTGAAGCTGACTTTTGTAAATTATTCTACATTAAAGCACATAAATCATATATTTAACTCTCTGAACTGCCAAAGAAAAAAATAGTGCAAAAAAAAGTGGCTTCAGAGCAAAAGGTGGTGGGATATTGGCTATAACACTATGGAATGTGAATTGTTAGCAGAGACACTAGCTCTAAAGGAAAGATTTTGATAATAAATGAATATTCTCTACTGATATTTAAGGAGGTAATATTTTTATTTTAATACATATACTCAAAATAATTACATAAAATTTTACTGTCATTTCATTCAGTTATGAAATTAATAGGAGCATATCACATATATTTTACTTTTTATAAACCCATTCAAATCCATCATGCTTAAAGATATTTTTATTTAAGGAATATTACAGTAGCCATTACTCTATACATTTAAAGAAGAGATTAAGTCTTTACATTTAAGGAAGCCAAATATAAAAACTGGAAAATAGAAATAGGGTGTTACTTTACATATATTTTATACACTTTAGTATTTATCAATGAAATTATTAATTTTAAGAATATACTAATGGAAATGTGTAAACTCATGCTTGTCCTAAGAACAAAAACATCACTGAAAGTCATGTCTAGTTAGAAAATGTGCAAGATTTGATTCATGCTATTTGCCAAAATGTGTTAAATTACTCACAAAGAGTAGTGGAACCAGAAATTCTAAGACATCATGGTTTATGTAGATATGCCTTAAAAATCAAAATGATTTGGAATTCTAAAGAATAAGCAAAGACAGCTTAATTGTGTTTCTGTACTAGAAAATTTCTCTTAGAGAAGATCAGAGTAAATCTATAGTATTGATGAGAAAGGGTTAATGTTCTGTTTGCCTAGCAAACCAAATTCGGTCTGTAATCTTTGGTTAATATCTTCAATATACTTTTCATTATATTTTACATGCTGTGTTTCTATATTTCTAAATATATCTGAGGAAAGCTATTAAGTCATAACATTTAGCAAATATTCTCATTCACATTTCTGTAACTAAATTGTATCATTCATTTCTGTATCATAACAGCATTACATTTTATTGTGAATCATATTATGAAGAGTTTAGGTAAGATTTTATGAATCTCAGAAGAAAAATTAAACCACCTATTATCCACATTCTTATATTTTATTATACAAGATGTGCAATCTTAAAAAAAGTCCTTATTTCTTTAAATCAAAATATTTTTTGAAAAAGCCAAGAATTCAGGTGTTAGAGGAATCATAAATATAAGCCCAATCTGGATACTTAGAGAATAAAGAAATTTCCCAAAGCTACCATATTTTATAGAAATATTACTTTTACCAAATAAAACAGAAGGAACAGTTGTCTACTGACAGTTATGTTCACATGGCTCTAGTCAGCAGGAATGTTATGAGTCCCTGATGCCCATGCAAATCATCAAAACATGTTTTCATTGAGAAGAGAGTAATTAGGGAACTATTTTTATAAAATAAGTCATGTTTTTGTGAAAAGGCATCATGAGTTAGAAATTTTTGCAATCTAGTTTATTTTTCTTTTACCTTCACTTTAAGTCAGAGATGAATTTGTTTTATTCTGACACTTGATAAATATAAATGCTATAAAAGTGCCTACCAAGCATGCTATATTTTAGATGCAAACTTACTACAGGAAGTCGATGTACCTATGCACAGAACTGAAATCAAAGACCTAGGTGTTTTGTTGTTGCTGTTGTTGTTGTTGTTGTTTTCCTTCCAAATATCTCCTTATCCATCCTCTGTGTTGGCTTCATCATCACGGTGGTGTTAGGGTGACTTTATCAAAACAAGGCCTTATCATACCCAGGTGAAGAAGTTAGACTATGTCTTCCTATGTCAAATTTCCCCTCATATTTCATTGGACAGAATGAAATGTGCCCACTTCTGAAATGATCCCTGACAACATAAATGGGGTTACCCTGAGGCCTGATATGACAGTGACTAGGTTTTCAGCCTACCCCCCATACAAGCCTGCAGAGGAGAGAGATGAATAGTTTAGATTCTATAAGGAAGAGAGAAGGAAAGAATGCCAAGTAGGAAACTAATAGTTCCTATCATATGAGCTATACAAAATAGACTAAAAATATTTATATACACTAATTGATACAAAGCATAATGATATGTCTCCAAATAAATGTTACAAAAGAGGTCATTAAAACCAATGTCAACTACTTACCACCCGTGATTTAGGATCTAAATATCTATAATAGTCTTCATATGACCCAATGAAATAAGCCATGAAGACAGGGTGTCCTGCTCACAGAAATTATCTTCCTGGTACTCTTAATTTTTTTCAGTGCTTTAGTAATTTAAAATTAATAATTTTCCCATATTATCTAAGTAACCATTCATGTCAATCATTCACCAACCACTGATTAAACATTCTTTAAAGTATACATACATGCTATAATGGAATGAAAACAACATAAGTATCATTGAACTTATAGGCTAACAATTAGTTCAGGTGTTACTAATAACACCTAATAAACTACTAATAACACCTGATAGAGGTTTTTTAAAACTAGGCAGAGAAATTTGGATTTGAGGGGCACCTGGGTGGCTCAGTCGTTAAGCGTCTGCCTTCAGCTCAGGTCATGATCCCAGACTCCTGGGATCAAGCCCCGCGTCGGGCTCCTTGCTCCGCGGGAAGCCTGCTTCTCCCTCTCCCACTCCCCCTGATTGTGTTCCCTCTCTTGCTCTGTCTCTCTCTGTCGAATAAAAAAAAAAAAGAAATCTGGATTTGATTTAAGATGCAATGTGAATAGTCAAATAACTTTTGGCAGTATACTGAAAATTGTTAAAGTCTAGACTAGATTATCAAGTACTTTAAACAAACAATATAAGAACATGGGTAAATTCTGTGAGCAATTATATAGTGTGGTGTACTAAAAAAGCACAGAACCTTTAAGGAATGGACATGTATTTTTTCCTAGTCACTAATAAGCTGCATTCTTTCTTTTTGATTTTTTTTAACAAGTAATATTTCCATCTTCACTGTCCCTCTGTCTGCTTTGCTTTATTATCCTTTATCTCAAGCATGTTTTCTCCATATATCAATGAGGTGACTCTGGTTGTTTAGGATTCTGTAACTTTTACCACCAGTGCTTGCTTCTAGAGAAAGAAAGATTAAGTCTCTCTCCTCCAGCATCCATACCAATGTCTAAAAATGATTTCTGTTAGTTCAACTATATTCTTATACCGGTAGCAAGGAAGGTGAAACAAGTTGACATGTGGTGGGAAAGCTGTTTTCAAAAGGAAGAGATGCTAAAGTAATAAAAGATGTCTATTGCATGATATTCAGAAAGAAAAAGAAAAACACCCTTATTCATTGCTTAAGTACAAACAGTTAAAGATGGAATTGGCCTGAATGTTAAGACGTATATTGTGGGAATGAGAACGATAGAGAGTTTACTAATAAAAATCAGAAAAATATATTCTTCATTTATAATCCAAAGCATTTAATTAAATGGCTGGCAAAATGTCAAAAATAAGACTTGAGTGAATGAGTGAATGTATAGATGAGTGAAAAAAAGGTAAATTCGAACAGATGATTCAAATACTTGCTGTGTCAAGCCTTATATTAAAAATGCAAGGAAGGGTGCCTGGGTAGCTCAGCTGGTTAACCCTCTGCCTTAGGCTCAGGTCATGATCCCAGGGTCCTGGGATTGAGTCCCATTTTGGGCTTCCTGTTCATCAGGGAGTCGGCTTCTTCCTCTGCCCCTCCTCTGCTCCTCCTCTCTCTCTCTCAAATAAATAAAATCTTAAAAAATAATAAAATGCAAAGAATAAAATGGTTTCATGTCTATCTTCAAGGATTTGAACCCTACTGGAAAAGATATTATATATATGCATATAATTATGATAAAAATCTAATAGATAATGATTGCCATATGAAACATACCAGCAAAGTACTTTAGAGGTAAAGACAAGATGATTAATTTCAGGCGGCCTGAAGAGTTGAAAAGAATCAAAGATAACTTTATTAAATGAGATTGTATTTACTTTGGGATTTCATGATGGAGAGAACATTCATCAAGTATTGGTAAAGAGACAGTATTCAAGATATATTAGATATATATATATATATATATATATATATATATATAAGAGATATAGTCCATATATAACTTAATACGGGTCAATGCAATAAAAAAATTATGGCATTCTTTTATGTAACAAACATTATTGAGTCCTTATGATGTCATCCAAAAAGTTCTCAGAACCAGGGTTATAGGGATGAATCAAGTACTTCTCATTTCATTTACAATTTAGTGGAGAGGGTCAAACAAATAGAGGAAGAATAAAAAAGTGGAAAACAATACATATCAAGAAATGGAAATATTATGAATATTCATTATCTGCTATGCTCCACAGGTACAAAATTAAAACTAAAATTAGTATTTTCCTTGCAGCATAGATAATCAGTGCCATAAGCAACATCACATAAGCAACATGAGCAATATAATAACACTTTATGACCAGAGACTCAATATAACTGTGGTAATGTAAATCCTGGAAAAAATCAAACTGGCCAGAGAAATTTAACTTGACAATTCATCTTCCCTCTATAAATTAGGATATTAAAAATAATGCCAGGAGAACAGACCGAAATAGTTCTTAATTTATGGATGTTAGCTTCATACATTTTTATTATCCACATTATTGTCAATAAATACCATTGGGATTTCAAATAAATGATGTCATGAAACTAAATACATTATGTGAGGCTCTGTAGTGGGTTGATAATATAAATAGTTATTTACAGTAGCTATACATTTAGAAAAAATGTTACTGTTGAAAGCTATGTATGTAGTTACATTTATTGTATTAATAAATACAGTATATCATATTGAATTTATATACATTTAAACCTAGATGATGTGAAATATTTTAATGAGAAATTAAAAATTAAGATATTTCACTGCAAAAGTAGCAGAGAAATATTTTGTGATCTTTTGAAACAGCAATTACAATATTGCAATGTCAAACTAAGTCTTCCTCTTTACTTAGAAAGGTTCTCTTTGGGTTTGGTTAATGATGAGCACTAACAAGTTTTCAGGAGTGGGGAGACTGCAACTGGGCTATTTATTCCTTTGGCTCTTCCTCTGTAGTGTGGTGAAGGGTGGTGTTTTTACACCATCCAAATTTGAATTTCTCCCCACTTGGTCCTCTTTTTTTCTGGTTTTGTAAGTGATCCCTCCTCTCTCTCAGAGAGGGCCAATGATGTACCAATTGTACTAGTCCCATGGACTGCATTATTTCTCTTCAGTTTCCTCATACATTTATTAAATAGAGCCATAATTAGATTATTTTCAAAATAATTTGTGTGCAGATCTCATTTTTCCAAGACTCTGCATGATACAGGGAAAATTTTTTTTCCTGCCAGTACTGTTCTTATTCTTATGATTAACTCTACTAACTTTATTAAACATCTATTAGAATTTCTTGGGGAGTATAAAATGTGTTACAGTAATTTGTATACTTGCCTTTCATTGTATTATATTATAAATATTTTGACAGCAAATACTTTATCTAATTCATTTTACCCTCTATAGAATTACTAGCACAAGATTTTCATTATAGAAACTCAAGTCATATTTTCTAAGGGTAGAATTATGTATTGGTAAAATAATTATAAGTGAGTTTATTCATTTTCTCTTTTCATGCAGGGCAAACAAAACTCTCTTAAATACAT
The DNA here is from genome assembly GCF_054177405.1 of Leptonychotes weddellii. Lineage (NCBI taxonomy): Eukaryota > Metazoa > Chordata > Mammalia > Carnivora > Phocidae > Leptonychotes > Leptonychotes weddellii. The sequence goes on from NC_138372.1 coordinate 146,903,757, forward strand.
ATGCTTCTTTTACTCTCCAAAATAAGTTTTAATGAGTGAATAGGCAACTCATTGTCACAGAAAATAATACATTCTTTTCTACATTGAGTAATATGACATTACAAAGTTTGTAAGTGGAAGCTACATAGCGTAAGGAGCTTGTACTTCCTTTATAAATTTTAATCAAGGTAAATTGATTCTTAAAACATTATATATGGAATGAAAATATGAATATTTATGATAAAATGTGCATAATATACAGATTATTTAAACACACACATGCATTTATATAAACATATGTGTTTCTCTGTATGCATAGGAGGATTTTTGCATGATGCTTGGCAAATATTAAAAGCTCAAAAACAGTAGTTATTAATGACTGTTCTCTTAGACCAAATAATTGCACTACTCTTCTTATTCATCCTAGATATATTTAATGTCTTGAATAAATACAATTTCTCACTATACTATGCCTAATTCATTTTCTTAAACTTATATGACAGCCTGTAACTGAAACTAACAGTGCATCAATTCTCCACAATTGCATTGTTTTTATTTTTGTCTTTTTATTGTTATTTTATTTTACTTTACACCACTTTATATAGGTGTGATTGACATTTAAAAAGGTGTACATATTTAATGCTTATAGCTCGTTATGTTTGAAAACTAACTTTCATTTGAACTTCAAGAAATCCACAATCTTCAATGAAGTATGAGTAAGCATTTTCTTCATTCATTATTTCATTTATGCTTTTTATTTACTTGTCTGTTTAGCCTGTATATAAAACTATAGATTCCTTTTTCTTTTTTTTTTTAAAGATTTTATTTATTTATTTGAGACAGAGAGAATGAGAGAGAGAGAGCACATGAGAGGGGGGAGGGTCAGAGGGAGAAGCAGACTCCCTGCCGAGCAGGGAGCCCGATGCGGGACTCGATCCCGGGACTCCAGGATCATGACCTGAGCCGAAGGCAGTCGCTTAACCAACTGAGCCACCCAGACGCCCGATAGATTCCTTTTTCTTTTCTCTTTTCTTTTCTTTTCCTTTCCTTTCTTTTCCTTTCCTTTTTCTTTTTCTTTCTTTCTTTCTTTCTTTCTTTCTTTCTTTCTTTCTTTCTTTCTTTCATTTTTTTAAAATTTAAATTAGTTTAACAGGTAGCATAGTATTGGTTTCAGGAGTAGAATTTAGTGATTTATCACTTACGTACAACACCCAGTGCTCATCCCAGAAAGTCCCCTCATTAATGCCCATCACCCATTTAGCCCATCCCACCACCACCTCTCCTCCAGCAACCCTCAGTTTGTTGTATATTTAAGAGTCTCTTATGGTTTACCTCCCTCTCTGTTTTTATCTGATTTTATTTTTTATTCCCTTCCCTTATGTTCATCTGTTTTGTTTCTTAAATTCCACATAATGAGTAAAATCATATATTTGTCTTACTCTGACTGACTTATTTTGCTTAGTATAATACACTCTAGTTCCATCCATGATGGCAATATTTCATTCTTTTTGATTGCCAAGTAATATTCCATTGTGTGTGTGTGTGTACACACACTTCTGTGTGTACTTAACATATATAGTGTATATATATATACTTCTTTTTTATCCATTCATCAGTTGATGGACATTTGGGCTCTTTCCATAATTTGGCTATTGTTGATAGTGCTGCCATAAACACTGGGGTGCATGTGCCCTTTTGAATCAGTATTTTTATATATTTTGGATAAATACCTACTAATACAATTGCTGGATCATAGGATAGTTCTATTTTTAACTTTTTGAGGAAACTCCATATTATTTTTCAGAGTGGCTGCACCAGTTTGCATTCCCACTAATAATGCAAAAGTTTTCCTCTCTCTCCACATCCTCACCAACATCTGTTTCCTGAATTGTTAATTTTAAGCCATTCTGACAGGTGTGAGGTGGTATCTCATTGTGGTTTTGATTTGTATTTCCCTCATGATGAGTGATGTTGAGCATCTTTTCATGTGTCTGTTATCCATCTAGATGTCTTCTTTGGAAAAGTGTCTATTCATGTCTTCTGCCCATTTCTTAACTGGATTATTTGTGTTGTGGGTGTTGAGTTTGAAAAGTTCTTTACAGATTTTGGGTACTCGCCCATTATCAGATATGTCATTTGCAAATATCTTCTCCCATTCTGTCAATTGCCTTCTAGTTTTTGATCATTTCCTTCACAGTGCAGAACTTTTTATCTTGATGAGGTCCCAATAGTTCATTTTTGCTTTATCATCCTTGATGGAGAAAAATTGAGAGTTTTCCCCTAAGGTCAGGAACATGACAGCGATGTACACTCTCACCACTGTTGTTCAACATACTACTTGAAATCCTAGCCTCAGCAATCAGACAACAAAAAGAAATTAAAGACATCCAGACTGGCAAGGAAGAAGTCAAACTTTCAGTATTTGCAGATGACATGATACTCTATGTAGAAAACCCAAAAGACTCTATGTAGAAAACCCCCCCAAAAATTGCTAGAACTGATAGATGAATTCAACAAAGTTGCAAGATATAAAATCAACATACAGAAATCTATTGCATTTCTATACACCAATAATGAAGCAAGAGAAAGAGAAATCAAGGCATCAATCCCATCAACAATTGCACCAAAAACTATAAGATACCTAGGAATAAACCTAACAAAAGAGGTAAAAGATCTGTACTCTGAAAACTATAGAACACTTGTGAAAGAAATTGAAAAAGTCACAAAGAAATGGAAAGACATTCCTTGCACATGGATTGGAAGAGCAAATATTGTTAAAATGTCTATACTACTCAAAGCAATCTACACATAAAATGCAATCTCTATCAAAATAGCACCAGCATTTTTCACAGAGCTAAAACAAACAATTCTAAAACTTGTATTGAACCAGGAAAGACCCCAAATAGCCAAAATAATGCTGAAAAGGAAAAGCAAAGTGGGAGGCATCACAATCCAAGCTGTATTACAAAGCTGTAATCATCAAGACAATATGGTACTGGCACAAAAACAGACACATAGATCAATGGAACAGAATAGAGAACCCAGGCATGGACCCACAACTGAATGGCCAACAAATCTTTGACAAAGCGGGAAAGAATATCTAATGGAAAAAAGTCTCTTCAACAAATGGTGCTGGGAAAATTGGACAGCAACATGAAGAAGAATGAAACTGAACCACTTTCTTACACCATGCACAAAAATAAATTCAAAACGGATGAAAGACCTAAATGTGATATAGGAAAATCATCAAAATCCTAGAGGAGAAAACAGGCAGCAACGCCTTTGACCTTGGCCACAGCAACTTCTTACTAGACACATCTCCAGAGGCAAGGGAACTGTAGATTCCTTTTAATCTCAATTAAGTGACTAACAAGAAGAAGGCTGACATCAAGTATCCTGTGTAGATGTGGAGCTATTCTCAAGAATTTGTTCCTTAGCCATTTTATTTCTTACACTATTTTATATTTCATCTAAACTACTTCCAACTTCTGCCTTGCATATTGATAACAGCCATATCAACAACTTCAGCCCCATCAATCCCCTGAATTCCAGAATATCCCCATTATTTGTGGTGTAATAAACAGCTGTCCAAGATATTAAGCTTCACACTCTCAAAACACATTGTTTCCACTTTTTGACTTTTCTACGTCAGTGTTGTTTCCTGCTTTAAATATTGGCATCACCAACTATCAATTTCTAGTTACTCAACTGAAATTTTGCTTCTTATCACAAAATCCTATTGTTTCTAAATCTGAAATGCCTCCTGAATAAACTACTGCTTTCCATTTCTCCATGTTCACTATTATTCATTTTAGTTCTTCTCTGTACAATTGATATAATCTCTTTCCTATCTCTATTGTCCCCTCATTACTAATATACCTCAATTTTGAACTCCACAATGCTGTCATATTAGTCTGAAAACACACACACACACATACACACACACACACACACACACACACACCTGCTCATGTCATATATCATATAAAAATTTTTGGCTACCTATTTGCTACTGAATGAAGTTCCAACTCTATAACTTGATATTTAAGCCCTTCAGATTCTGGTATTTTCAGCCTCATCCCCCCTGCTATGCCGTCTCTAATATCTTATATTCTGAACTCACTAGTCTTCTTGATGAACTTATAATATTTTACATACTCTTAGACACCAGAAACTTACTCAACGTCTTCCCTATACTCAGAATGTTCTTTCAAATTTACTAATATATTAAAATTCCACTCATCTTTTAAAGTCAAAATTAAATCTTACCTGATCTGTGGAGCTTTTCCACTGTCTACTTAGAAAAAAATTTCAAAAATCATGTTGTGTTAATATTGTATATAGTACATTAAGATTGTATATAGTACATGAAGATTAATAAATTAATGGAACACTGCAATAGTGGCTCTCCACCTTTTTCCAACCCAAAACATATGGATATATTTATTATTTAAGTTGCTCACTGTGACAGTGATTTCTTCTTCTTCTTCTTCTTCTTCTTCTTCTTTTTCTTCTTCTTCTCCTTCTTCTTCTTTGTCATTTCAGAGGTAGAGTTTCATCAGTTGCATTTAACACCCAGTGCTCATTACATGAAATGGACTCCTTAATGCCCATCACCCAGTTACCCCATCCTCCCCCCACCTCCCCTCCAGCAACCCTCAGTTTGTTTCCTGTAGTTAAGAGTCTCTTATGGTTTGCCTCCCTCTCTGATTTCATCTTATTTTATTTTGTGACAGTGATTCTTAATTGTGTGTGTGTGTTGCATATGTGTTGTGTATGTGTATAAGCATTGGTCTTTGGGGGGAGTTAGTAGTTGGAAAGAAGCCTCATAAGATATTTTTGGTTTTGCTTTTTTTCAGATTTGACTTTCTTAAGCAGATTTTTTTATTTTGTTGAGTAAATCTAATTGCTATTTGCCAATTTTTGTAGAGTGCAAATTAAATGAGTAATTTATTACCTTAGAGCAGCAGTTCTTGATGGAGTTGATTTCTCTCTAGGGGATATTTGGCAATATCTGGAGACAGTTTTGGCTGTCAGACTGGGTGAAGAGAGCTATTGACATCTTACGGGCAGAGGCCAGGAATACTGCTAAATATCCTACAAATAAGACAGCCCTACAAAAAAAAAAAAAAAAAAATTATCTGGTCCAAAATATCAGTAGTGCCAAATTTGAGAAGCTCAGTCTTAAATCTCATAGCTAATGTAGTTTAACATAATTGAAATTCAATACATATTTATGGAATTGGATTAAAAATTAGCACCATGGTCAATCTTTATAGCAGGAACTGGTAGTATTTTCAAAGAAAATAAAATGTTTTGTTTCTGGTGAAAATTAATAAACAACAATCATTCCATAATTATACTTTTTTTGTGTATGTAATCTCCCACCTCATTCAGTTTGATTTTACTTTTCCAGATTATATGTGCATACATGTCTACGGAAACACACATACCTATTGGACAAATTAGTCTTTTAGGTTATGGTTTTAGAGAAACCATCAAAATGTTGGAATTCTTTAAGTGTAGTTTTGTTGGTCACAAATTATGCTGATTTTGTAAATGATAATAACATCTTCTTAAGTGTTATCAATCATCAACTTTGTTAATTTATAATTTATTTAATATATCCAATTAAATAATAAAATTGAATAATCCATCATGTAACAATTCTTAGTCTTCCTTGATCAAGTATGGCACTATAGAACTAAAGAAATTAATATTAAAATGGTATTGTGTAACACAATATTTATTACATCTCCAAGGCTTTAATATAAAAGTTTCTTTGTATATCAAAAATAACTTTTCTTACTCTATCAGATAAATTTAATTAAAATTTGCAAATAAACTCTGGTCTCATAAATCCCTTTTGCTTTCAAAAGCAATGAAATTCCTGAATTACTAAATGAGTTCAACTTGTTTTATATCTCATTCAGCTGAATGCTTACCATTACCACAATGATATCAGAAAATGACTGCTTAGGAGTTACTATTTACATTCATGGATCATAACTGAAGAAAAAAAATATTATTGAATTACAACAACTATATGTTTTTTAAAGGGAAATGTACTGTTTTTATGGGTTGGATTTAGAGATGCAGGTGTCTCTACTTGTCTGTTTACCCACAGATCTTGACCATGTGTGAAGCAGGACTGGCAGGGATCTAATTGCCTGAAATAAAAGGAGTGAGGAAAGAAGTATACTTTCAAGAAAATGGGACAGTACAGAAAAGGAGTTTTGTACACATAATAGTGGCTGTCACTCAAATTGAACTATGCTACAGTCTTGAAGGAGGCTAGACTGGAAGAATTAGAAAAGCATTATTTTTCACTTAAGTCTCTGTATGGCAATGAGAACCCAAGGCAACACAGTTTTATAGATTCAGGGAGTTTGGCTGAAGGGTGATTATCCTAATGGAGTTATTTGAATGGTATCAGGGCATGGAATGAATAGAGTGGTCTAACTATAAAAGTGGACTGAACTCCATTTAAGGTTGAAGAAGAAGTTGTCCAGTTCTCAAGTATAGGAACTAAGGTCTAGACAGGAAGAGGGAGAGATACCACATTATCTCTGATATTTAGATTAGGAAAATAAATGTACAATTGAATAGAATACATATTTAGAAGGTGAGAGAACACCTAACCAAGATGTTTGATGAATGTTGCATATCAACAATTTTAATTATAATTCTGTTATTAATTTAAAAAATGTTTTGTTACGGGAATCTATTCCCTAATTCTATTGCCTAATCTGCATTATACATTTTGAGACTCCATTAAACAAAAATTAAATTTGTCATCTCTCTAGATAGATTTGTTATATATATGGTAAATTTGTTTTTTTTTAGATTTTATTTATTTTTGAGAGAGAGACAGAGCGAGCGAGAATGCAAGCAGGGGGAGCGGCAGGCAGAGGGAGAAGCAGGCTCCCCGCTGAGCAAGCAGCCCAATGAGGGACTTGATCCCGTATACGTGTGCATGTATTCCTATATATGAAATTTGATTTTCTTTATATAAGCATTTTTTCTATCACTGGGATAGTTACATTTATTCATGTGGTGTGTTCTCTCTTAATATGCATTTTATAGTGAATAAACAATAATTAGAAATCTATTTTTTCAAAAATTGTGTGTGAAAATAGTCTAGAAACCAGAGATATAATTAATTGTACATATTTATCAGATTTTCTCTTTCTGTAAGCAAAACACTTGAACTAAATATCTTCAAAATCTATATGAAAATTTTAAGAATGTATTTCCATCTTCAGGATATTCCAACTCCTGTTGACATCCTACTTCAACATTTTACTGTAAAATAGGATTTTTTTTCCACTTTAAGAAAACTATTTCACTTGCTATCTTGTCCAAACTTAAAAGGTGACTGAATCTTTCACTGCAGCATCTGTACAATAAGCATTAATATAGTTCAGTGGTGAGCAAATTATTTATCATGAAAAATTATATTCATGATAATTTTTCTCTTTTAAAATAAAAATAAATGTATATACTTCCTTGAGGAAAGTAAAAAAATACTTTAAGCTAGGTTGCTTATTTTATAAAAGATTCCAATAGAAAAAAATGCAATTCTAAAATCATTAAAACATTAATATTTGAGGTTATAATATTTTGTCTATTATTCCTATTACATCTGCATAGTATTTTAGAATTCACCAGATATAGTCACATATATCATGTGTTTATATACTCAAAAAATAAACAGAAGAGTTGGGTTTGGAAGAAATCTTTTTTTGTCATCATAAAAAATTAAATATTCAACTCAGAATTGTCACACGGTTTTAATGTAGGAATACGGGGAGATTCAGGAAATAACAGGGTGCCAAATTATCCAGATACCAGCAACAACGATAAGGCAGTTTGGCCAGTAAGGTCCACAAGGGAAATAGGGGGTGAGTGGTATGTTCACAGACCAGTGAGAAATGGAAGCCTGGAAAAGATCCCCCTTGACAGGAGTTATGATCGTTCAGGAATTCAATCACTTCTAGAAAGGTGACTCAGGAGGGGAAAAAGCAGAGAGTAAATGCCTAGGCATTCTCCCATTTAAGAAATCTCTGATTTTTAGTTTGGTCCATTGCTGCCAGAAATAAAAATGAGATTGTCCCACCTCCCTTGCAATGAATTGGTCATATAACTAAGTTCTGACCAATGTGACAAAAGTAGAAGTGTTAAGGACAATTTCTGAGATGTGTTCTTAAAGGAAATGAGCTTGTCTTCTTTCGTTTCTGGAATACTTCCTGCTCAATGAAATATAAATATATGGCTGCAACTTGAGAGTCCCTTAGTGAGGATGGCTGAGCTAGTATCTTCCTTTTGCCCCTCCACATTGATTCTCCATATTTCTATGTCTTGTCTGCTGCCCTAGAAGGCTGATAGGTACGGGCTTCATTAACCCTAACCCGCTCACTTGCCCTCTCGTTTGCAATTGGATTTAGGCAATGGGAAACCTAGTCAGAATATTAGAAAAAGAGATAAGAGTGAGCTCAGGCTGTTTCCCAGTTGCTTTCAGAATTAATGATTCGGTTGCTACTAGCCTTGGGTTTTTAGTGTATCTCAACCATACCCTTTAATATAATCATTTTATAAACAAACTGTTCACATGTTATCCTAATTCGAGTTATCCCTGTTTCCTGTTGGAACTCTCAGGAGAGTGGTGGAGTAAAAAAATAGAAGGATCCCGGGACCCATGAAGAGCAGACTTACACTGCATTCCCTAAATATTGATTTATTTTATATGAGAGAGATCATACGCTTCTAATTTTTAGTGTCCGATACAGTTTTGGGTTTACTTTATCTGACTGACAATTTAATGTTAACATAATGATTATTGTGGTTGCCTACAATATTAAGATTGTCCAGTTGAAGTTTAGAAAGGGAAATGATTGATCAATGGGTACACATCGATAGAAATGCCTAGGCATTTATTCTCTGCTTTTTCCCCTCCTGAACCACCTTTCTAGAAATGACTGAATTCCTCGATGATCATAGCTCCTGTCAAGGGGGGTCTTCTCCAGGCTTCCATGTCTGGAAGCTACAGTTAGCTTGTTTTATTAAAATCATTATTTACAGAGTATCTATTATGATCCAGAAACCCTGTTATATATTGAAAACATGGACAACAATAAATGTGGCTTTCTAACTTCCTATTTTAGACCCCCCTCTGCAGTGATTGTACATAGGACTTTCTACTTGAGAGAATTGTAGGATGATCCCTGTGGACAGAATAGCACTCTTATTGTCCATTTTCTGAAAGCAATTGTTTGGACATACAGTGGAATCTAGTTTGAAAAGACATTCTGTATAGGCCATCATCACTTCCCTCCTGTTCTTCCCCATATTCCCACTGTTTTGTTTGTTGTTTGGTTGTTTGGTTTCTTGCACATGAGTTTTTGTCTCAGGGTCTGCTTCAAGGAGAACAAAATTCTAAGGTGTTTTATTTATTTCCAGATTTTTTTCCATTCACTTCAACAGAATGATTTTCTGCCTTCTGTCAGAACCATAATATCTCAGTTATAATAAACATGAAATAAGTCATGAGTATGGATAGGAGTCTCTGCTGCTTTTTTCTTCTTCAAGATTTTATTGGCTCTTCTTGGCCTATGGTACTTCCATATAAACTTTGAAACCACCTTACTTACAATAAAAACTTGCTAATATTTTGAATGAAGTGGCATTATATCTATGGATTAATTTTGGAGAATTTGTGATATCATACTATTGAATTTGTCAAAACCAGGATAGGGTATAATCCTCCACTTATTAAGTTCTTTATTTTTATCTAGGTAGTTTATTTGGTAAAGTTCTTGCACATTATTTATTAGAAGTTTTAAATGTTATTTTAAATGACATTATTTTTAATTTTACTTTGTTCACCATATATAGAAATACAATTGATTTTCCCAAATCGATCTCACACATTCACTCATTAATTCTCATATTTTATCTGTACTCTCACATGATATAACAATGGAAAAAAAAGAAGAGGAATATTCCAACAACTATCTCGTATATTCCTGTATGAATCTTCATTATGCACAATTAATGTCCTGATTTTCTCCTTGTATTTTAGGAATAGCAGTGGCATATTTCTTATTGTCTTTGTGTTCCAGAATCTATGTTGGCCTGCTTGTCCTGCTCATATGAACTTCTGTAAGTTACCTCAATCTTGGATTGCTTCTGATTATCTCTTCCACTTTCATTTGGTAGATAACCCTTTATAAATATAGCCTGAGCTTTCATGAATACTGCATATCAACTCTTTTTTTAAAATCTCAGTAGATTAATTCCATAACTTCATTCATATATTTATCCATTCCTTCAGCAAATATTTACTGAGTGCCTATTCTGTGAGGCCCTGGACTATAGGAAGGAAAAAAATCAATCTTGCTCTTTTGGGGCTTAATTTTACTGAGGAAAGACAGATAACACATTAATTCTCAAACTCTCATTGCATCATCATAACTGATTCAACATATTTTGTGCATTTTTAGACTTACAGCCAATGCCAAGCTAACTGTAATTAGACATTCTCTAGGGTTGACTTATCCTACAGCTGCCTGAAGCCCTGTGTGGACAGTTAGGCATTGGGTATGCTTTTTACCTCTTTATGTAAAACTTGAGCCACTGAAGTAGTTAAGCAACCAGTTTCTATATTTGTTAAATGTAATAAACTGTGAAATGAGCTGGTTCATTGTTCATTTTTCACATATTCAAACATAAAATGAGAATGCATTCTTATGACAGACAGCATTTGTTCATTTTTCTATATGGGAGAATGAACTGTTTCATTACTTATCATTAGCAGCCTATTTATATAATAGGGTGGTGAAAAAATAATGTCAAAACCAATTGGAGTTGTAGGACAATTTTGGATTTATAGCATGCAATTAATCAAATTTGTGATTACACTATGGTAATAATCCTGCTTGGTGAAAAGTACTGAAGAATCTGTAAAGGGTCAGAGGTGTAGTTACCAATCGTTTATCAATCTATATCTATCTCACTATAATAAATAAACTAAATTGACTTATGTAGAACACTAAATCAAATAAATATGCAAAGAAAGACATTGGGTGGTATCATCTAATGATGTGAGCCTAAAGCACTTAGGAAAGGAATTAAAGGAAGGAAGGAAAATGGTGTGGAAGCAGAAACGAGGAGCTGGTAGCAAAGACAATACCTACCCAAGCCACTGTATGAGAGAGCTAAGGACAAAGAATGTCCCCAGGAAAGAGCTCATATTCCTAAGAGAAAGAAGGAAATAGTTCAATAGAATACTATTTCAGGGAAAAGGGAATTTGGCTTATGAGGGCTGGGAAGATACAAAGTAGGAGTATTGCAGGAGTTGAGAAATGGAGTTAGATGAAAGGTTTATAGAACTGAGTGGGGGAAGAGCCTGTGTGCTAAGGAATGACTTGGATCTCTTAAGATCCTTGAGTTCCTTGTATACTGAGGTAAACCAAGTTGGAGGGTAAATCAGAACTTTCCACGATGAGGACAAAATGATGAAACTTAGTGGTTAATAGGCAGTAAGGGTGGAGGTTTTGTTAGGAATATATAGAATCCTAAGTCTTGTCTCAAAATGTTGGTCTTATTTATTTGGAGCAATCTCTGGTAAAGCAAACTCCCTTTTCTATGATGTTACCTTCCTGAACATCCACCCAACAATTTTTAGAGTATGACAAACATTTGCTCATTGTCCACTAGACTTTAATGGGCTTCTTTTGAGAGAAAACTCTCAACACTGAGAAACTTCTATCATTAGCAAATGGGTTTCTTTTTTTTTTCTCTCTCTCTCTCTCTGGTGACCTGACGATCTTAAATTACTCTGATTATCTTCAGGATGAACAAAGTGTATACTCCTTAATGAACGGGGATCTGCATTTTCTTGATCCTCATCTTTTCCACAAATATCATTACTCAACCGTATCGAATAATTGCTATGCACCTTAATTTCCCACCCTCTACCACATGTGGTTACCTCTTTCCAGGACCTCCCTTATAATTCCTTTGCCTCTCTAATGCCTCTTCAATTGAAAAGACTCAGTTAACCTTACCTCCAGATGCCTGACCCTAAATCTCAAAAGCGATTCAAGGCTTAAAGGCTGCCATAGCAACCTGGCTTTATGGCTACAAACTACTAGACACTAGAATCAACTGCTATACTATACATTCCTTGTCTATTTTGCATCAAATGATATTCAGGGTTGGGTATTACTGATAAGGAGGGGAAACTATTGTATTAAAGGGGGAAAAACACATGCTAAGGATAAGTTCACAAAATTTATGTGAAGGATTTGTACAGTAACAACCATATGGTTGTCCTTAGAAATACTTGATAGGGAATACTATTGCAAACAGGATTACAGTTTAGAACAATTCTAAAATGGGGTCAGTGGCTACAAAAATTTTTTCTTGTCACTACAAATATATGTATAACAAGATGAAAATTTGAATAAGATAAAGTCCAGCCAAGACTAGTGTCAAAACCACTCAAATTGTCTGAATTTCAAGAGCCCTTTTTTTTAGAGAATCAAAAAAAAAAAAAATTTAAGAAAGGAAGAAGCAGGCACATCACATCACCTCTTAAAGCAGTTTTTAAGGAGAAATTGTGATGGAGTTTGGGAGAGTTTTGAATATAAGCTAAGAATCCAATTATCAGGAGAAAAAAATGTTTAAGGGGGTGATATGAGCTCAACTGTATCAATGCAAAATTTATGTAGTGCAGTCCTAACCCAGTACCTCCAAATGCGATGACTGTATTTAGGTATAAGGCTTTTAAGGAGGAAATTAAGGTAAATTGAGGACCTATGGGTAGATCCTAATCCAATATGACCAGGGTCGTTATAAGAAGAGGAGGTTAAAACACAGACATCCTCACACAGAGATGACCATGCAAAGATATCAGAGGAAGCTGGCCATCTATAAGTCAAGGAGAGAAGTTTTAGAAGAAACCAGCCTTGCCAACACATTGATCTCAGACTTGTATTCTCTCAGACTATGAGGAAATCAGTTTTTGTTGTGTAGGCCACCCAATCTGTGATACTTTGTGATGGCAGCCCTGGAAAACTAATACAAGTGGTTCAAAAATAAATATATGGGGCGCCTGGGTGGCTCAGTTGGTTAAGCAACTGCCTTCGGCTCAGGTCATGATCTCAGGGTCCTGGGATCGAGCCCCGCATTGGGCTCCCTGCTCGGCGGGAAGCCTGCTTCTCCCTCTCCCACTCCCCCTGCTTGTGTTTCCTCTCTCGCTGTCTCTCTCTCTGTCAAATAAATAAATAAAATCTTAAAAATAAATAAATAAATAAATATAAGTAGTTTTCCTGAAAATGATTATCTTGACAACCACACTGGCTTAATAATTTTTGTTGCTGAAGATGACTGTTTGGTTGTAATTAGGGTAGGATGAACTAAATATTTATGAGTCCCTGTTGTCTTTCCCATTCTGACAAAGACTATTCACTTGATGGCTTTCTTCAGTTAGTGGTAGTAGACAGCGGAAGCTAGGTAGATTGCTTTCTCTGTCTCTTCCTGCTACTAAAGACCTCTGAGCCTACTCAAAAGAGGGAAGAAATAGGAAAACAGTGGTTCATTATAATCTTACCTATAGCGATTTTATTCATTGATTTAGCTTAAATGTTATAAAAATATATGGCTACATATATCAATGGATTTATTATTTTTTCTTTTTATGATTGATTGACTCAGTGCATGTGTGGTAAATGCCCCAATGACAATAGTTATTGAAAAAAAAATATTGTAAATGCATGAGGTAATTAAATAACCCAAAGAGAAGGTATTATATTGAATGTATGATGCATATTCTTATACAGTTACCAAAATGTAAACTGTCTATAAAGATAGACTGACTTTATTTATTTATTTTTTTTAAAGATTTTATTTTATTTATTTGACAGAGAGAGAGAGAGACAACTAGAGAGGGAACACAAGCAGGGGTAGTGGGAGAAGGAGAAGCAGGCTCCCGGCCGAGCAGAGAACCCGATGCGGGGCTCGATCCCAGGACCCCGGGATCATGACCTGAGCCGAAGGCAGACGTTTAACAACTGAGCCACCCAGGTGCCCCAAAGATAGACTGACTTTAGATCATTATATTTGCAAGTGTCATTTAGAATAATGTGAGGTTATTACACACAAAATTTTGCATTATTTCTTTATAAAATTTAGTTTATACTATTTACTCCAGAATTATAAATGCGTATTGTAATAGGAAGAGTTGAAATCAACTTAATAGGGTGAATATGAGAATCTTTTAATTAATTTCATAAAAGATCTGTAGTTAACATTATTAATTAGTCTAGTTGACTGATAACATGTTTATAGTAATTTCAGAATCATTTTTCTGGGTACGTTTAACACCTGGTCAAGATTTCAATTACGAACATCTTTAAAAAACTGCAATTTAGAAGTAATAAAATGTTGAAGAACTGCTACCTAATAGGAAACATTGGTGAGTCAGATTTTTTTCAAAGCTGATTTTTCACTTGGTGTTAAAGTGGGGCTCTGAGCTGGCACTTTTATTTTTAAAAAATTAATGCATTTGAGAAAAGTGAGAGATTAAAGAAAAGCAACACTTAATTCTATATGAAAATAATACAGTTTTAGAAGATCCATTGCAAATTCAGGTAACTCATATTTTATTGTTATTCAAATTGTTCATTTCATTAATATTTAACAGGATGTCTGTGTATTCCCATTTTGCTTTGGCCATTGAAAAATGACTACATGTGAAAATAACTATACTTCAAGCAGAAACATTTTAAATAAATGACTAATGTCTAAAAGAATACATATTAAAAAGCACATGTTTTTAAGATATTCAAATTTTAAATTAGGCATATGTACATTTTAATAGAAGATTCAGTAACTTGATGGTATGGTTTTAATTATTTCTAAGAATGATAGATACATTTTCATTGTTTATTGTAAATTTAGAAAGCAAAGCATGCTTTTCTTTTCAAATGCAACCTCTTTAATCACATCTCTTTTAGCAAAAAATATTTGTCAGTTTTTTATTGAGATGCAATTAATATGTCAATTTAGTAATAATGGCACACACTATCCATGCGTGTATATATATATATATAACAGTTTACATATTTTATTCATTTAATACTTACAAAACCTTATAAATTAGCTTTTTGCTAATATCCTATTTCAGAGTGATAGTAGATGAAGCACAAAGAGATTAATTAGGTTAATATGTGTCTTTTTATTTCACATGCGAGAACTCTGACACATAATTTGAACACTTCAATACTTAAGAGTTATGTAACTCTATAAATTTTATCTGCTGTACTTTTGAATAAATTATTGTATTAACATTATACATATAACCTCTCATGATGTGCTTTCTGGTTTTATCTGTGCACTATTTTGACCATAATACAAACAAGAACCCTTTCACACTTACCTAAGATATTGCCCTGCCCTCATCGCTGGCAGAATTTCAAACACAGAGAAGAAACAGAGACCAAGTGGCTCATATTGTCAGTAGTTTAATAACTCAGCTTTGTCACTGGAGTCTTAACTTGGTTCCAAGACTTTTCTATTATTTGCATTAGATTGAACGTTACATCCTTGTCTTTGTTCCTAAAGTAGCTTTCTGTCCATGAGAATTTGAACCTCGTCCTTACATCTTCATCCTTAAAATTGCTGAATCCCTGTTTCTATGACTATTTTACTGAAAAATCCTACTGTGTTTTTATTCATATAGGACTCTCAAAATTCTATCTTTGACACATTTTATATTTTAAAGACTATTTATTTAGAGCAGTGTTAGGGTCACAGCAAAATTGAGAGAAAAGTACAGAGATTTCCCGTATAACTTCTGCCCACACGCATGTAGAACCTCCTCAATTATCAACATCTATCAGAGGGGAGCATTTATTACAATTGATGATCTTACAATGGCACACTGTAATCACCCAAAATTCATAGTTTACATTATGTTCGCTCATGCTATTGTACATGATATGGGTTTGGACTTATGGATAATGACATCTATCCATTATTATAGTATTATACAGAGTACTTTCACTGCCTGAAAACTCCTCTGTGCTCCTCCTATTCATCCCTCGCACAACCCTCAAATCCTGGAAACCACTGATCTTTTTACTATCTCCATAGTTTTGACTTTTCCAGAATGTCCTTTCTTTGGAATCATACAGTATTATAGCTTTTCCAGATTGGTTCCTTTCACGTAGCAATACACATTTAAGGTTCCTCAATGTCTTTCCATGGCTTGATAGCTTGTTTATTTTTAATGTTGATAATATTCCATTGTCTAGATATTCCACAATTTATTTATCCACTCACCTGCTGAAGGACATTTTGGTTGCTTCCAAGTTTTGATGATTATGAATATAGCTGCTATGGACATCTGTGTGTAGGTTTTTGCATGGACATAAATTTTCAACTTCTTTGGGTAAATACCAAGCAATACAATTGCTGGATCATATGGCAGAGTATGTTAATTTTGTTAAAAAACTACCAAACTGTTCTCCAAAGTGGCTGTACTATTTTGCATTCCCACTGGCAATGAGTGAGAGTTCCTGTTGCTATACATCCCTGCCAGCACTTGAATGTCTTCAGTGTTCTTGATATTGGCCAATCTACTAGGTGTATGTTGGCAACACATTGCTGTTTTAATCTGCATTTCCCTGATGACTTAGAATATGGAGCATTTTATTTGTCATCTGTTAATGTTTTTGGGGGCTGTTAAGGCCTTTGGCCTGTTTTTTAATTCTTTTTTTTTTTCTTCTTGTTGAGTTTTAAGTGTTCTTTGTTTATTTTCAATAACAGTCCTTTATCAGATGTGTTTTTTTGCAAATATTTTATCCCAATCAGTGGCCTGTCTTCCTATTTTCTTTTCTTTTTTTTTAAAGATTTTATTTATTTATCTGAGAGAGAGAATGGGAGACAGAGAGCATGAGAGGGGGAGGATCAGAGGGAGAAGCAGACTCCCCGCTGAGCAGGGAGCCCGATGCGGGACTTGATCCCGGGACTCCAGGATCATGACCTGAGCCGAAGGCAGTCGCTTAACCAACTGAGCCACCCAGGCGCCCTGTCTTCTTATTTTCTTAACTTTGTTTTGCACAGAGTAGAATTTTTAAATTTTATTGACGCCCATCTTATCAATTATTCTTTTCATGATTGATTTTTCTAAGAAACTTAACATTTTTTAAAAAGATTTTATTTATTCATCTGAGAGAGAATGAGAGAGAGCACGAGCAGGGGGGAGGAGCGGTGGGAGAGGGAGGGAGAGGGAGAAGCAGAGTCCCCGCAGAGCTGGAAGCCAGAAGCATGACTCAGTCCCAGGACCCCCAGGATCATGACCTGGGCCAAAGACAGATGCTTAACCAACTGAGCCACCCAGGTGCCCCTCTCTTTCATTTTTAAAGGATAATTTTGCAGTGTACAGAACTCTGTTTTTGTTTTTCTCTTAACATTAAATGTTCCACTCCAATCTCTTATATGCATTGTTTCTGAGGGGTTGGATATAATTCTAATCTTTATTTCTCTGTGGTTAAGGTTTTTTCCTCTTGTATCGTTTAAGATTTGTTCTTTATTTTTTTATTTTATGGAGTTTGAAAAATAACATGACTCGCTGTTGTTTTTCTGGGCAGTTTTCCTGCTTAGTGTTCTTTGTGCTTCCTGAAACTGTGGTTTGGTGTTTAACATGAATTTCGGAAATTCTGTCATTATTATTTCAAATATTTCTTCTCTTATTTTCTCTCTTCCCTTTTGGGATTCCCATTAGGCATATGTTGTCGTTGCTTCTTTTGTAGTTGTCCCACACAGGGACAGGTTCTGGTTTTATTTTTGTTTTTCAGTCTTTGTTTTATTTGCTTTTTAGTTTTGAAGATTTCTAAGGAGATATTCTGAAGCTCAGAGACTCTTCCCTCAGCTGTGCTCAGCCTACTAAGCCCACTAAAATCAATCTTCATTTTTGTTATGATTTTTATCTCCCGTATCTTTTTGGTTCTTTCTTAGATTTTCCATTTCTTCTGCTTTCATTGCTCATTTGTTCTTGCATGCTGATTATCTATTCGAGCCCTTATCATGTTAATCATAGTTGTTTTAAATTCCCTGGTCTGATAATTGCGACATCCCCCCACTTCTGGTTCAGACGCTTGCTGTCTTTTCAATTGTGTTTTTGCTGTTTGGTATGCCTTGCAATTTTTTCTTGAAAGGCAGAAATGATATATTGGGTAAAAGGAATGTTATAAATAGTATTTTAGTAATGTGGTGGTGAGGTGTGAATGGAGGGGAGGCATTCCGTAGTGCAAGGGTTTAATTACAGGTTTTTAGTGAGCCCTTGTCTCTGTTCTGTGAACATCAGAAGTATTCAAGTGTTTTTCAGTTGTTTTTTTTTTTAACAACTGATAATAAAGTTATTAAAAAGGTTAATTTAAGCATCTGCATTGGTGACTTCAACTTCCACTCCTGGTTCAGTGCTAATGGAAGTAATCTGTTTAACAATCTCAGAAGGATTGTGCAGGTCAGCGGGTGGCTCGTGAATATTTTGAAACAATCCCAAGTCTTAGATCCTTCACAGGACATCTTCTTGCAGTGGTTCTCAGAGTCTTACAGGCATGAAACTGGTCCTTTCATTCTGAGATTCTTCTTCTTCTTTTTTTTTTTTTAAAGATTTTATTTATTTGTCAGAGAGAGAGTGAGAGAGCACAAGCAGGGGGAGCAGCAGGCAGAGGGGGAAGCAGGATACCCGCTCAGCAGGGAGGCAATGTGGGGCTGGATCCCAGGACTCCCAGATCTTGACCCGAGGGGAAGGCAGCTGCTTAACCGACTGAGCCCCCCCAGGCGTCCCATCACTTTGAGATTCTTATCCCTTGGGTTTTTTTCCCCCCTCCCACTTTTGGCAGGAGAGAATGTCTAGAGTGGGCTGGAGTTGGGGATTTCCCTTCCCTCAGGTCAGTTAGGCTCTGATAAAATTCAGCTGCAGGGGAGGTTCTGGTTAACTAGCTTCTCCTGAAGGCAGGCCCTGTTAAGAAGAACAGAATGCTCTGGTGTATTTCAAAATAGTTTCTTTCCCTCTCCCCCTACCCAAAGCACGGGGTGGGGGTAGGGCGGATTTTTCTCCAGTATTTATTGTGAGAACCTGGTGTGGCTCCCGGAGGAAAATCTCACGGAACTGTGGAGGGTCTTCTATGACTGAGTTCCCTCTGCAGGTTTTCTCTCTCAGAGCTATTCACTCTGAGCATGCGGTTAATTCTTCGATTACAGTTCAAGTTTTCCAGCACTGGTTCCCGTGGAGGTGTCCGCTGGTGAGTCCGTGCTCCAGGAAGGTAAGCCGTGACTCCCTGTATTTGTGAAAGGAATCTGTTCAGAGCTTCCCCTGCCCAGCCATACTTGCAGACAAAACTCATGGGGGTCTGCACTCGGCCCTAACTCTTTGTTTTTCTAGGTCACAGTGCCCTACATTCTTGGAAAGTAGACCCCAACTACAAAACCTAATTCTTCTCTTCGACCCCGTCCCCACACCCCCATCATGGGTACAGCTGTAACCCTCTCACATCCTGCAAAACCTTTTAAAAGGCCCAGCCTGCCAGAAACTCCCGGCGACATCTCTCTTGACGTCTGGCCCCTCTCCTCCCTTGGAGGGTGAATCAACTCTGTCCTGCTTGTTGCTCTACTCTCTGCAGTTCTTTGCTGCCCAGGTCACCAGCCCCCCTAACAGTATGCCTGTCTGTCTTTCCAGTCTGGGGGGCAACAGTTTGCCTTGTGTCCTCACCTCCTTTATGGATCCTACATTGTGGACTTTCCAGTCTTCAGAGCTTTTTATTTGTTTGGATAGGTGGTGATTTCTAAGCTCCTTATGTGCAGTTTGGAAACTGGAAATCCCTTGATATGCATTATTCACTTCTGGGCTATTTGCATTATGTACTGTTAAGCTTTCCTTGTACTGAATGCCTCGCTTACCAGCGCATGCTTGTTGTTTCTCCATCACTGCGGTATTCCATTTGGTGTTTTGGATTTTTCAAATCTCCTGATGACAACATTACTTGGGCAGCCTTTTTCATTACTGAGTACCAGCTGACAGGTACATATCTATTGCTAACTGAAATACTGCACCCTGTGCAGCAGGGTTTATGAGCAGCTTTGCTAATTTGAAGATTGTAAAAGGAAATTAGAGGCTTGCTTTTTATTTCCATGGTCCTACTACAGACATTTTATCAAATAGGAACACATGAGTTTGAAAATGAACCTGGTTTAAAATAATAAAGCTAAATTAACCATGAAATATAAACCATACAGAAATTAAAAATCCTGTCAAATGATTACTTAATTTAAGGCTCATTGAATATTGTTTTCTTCTATGTGCAGATTAATTTTATTGGCCATATCAACAACATGTTTCATTTTTAGTTTTTTGAGATTTACAGTGTTCTAGGCATTTGGTAGGTCAATTTGCTTAGTTTTAATTAGGTAATTATACTACAGTCAATAGTGTTGATATCAACAGAGCATTTTTGCAGATAAATTTCAAAACAAGGAAATTTTATTATTCCTGGAAAAATTTCACTCAATGCTCTTCAAAAATCATGCAAAGGTTTATTTCGATGGTTTTTGCCGTGTACAAGCAGACTTAATTGAAGAGTTGAGTGCTTTTTTAGTATACTCATTAAGTAATGACAGCAATCAGGTGAACTGAAGACTCAACTAGGTTTTTTTTTGGTATTAACTATAATCTGACTTTATTTGGTTAATTGCCTTAGTATTTTTGCTAACTTTACCATGTTTATATGTATTTTTTAAATAAGGACAAATACAAATTCAAAATCTTAATTCTTGTTGAAAATAAGGAAGGTGATTTCCTTTTCTTAGAGCATTTACTGTAGAAAACTTGTAATTCTTAATTTTTTCATCTCTTTGAAATGTATTACATCTTTTAAAAGTGAATTAAGTCTCTTGCCAGCTTTAAGACCCAGAAATGCCATGCTCAAGGACCTGGGAACCATTTCTTTGAAATAGCACCTCTATCTCCCAGTTGTTGTGGGAGATAGGAGCCTAATGTCCATGGGTGCCAAGTTGTAGAACTCCCTCTTATACTAGATAGGAGAAATTTAAAGCCAATTAAGTGACACAAATGGTCACTCCAGTTACCGAGTACATTTAGAGTAAGTTTTTTTGACAAATGGTGCTGGTGAGTCCTCTGAGTTGAGGACTAGTTATTGTTTATCTTGTGAATGCATATAATGAGTTGTATCTTATTGACCATATAAAAGGGTGAGACTTTGGTCTTTAAAATCTCTTAGCAGTTTACCTGTGATGCAAATCACAATCTGGTTTATTCAATAATAAAATTGTTTCTTTTATGTTTGTGGAGAGGTTTTGTGAGATGAGAGGAAATTTTGTTTTTAATTATATTTCCCGACAAATAGAACTACTACATTATTCTTAGCATTTGCGATCAAAAAAATTGGAGCACGACGAGGAGAGAGCCCTTAAAGTCAACCAATGAAATCAAATGCTATTTCTTTAAAACAATGATAATATTAATCTTAAGATATTAACACCTATGCAACTAGTTATTTCATGTTTTGAAGTGTCAGAACTTCAGAGAATCATAACCCACAGAAGTACAAATTTTTAAAAATACCTTCAAACATAGCCTGTGGTAGCTTTTAGGTTTTTATATTTTCCAAAATGCTAAGTTGCATTGAATTTTTTTTTTTGAAAATAGTTCTTGATCTTGAGCTTATAATTTGAATGCTTTCCAATTTTTTTAATACAAAGCTTGAATTTTCAAATACACCAGTGAGGATGGGGGAGATGGAGACATTCTGCCACATTTCTATATTAGTATTTGCATTTCTCATACATTTATACATTATTATCTGGGAATTAGCTTTATAGCAAAGATCTATGTAATATCCAGGTGGTAATTTCTGGAAAGAGTTATATAAAAACTGCATCTTAGGAAATACTTAAATGTTAGCCATTAGCAGGTTTATCCCTTTTCAAATCTTTTAAATTTTGTATCTTTTTAAATATATTCTGTATTTAGAGATAAAATATAATTTAGCAAACTCCTATTGAGTACCTGATATATACTGAGCAAAGTACATTGTCTTTGATTTTAATGTATTTTTTTCACTTAAGATGTGGACATTTACTTGTGTTTAAAATTATCCTTTTAAAATGCCATTTTAATGATTGTCCTATATCTCCTTCTGTACTAATGTAATTCTTCTAGTGTGGGTCATATTTGTTTTTAAATTCTTACCTATTTTGCTAATATTGAAATAGACCTGAATATACATTGTAGTGACAGATATTGCAGAACTAAGAAATCAGGGGGGGCATTTCTTTACTGTTATTCTTGGGTAGAATATGTTAACATTTATATGACTCAGTTTCCTTGCTTGTGAAATGAGGATAAAAAGACTACCTACTTGATCATTTTGTTTAGGACATTAAATGAGTTAGTGCAGGGGCGCCTGGGTGGCTCAGTCGTTAAGCCTCTGCCTTCAGCTCAGGTCATGATCCCAGGGTCCTGGGATCAAGCCCCGCATCGGGCTCCCTGCTCCGCGGGAAGCCTGCTTCTCCCTCCCCCACTCCCCCTGCTTGTGTTCCCTCTCTTGCTGTGTCTCTCTCTGTCAAATAAATAAAATCTTAAAAAAAAAAAGTTAGTGCACACGGCACTGTCCCTGGAAATGTGTTTAAGTAAATGCCAACTAGTTTGATTGTTACAGGTGTAAGTAGTAGAGAATCTGGATTAAGTAACCCTGGCCTAAATATAATCTTCAAGTAACACATGCTGCATGTGTAAATGCATGAAGAATTATTATAACATCTTATTAAATGAAATAATAGTAAAACATACAAATTGATATCTGAATATATGGAAAAAAGTACCAAATTAGAAGAGTCAAATAAAGCTTTTAGTTAGAGGTAACATCTTTTGAGTCTTAGAAGATGAATAAGAAGGTCTGAGGAGAAAAAGTTGTCAGTGTGAAGAGAAGTAAAAAATTACATTTTTTTTTTTTTAAAGAGTACAGTAAGTGGTGTTGCAAAATGAATGACCCAGAGATTGGAAAGCTGTATCTAATCACTAATACACACAGAAACAAACTCCTACCCAATTACTTCCTTAATTATAAACATAGTAATACTCGAGCTCTAGTTGCAAACTAAATTAACCCCTCCCCCATTTTCTTGGGTGCTAATTGAGAATGTTCTGGGAACCATGGAAGAGAGAGGTAAGGAATCCTCTTCTATTTCAGGATCACATCTGCTTATTTGGAGGGTACAACTGCAGAAATATAAAATTATTGTCCACCAGATTATTTTGTCTATATCTGTGAAGTTATCCTAGACAAAGATTAGAATCTTAAGGTTGGAGAGTGGTAGAGGTTGGTTAGCAAATTTGTGTATGCAAACAAACTCTCTTATGTACATATACTCTGACTCTAAATATCCATTCAACTCTAAGAAATCAGTTTCATTATCAGCCCTGGCACCAGGCCCCTCAACTGATACATATCATTAAGATCATTACTTATCTCAATCACCATCTCCATTCTATCGCAAAAATGATGGCTAAGAGAGCAGGTGATGACAATGTAATACCTGGTTTCAGATGGCAAGGCTGGAAAACACCAGTGTAGCATTGTGACAGTTTGAATACTGTATTTTTTTAATGTAGCAGAAAATAAAATTTTGAGAATCAGAGTTTTCTGTGGTTGTGTTGAGAGAAATACATTTTTCAATAGGAGCTAAATAACTTATTTCAATAGTGAAGCAAGAAAATATTAGTATTAAGTTTGAATCAGAAGTTCAGAATGAATTAAAGAAATTCAAGGTGTTGTCCTAAGGCAGTCCTTCAGCTACTTTCTTGCCCATGGGGATAGCAATACAAAGAAGTCACACTTTGGAGCTCGACATGTTAGAGGTGTGAGTCATAACAACTGAAAGGAAATAATTATAAATTATCACAAGATAAAATCAATTTTACTAAACCATGAGCCATAAATTCAAATATTTTATATAGTAGAAAATATGTAATATGTAATATGACTCTGAAATAGCAAAATCCCCCTAGTAAGGACATTGGGAGTGATTGAGTAGGTGTCCAGGTTTGAGAACTTTTTCAAGAGATCTTCAGAAGTCTGGCATAAATTATGGAAAAAGAATGCCAAGAAAAAGAGGAAATGGCTTTATGGTTGATGTTGGGAAAACACGAGGCGTAAGAGATGTGACTCATTCATTCATTTAATGATTTTAGTATTCTTGATATAATTCTTCATGCTGTGGTAATACTTGATGAATAAGTGCTGGAATAAGACTAAAAGTTGGATTAGAATAAGGCACAACCACACCAAATAAAACTTCATATTTATGACCTCCTTTAAGCACTTTGGTGAAGTAATGGAAAAGGGAGATTATAAACATGTAAACGTTATTGGTGAAATCCTTTTATTTGAAGGATTATATTCCTGCCCCATTAATGCTGTATCTTAGTGTTGAAATAATTCATTATCTTTGAAAATCTAGTATTCAAACTTGTAAATTCTTCAAACAATTCTCAATCTAGATATTTAGATATTCTAGATTTGCTCTATTCTTAATAAACATGTTATAGGTGTCACTGGGGATTTCCAAATAAGGAGAAAACTGAAGATACGAATAGATTTCTTTAGAA
The DNA here is from genome assembly GCF_054177405.1 of Leptonychotes weddellii. Lineage (NCBI taxonomy): Eukaryota > Metazoa > Chordata > Mammalia > Carnivora > Phocidae > Leptonychotes > Leptonychotes weddellii. The sequence continues at coordinate 146,928,433 of NC_138372.1, forward strand.
ATCTCACTCTTGCCACTTGTCCCCCTAGCATGTTAGGAAAATTTTCAAATCTACTGAAAAGTTGAAAGAAACGTAGACCCATGTAACACCACCTAGATTTTATTTTATTTTTAAATATTTTTATTTATTTATTTGACAGAGAGAGACACAGTGAGAAAGGGAACACAAGCAGGGGGAGTGGGAGAGGGAGAAGTAGGGAGCCCGATGCGGGGCTCGATCCCAGGACTCCGGATTCATGACCTGAGCCGAAGGCAGAGGTTTAATGACTGAGCCACCCAGGCGCCCGACCACCCAGATTTTATAATGAATATCTTGCTATGCTTGTTTTATCCATAATTATCCATCTATTTGTCCCTCTTAGTTCTGGTCCATTTCAAAGTAGGTTATAGACAGTACATGCCCCCCCATCCTTTATTATGCATATCATTAAACTAGAATTGAGAACTTTTTGCAAATAGAGGCACACTGTTACCCTCATAAGGAATTAGCACTTTTTCAATAACTGCTTATTTTGTTAATGGTTGATGCCATTCATTCAAATGGGAGTTTTTTGTTTTGTTTGAGTACCCACCGGGGACCAGGCACTTGTCTAGGTCTGAGGATATAACTGTTAACAAAACTGATAAAGTTCCTGGTCTTTTTGGCTGCTTTAGAGATTTTTGTAAGTACTCCCTGAACCAGAATCGTTTTTGTAAAATATAAATGGTAAGCTAGTAGCAATTTTAAGCATTAGAGAGGACTGTCCTTGTGTAAACAGAACCCTAACTGGGTAAATTCTCCATGATTTTAAACATGTAATTTCAGACTTTAGAGAAATATATATGCTTGTTGGGAGGGGGTGAGAGATAACCTTTAGCAAACCATTTCTTTCTCTTTCTCTCTCTTTCATTTGTTGGAGGTGTCATTTTATACATGGATGGTGTGATTTATTGTGAGGAAAATGAATGATAAGAGAAAATCCAAAGACTATAAAGACATGATCTTTATCTCTACGTAGGTGCTTTCAACACAGTGATTTCAGTGAATTTAACACCATTTGATTTTGAATACTATTTCATGATCAGTCTTTAGAAGGGAGCAGATGTGCCCTATGTGGGAGAAAGTTTTAATAAATACAACACCCTCAAGAGAAACATCCCATGTGTATAGGAGTCCTGAAATTGTTTCCTTCATGGAGTAATTCATACTATAATAGCTAACCTTAAAATTGCTGAAGAGTCCTATTTTTTATACCATGGTAATGATCTATAAGCTGACATGTTTTCCAAAAATTAATATGGTTTTGGTGTGTAGAATATAGAAAGCAAATGCTTGAAAGCAAGGATACAATTCTAGTAGCAATAGTTCAATCATAAAAACCTATCTATCTGCACTAGGACATAATAGTAGGCATAGAAGGGAATAAATGTAAATGATATTAAAAGTGGAAAGGATGAAATAGGACTTAGTAAAATTAAATATAGAGAACAAGATAGGTAAGCCAGTGATTTTTTTTTTTTTTTTTCTTGTGCAAGACAAAATGTCTAGGAAAGTAAAGCTACTGGTTTTAGAAATCTGATTAAATGGGGAGATGATGAAAAACTCCTAAATTGGAGTTCAATATATTCATACAATTCTCATTAGCAGTCACATTATAAAATTCCAATTATGTTTGTACAAATATTTTATTGGCTCTATTTTAGGAATAAATCCTATTTCCTCATTTTAATTTTGCTGTATTTGAAGAGTGATCTCTTAATCTGCATATCCAGATACATAGAGATGAGAGATCGTTAGGAGAGCTCTCAGGGAGACCTCATGGAAATGATAGTTAAAACCAAAGGGAAAACGAAAGAAAATTCTCCACCGTATGAGTCTGCATAAAGAGATTGATCCTGCATCCCACCACAAAAAGTCAGAGAGACTTAGCTTCTAATTTTTACCCCCCCAAAAGACGCTGAGATGAGAACTTGAATACAGATTGTTTGGAAGATCCTAGTTGAATGAAGGAGCAATAAGAGAGAGACAGGAAGGAGGGAAAGCCATTAAAATTGTGTGTTTTTTGCAGAACTCTCCAATCTAGGAAATGGACGCTCAATTCAAAATTTTAGAACTTCTGAGAAGCTTACAAAATGCTATCCAGAACTGTCTCATGAAAGATGGAAAGTGAAAGCCTATCATTAACTTCATTGTATTCCCAAAGCTTGCTTCCATGTGCCAAGAAGATTCTTAGAGTGTCAAATTAAATGTTGGCAAAAAAGTAGAAAAACAGAAGTGCATGCATTTTGAGAAAAGCATGCTGCCTGCCCAGGGTGAGTTTGAGCTCACATGGAGCTGTCTATCACCCATGGCTGCAACTAAAATAAAAAATAAATTAGGCTAGCTAGAATGTGGAGTAACACTTTTCATTTCCTCCTGTATGTCCGGCATAGACACAGAACCTAGGCTAATCTAGACCTTTAATATGAAGGTAAACATGGGAAGTATCAAAGACCATGTAAAATAGAAAGTACTAGTGAGGGCAATGATAAAAATCTGGCAGGATTTCTTTCTTTTGAATGGTTGAATGATATTCGTGTGTGTGCGTGTGCACGCACATTCTCTTTATCCATTCATCCATCAAAGAGCATTTAGGTTGTTTTCATATCTTGGCTATTGTGAATAAAGTCCCAATAAGTATCTTTTGAGATACTCATTTCAGTTGCTTCAAATACGTACCAGGGAGTGAAATTGCTAGATCATATGGCAGTTTACTTTTTAATTTTGGGGGGGAACCTCTATACTGTTTTCCATATGGGCTATACTGTTTTTCATTCCCACCAACAGTGTATAAAGGAGCACTTTCCTCTACATCCTTGCCAATATTTATCTCTTTTTGATAATAGTCATCCCAGCCATTGTGAAGTGCAATCTCATTGTGGTTTTGATTTTCATTTCCCTGATTAGTAATGTTGAGCACCTTTTCATGTATCTACTGGCCATTTGTATGTTTTCTTTTTTTTTTTTTTTAAAGATTTTTTATTTATTTATTTGAGAGAGAGAGAGAATGAGAGAGAGCACATGAGAGGGGGGAGGGTCAGAGGGAGAAGCAGACTCCCTGCCGAGCAGGGAGCCCGATGCGGGACTCGATTCAGGGACTCCAGGATCATGACCTGAGCCGAAGGCAGTCGCTTAACCAGCTGAGCCACCCAGGCGCCCCATTTGTATGTTTTCTTTGGAAACATGTCTACTTAGGTTTTTGCCCATTTTTAATTGGATTATTTGCTATTGAATTGTATGGGTTCTTCATATATTTTGGATATTAGCCCCTTATCAGATGCAGGATTTGCAAATATTTTCTCCCATTTTGTAGATTGCATTTTCAATTTGATTTCCTTGCTGTGCAGAAGCTTTTTATTTTTTTTTATTTTTTATTTTTTTAAAGATTTTATTCATTTTTTATTTGAGAGAGAATGAGATAGAGAGAGCATGAGAGGGGGGAGGGTCAGCGGGAGAAGCAGACTCCCTGCCGAGCGGGGAGCCCGATGTGGGACTCGATCCCGGGACTCTAGGATCATGACCTGAGCCGAAGGCAGTCGCTTAACCAACTGAGCCACCCAGGCGCCCTGTGCAGAAGCTTTTTAATTTGATGTAGCCCCACTTGTTTATTTTAGCTTTTGTTGTCTGTGCTTTTGGTGTCATCGAGAAATCCTTGCCAAGGCCACTGTCAGGGATCTTTTTCCCTATGTTTTCTTCCAGAAGTTTTATGGTTTCAAAGGCTTATATTTGTCTTTACAAGTTAATTAACTTTACAAATTAATTTTTTGTGAGTTGTATAAGGTAGGAGTCCAGTTTCATTCTTTGTATATGGATATCCAGTTTTCCCAACACCATTTATTAAATAGACTGTCCTTTCCCATTTTGTATTCTTGATATGCTTATCAAAAATAATTGACCATGTATATGTGGGTTTATGTCTGAATTCTCTATTCTGTTCCACTAGTGTATGTGCCTCTTTTTATGTCTATACTATGATGTCTTGATTAATATAGCTTTGTAATATACCTTGAAATCAAGAAGTTGGATACCTCCAACTTTGTTCCCTTTCTCAGGGAAAACTTGAAGGGATTTGGAAGGGTTATATATCATTTACTATTTTAACATGATATTCTATAATAGAATATTCAACTTTTAAATATTATATCTTGCAAATAATTATTTCCTGAATGGTACTTCGGGCAACAATTAGCCTTTATCAAGAAGTCAATATGTGTTTCAAAGATCTGGATATATTTGGAAAACTCTGTTCCTCTAAATAGCAAGTTGGGATTCTGAATGCACATCAGTATGCTTGCTACTGAAAGAATCCTACAGCAAAGAAGCTTATTTGTTAGATTTTAATTTAAGAAGTTATTATCAAACCCTTCTTGTCAAAATTAGCTTCTTTAGAAAAAATTTAGTTTTGACAAAGGTAATTAACAAAACATTATTTTGACTGCTGTCACCTCTTCTTCCTTACCTTCCTCATAGTATCATAAACACAGTTTGTATATTTGACTTATAAGCAGAATTATTAAAGTCCTATTTTCTCAATTTTTTTCAGAATTTTTCTGTTCTGACATTTTCTAAGTCTATAATTTTCTCTATTCTTAAAATAGTTTCATTTCTTTGAAGTCCTACAATTACTGCTTTTTCCAAAGGTATTAAGTATTCTCGATACTGTTGTTGATCAGTTGTCAAGTACAATATTAAATCATACTAGTAGTAATTTTTATAAGAATTTTCTTTTCATAAATCTGGAGTATGATATTGGCTGTCAGCTTATTTTGAGGTGGGGTCCCTTTTTTTTTTTGAACAAAAACGTAAGTTTTATTTTGAAGTAGGGCTCCCATATTTTTGGGGGGGGAACAAAAAAACAAGTTTTATTTGTTTTATATATTTAGTTTTGTTTTTCTTTTTTGTTTTTCTTTCTTTCTTTTTTTAAGATTCTGTATATTTATTTGACAGAGAGACAGCTAGAGAGGGAACACAAGCAGGGGGAGTGGGAGAGGGAGAAGCAGGTTCCCCACTGAGCAGGGAGTCCGATGAGGGACTCGATCCCAGGATCTCTGGATCATGACCTGAGCCTAAGGCAGACGTTTAATGACTGAGACACCCAGGTGCCCTATATTTAGTTTTTTTGAGACCAGTAGAAAACATAGAGATACATTTACATGTTGCATCTTGAAATTTTCTTGTGCAATTGATGCATCATTCTAGAAATATCAGTGATGAACCTTGAGCAATAAATGGCTTACACTAATGAGTTAAATTTTATTGTGAATACTAGGAACAGTGTACAATTCACCAAGGACCACTGCAGGAAGGAACCAGAGAACTGGAATAATTGCTTAGGGATGACAACATTTCCGACATAGGTATGTTAGTGTTTCTACAATACAACCTATATCCTGGAAAAAAATAAATTTTTCTCCTTGGAGATGCAATGGAAAAATTCTGGCTCCCAAGTTTGAGAATAGTACATTTTTCCAGGGTGTTCTTTTTTATTTATTTGCTTAGATCTTCAGTGAATAGTTCAAGTACAGTATATATTAAAAAATACCAACTTCTGGTTTCAGTTCTAACATTAAAGAACATGGCAGTCATCAGCCTATCTTTAGGACAAGAAAAAGCAGAACGAATGTAACATCAAGAAAATTTTTTGGACTCATCAGAACTGAGTTTGCAAGGCAAACCTCCACTCTGAAATTGGGCAGGGAGCCTAAGTCAAAGAGTCATAGCCGAGAAGACCCCCTTACCTGGAGCAGAAGCTCTTGGAGCCATAAATCAGTAGAAACACTAAAATGGACTTTGGGGGGACATAGTCCTTGGGGGAGGAGCAATACTTCAATGTGTTTTACCTTCAGGATATCCACCAGATATTCATGCTGAGAATCTGAGAAAGATCAGCTCATGGTTCCAGCAGCGGAAGGAGCAGAATAGTTGTGATTAAAGTATGTGCAGAGCATTCTTCAAAGCAGAGTCCTATTCTCCACAGAAAAACCTTTTTGTCTCACCTAAGCAGAAAAAAAATAAAGCTCCATACCACTGAAGAAACACTTGTGAAGGTCCCCACTCAGGAAGAGAGGCCCACTAAAAAACTGACTTAATGGTAGGATTATGGAACACTGTCTCTCCCCACACCTTACTACAACACCAGCAGGGCTCCAGTATAGTAATTGTGAGTTACAGTTGAAAGAGCTGCAAGATGTTAGCTCTCTGAGGAGGAGTACTTAGGACAATTCAAAATTTAAAGGAGAGGCAAAAGCAAGGACACTTGAAACCACTGGCACTTACAGCTGTAGTAAACATTAAACACAGCCTAACTTCTAATAAAAATAGGTCTTGTGTTTAGGCCTTTGATATAAAACCTAAAACTTCTAGAAGAAAACTTTGTGACATTTTGTTAGACACAGATTTATTTTTAATTTTTTTATTCCCATATTTTATTTTTATTTTTAATTTTTTTATGACACAGACTTATTTAAGATAAGGCTCAAAATTCAAAAGGGAAAATAAATTTTTTATCAAAATTGACAATTTTTGCTTGCTAAGTACACATTTTAAAAATTATTAAAAGCCGTGTCACAGATTATTAAAAAGTATTTTTGAAGTTTGTATTTAACAAAGGAACTACATCCTGAATAGGACACTTTTAAAACTTACATACAAAGATGGACAAGCAATTTTAACAGTCATTTTACTAAGATTGTATGTAAATAGCCAACAAGCTCATAAAGTTGCTGAACAGTTTTGGTCATTAGAGAAATGTAAATTAAAATCACATTGTGTTACCACAGTATACTAGATAAAATAGCTAATGATACCAGCTGTTGTTAATGATATGGAACATCTAGAACTCTCTTGCTACGTCTTTAGAAACAACTTAAAAATGATGCAGCCTCTTTGGAAACAATTTGGCAATTTCTTAAAGTAACACAAACGAGTTACCTTATAACCAAGTCCTCTAATTCCTGTTTAATTTTTCAGGAAAAAAAGCATGTACCCACACAGTTTTTTATGTGAATGTACCTGTCAACATTACTCATAATAGCCAAGTAGTAGAAGGAACCCAATTGTGGATCATCTGGGGGATAAACAAATTATAGTATATCTATGCAAAGTTAAATAATAAATAGGAAGAAATTAGTAATACACTCAACAACAAAGATGAATCCCAGAGATAACTTGCTAGGTGATAGAAGCCAGAAAAGACTATATCTGACTCCATTTCTTTGAAATTCTAGAAAAGGCAAAATTATAGCAACAGAAAGTAGATCAGTGGTTTACTTGGTTGTGTGCTAAGAGTGGGAACGAAGTGCAAAAAGATGCAGGGATGCCTTGCTATGGAAATATTCTGAAGTCCGTGTGTGGCAACTGTTGTGAGAAAGGGAAAAGCAACTCCTGACATCCAAACACTTCTAGCTTGGTGCTGTCAGCCAAGAATTGGTGTTACCATAAGCTGGCCTACGACTTACAGCTTAGCTATTGGTGTACTTTTGTTAAACAGTTTCAGACCATCAACATTAAATTAAAAAAAAAAAACCAAAAAAACCCCAAAAAAACGACTTTGTGACCATGAAGGACCAAGACAAAAATAAGACCCCTCTGTAATCCTATCTGAAATATTCAAAATACGAACACTGTTTGAGACACCAGACGTTCCTCTATCCTGAGATGAGTGACTGCGCTGTTACATCTCTGGTCAGTCCAGCCTTCCCTTCTATTGTAGAAGATTGAAGGTACCCAAGCATAGACTTACCTCTGCTTCCTGCCAGCCTCGAACCCCCACAACAAAGCCTTATTTTCTTAGACCCTACACAAAGTAAATTAGCACAACCTCTAATACCCTCTTCCCGCGATACCCTCTTGTTCCCCAGGGGTGTGAAACCCAGTGTGTTCACCTTCAGGTGGATTTCTGAGACTTTTGGCTTGAAGGCATTTATAGTTGCCCATCTATAAACATTTACCCAAACTCATCAGACTGTGTACTTAAAAATGATAAATATTAATCAAGCTCAATAAAATTAAAGAATTGCTGTCCTGGCCTTTGAAAAAATTAAGGGCTTCAGGAACAAGAATTTTTTTGAGTTCTTCGTTACCTTCTCAAGATCCGGAGCCTGACTGAATTTTGGTTTCCTAGAAATAAGTCTGTTAGAGGGTTCCTCCAGTTTGACCCTATGTTCCCTGATGAACCGGTGCTAATCGTGTCTAAAAAATGTTTACAATCTGTCTTTTGCTCTCCAATCATTCTTTGCTTATATATTCTTTATACATGGTTTTGATTTGCTGAATGTCAGCTCCCCAAATATAAGCGCAACATGCTGATGAGAAAAATCTGTATATTGCTTACCTTGATGACTCAACAGAGTCTTGGTAGTATATCCAAAAGGAAAGCACAAAGTCAGAATTTATCGGGAATTTGAAGTTTCTTTTAAGACTGATCTTTTATTAGATAAAAAGATCTAGAGACTTAACTCTCTACCTGCTAGTGTCTATTAGTTAAACTTTGTGAATTGAAAGATTGGTTTTTTAATTCAGAGGCTTGATTAGGATGAATAACATTAATGACGTAATGTTTTACCATTAGTGGACACAGCAAGGTAAAGATTTTGAGGCATTGGTACAAAGGGTAAATATTATTTGCTGATGTTTTCTATGGAAGAGTTGATGCATCTTTTAGGAAATTTCTGTAGTAAATGATCAAGTTTATATCCCAAGCAAGAGTCTCCTAGAATGTGGAAGTTTTGCTGAAGAAGACAAAATAGTGAGGTCATATTAATATAGTTAGTAAGTTGGGCTGGGGAGCATGTAGTTTCAGTTCTCAAAGTCCAAACTATGTTGGGGAAAAGCAAGTACATGGTTTCTGTCTCAGGTTAAAATTGGTATGTATTTTTTCCTCCATTAGTCTCTCTCTTTTCCAGTCTGTGTTTACTGAAAATAAATTAATGTCTCCTACAGTAATAGTTTACTTAGGACAACAAAGAGGCTGCAATGACTCCCTATTGCCAACTTAAATTAAAAAACAAAAACCTAATTTCTGCCTTATTTCTAATATTTATCAGAAACTAATAATGACTTAGACATCATTGGAGCTGTACTCCCCAGCGGCTAATTTCTTTTCTGTTGTCCCCCTTTTCCACGCAGGTTTCCTACTTTCCTTATATCCCTGCTACATCTTGAATAATTTGTTTTTCACCTCTTATTTCTATGTTCTTTGTATGCATATTCACTGTGCACATTTTCATGAATGAATAAAGTTCTATGTTCATTCTAGGGAAAATTCTACACTCTTGGAGAATTTCTATAAACCTACTAGCATACAGGTTTTCCCACATATCCTTCCTTGGTAAGGAAAGCAGCCTTAATCAGTGTAAAAGTGTCTTTCAATTCACACTTTCTCAGAAGCCGATTATGTAATGTCCCCCCTCCCAAGAGATGCAGTTTAAGACTCTGCTACTCAAACCTCAGAGTAGTATGAAGCTAGTAGCCTTAGCCTAACCTGAGAGCTTATTAGAAATGCAGAATCAGACTCCACCCTGACCTAGAGTATGAGTCTACAGTTTAGCAAGCCCTCCTGGTGATTTAAAAGCACATTAAAGTTTAGGAAGCACTAGCTTAAGTTATTTGCAATATCTCTGAGGCAGTCTGTCTAATGGTATTAAGAGTGAATT
>NC_138372.1:146938203-147014686 GCF_054177405.1 Leptonychotes weddellii
GCACCTGGGTGGCTCAGTTGGTTAAGCGACTGCCTTCGGCTCAGGTCATGATCCTGGAGTCCCGGGATCGAGTCCCGCATCGGGCTCCCTGCTCGGCAGGGAGTCTGCTTCTCCCTCTGGCCCTCCCCTCTCTCATGTGCTCTCTCTCTCATTCTCTCTGTCTCAAATAAATAAATAAAATCTTTAAAAAAAAAAAAAAAGAGTGAATTGGAATTAAATCCTCTTTGTGAATTAATAATTCGCTTCAGGCACCAGAGCTTCTTGTATGCTTCTGTCAGGTTCTCAAAATACGATGTCCACCAGGAATTTTGGTTAATTTAAAGTTAGCAAAGCTCTTTTCTCTCTCCAGCCATATGTGGTAAGGAGATGATTTAGGAAACACTTCAACTCAGGTGGGCTTTGTTAATTTCAAGGCTATATTTATGCTGCAGAAAAAAATCTTATTTTGACTGACAAGGATCATGAGAATGATAGAAATTCCTAAGTTATTTTAATTTTAATAAGCATGATTAAGTAAAGGATAGAATACAATGAAACCTATATGAGAGTCTCTGGCAGGGAAGATCTTAAGGGTAATTTCAAATGAGATCTGAACGGTAAGTGAGAATTATCCACATGAAATGGAATGTAGGAAATGGGAGAAGAGCATGTCAGGCAGAAAAAGAAGCAATGGATGCTGTTGACTGTGCTCAGGAAACAAAATGGTTGAAACATGAATATTGGGAAGAACACTTGGTAAAAATCTGATAAATGATGGCTCTTTCTTAAACTCATGTGCATTTCTTTGCACTAAAAGAAAACACAAGCGGTCTTTTCTATTACAATACTGTTATAGCTGAGCAGAGTAAAGACAATTTCTGTCTGGACAATTTGACAGAAAAATGAAGAAAAGCCCATTAAAGATTATTTAGAAAGTAGAATCATTGTGACTTACCCTTGGGAAATTATAAAGGAGATTGTTTTGGAATAGCCAGCTCTTAGTTTGGTTGATCTTTTCTATGTTTTTCTAGTCTCTATTTCCTTATTTCTACTCTGATCTTTGTTATTTCTTCCTTCTGTTAACTTTGGATTTTGTTTGTTCTTGTTTCTAGTTCCTTGAGGTATAAAGTTGGGTTATTTGAGATTTTCTATTTTCTTAATATATACGCTTACTGCTATAAATTTCCCTCTCAAAATAACTTTTGCAGCATCCCATAGGTTTTGGTATTTTCTGTTTCTATTTTTGTTTGTTCAAGATATTTTTTGGTTTTGCTTTTAATTTTTTCTTTCACTCACTGGTTGTTCAGGAGTGTATTCATTTCCACGTATTTATAGTTTTGCCAGTTTTTTCTCAATTTCTAGTTTCATACCTTTGTGGTCAGGCAAGATCCTTGGGATGATTTCAATCTTTGTATATTTGCTAAGACTTGTTTTGTGTCCTATCATTTGATCTATCCTGGAGAATGTTTCTGAAGAATGTGATTCTGGTGCTACTGAATGAAATATTCTGTATATGTTTGTTAGATCCATTTGGTTGAAAGTATGCTTCAAGTCCAGTGTTTCCTTGTTAATTTTATGTTTAATTGCTGTATTTCTCTTTTCATAAATGTTAGTATTTGCTTCATGTATTTAGGTGTCCTGCTGTTGGATGTATATATATTTACAATTGTTACATATTTCTTGATAAACTGACTCTCTTATTATGTAACAAACTTTGTTTCTTGTTACTGTTTTTAGATTAAAGTCCATTTTGTCTGGTGTAGGTATAGCTCTTTTTCTTTTTGTTTCTACTTTCATGGAATATCTTTTTCCATTCCTTCACTTTGAGCGTGTCCTTAAATCTAAAGTGAATTTCTTGTCAGTAGGACATAGTTGGGTCTTTTTTTCACCTATGCAGACAATCTGTGCCTTTTGATTGTTGAACTTAATCTATTTAAGGTTAGAGTAATTATTAAATGTAAGATGTTACTAATGCCATCTTATTAATTGCTTTCTCGTTGTTTTGTATTTATATTATTTCCTTTCCCCTCTGTTTCTCCCCACCTTTGTAAATTGATGATATGCTCTACTTCCCTTTTCTTTTGTGAATCTGCTCTAGGTTTTTGCTTTGTGGTTACCATGAGGATTACATATAACATCTCATAGATAAAACAGTTCATTTTAAGCTGATAACAATTTAACTTTAATTGCCTAAAAGAGCTCCACCTGTTTATCCCCCTTTTATGTTTTTGATGTCATTTTACCTCTTTATACTATGTATTCATTAAAAAAAATTTTAGTTGTTATAGTTATTTTGAATGTTTTTTTTCCTTTAAACTGTTGAATTCCTAAACTCTACATCTGAAACTAATGATGTACTATATGTTGGCTAATTGAATTTAAATTAAAAAATAAACTTTATACTATAGTTAAATGGTTAACACACCATCCTTTTACAGAACTGATTTTCTTTTTTAGAATTTTTTTTTTTTTTTTTTTTATATGACAGAGAGAGACACAGCGAGAGAGGGAACACAAGCAGGGGGAGTGGAGGAGGGAGGAGCAGGGAGCCCGATGCGGGGCTCGATCCCAGGACCCTGGGATCATGACCTAAGCCGAAGGCAGATGCTTAACCATCTGAGCCACCCAGGCGCCCCCAGAACTGATTTTCTAAATCTGACTGTGTATTTACCTTAACCATTGTGTTGTATACTTTTTTATGTTTTCATGTCACCAATTAGTATCTTTTCATTTCATCTTGAAGAACTCCTTTCAGCATTTCTTGCAAAGGAGATGTAGTAGTGATGAACTCCATCAGGTTTTGTTTGTCTGGAAGTCTTTATAGCTCCTCCATACCTGAGGGATAACTCTGTCATATAGAGTATTCTTGGCTGCCAATTTTTATCTTTTAATACTTTGAATATGCCATTTTCACTTTCTCCTGTCCTATAGGGTTTCTGTTGAGAAATGTCCTGATAGCCTAATGGGGGTTCCATTATAGGCATTCTTCTCCCCTCACTACCCACCACCCCTCCCCATGCCCACTGTCTTTAGGATTCTTTCTTCATCTTTGATTTGTTACAGTTTCATTATAATGTGTCCTACAGAGGTCTTTTGGCATTGAGAGTATAGGGTGATCGCTTGGCTTAGTGGGTTGGATGTCCAGGTCTCTTCCCAGGTTTGGGACATTCTCAGCTAGTTCTTTTTTTTTTAAATTTTTAAATTTTTATTTTTTTGACTTTTTTTTTTATTGTTATGTTAATCACCATACATTACATCATCAGTTTTTGATGTAGTGTTCCATGATTCATTATTTGCGTGTAACACCCAGTGCTCCATGCAGAACGTGCCCTCTTTACCAGGCTAACCCATCCTACCACCCCCCTCCCCTCTAGAACCCTGTTTGTTTTTCAGAGTCCATCGTCTCTCATGGTTCATCTTCCCCTCTGATTTCCCCCCCTTCATTCTTCCCCTCCTGCTAACTTCTTCTTTTTCTTTTTTTTTTTTAACGTATAATGTATTATTTGTTTCAGAGGCACAGATCTGTGATTCAACAGTCTTGCACAATTCACAGTGCTCACCATAGCACATACCCTCTCCAATGACCATCACCCAGCCACCCCATCCCTCCCACCCCCCACCACTCCAGCAACCCTCAGTTTTTTTCCTGAGATTAAGAATTCCTCCTATCAGTATGAATAAACTTTCTGCCCTGTCTTGTTTTTTCTCTTTCTGGAATCTTATTATTTTAATATTTGTACATTTGATTAAATCCCATAGATCTCATAGACTGTCTTTGTTTTTCATTTTTTTTTTCTTGTTCTCTTCTAATTGGCTTCTTTTTTTTTTTTTTTTTAAAGATTTTATTTATTTATTTGACAGAGAGATAGCGAGAGAGGGAACACAGGCAGGGGGAGTGGGAGAGGGAGAAGCGGGCTTCCCACAGAGCAGGGAGCCCGATGCGGGGCTTGATCCCAGGACCCTGGGATCATGACCTGAGCCGAAGGCAGACGCCTAACAGCTGAGCCACCCAGGCGCCCCTCATTGGCTTATTTCAAAGTTCCTGTCCTCTTGATCATTTATTTTTTCCTTTGCTTAACTATATTGCCAATGCTCTTTATTGCATTTTTTAAAAATTTCATTCATTGAATCCTTCAGCTCCAGAATTTGTTTAGTTCTTTTTAGGATTTTTGTTAAATTTCTCATTTGGTTCATACATATTGTTCCTGATTCATTGAAGAATCTGTTTTCTTATTTAAATGGTTTCTGTCTCCATGAATTCTCTATAAACTTACTATTTTCACTCATTTTTAAATGTTTATTACCATTGAAAAACATGGGAATAAATTTATTCATTTTGATTGCTGCATTTTTATTTTTATGCATTAATAAACTAAATATATTTATTAGATATTGTTAGATTGCTTCTTTTTCTCTTACAAGTCATACTGCATCTAATATGCTTTCACCTGGTTTATGGGACATAACCTATTCAAATGTAATAGATATTTCCAAGTTCCTATTCATGGTGTCTGTATCTGTTTAAACATACTAGTCATGCCCTGTGCTATACTAATCAAAATGGAACACTGAACATGATCATGGATTGATTTTGATTGATATCATAGGAATATTTACTTTTATGAATTTCATTGATACATTAAATACAATTGGAATAAAATCCCTGAAATATTTTATATAACTTAAATTATCAAACCTAAAATTCTTTCAGTAGGGAAAAGAACTAAGAAAAGTCAAAAGGTTTGAGGGAAGGAAAAATGGAGGGCTAATTCTAGCCAGATAGCAGGCATCAGTATAAAATTGATCTAGTATTTACTTCTATACCTTGGTAATTTTTTATAAATCTATTACTTATTAGTTAAATTAATGTGATATTTTTTATTTATATCTTTAAAGGATGATGAAATTGGAATATTTATTTGAATCCTTTATTTCATTTTTCCTGACAGCTTTGGTTAGTGATAGATTTTTCATATTGACAGGTTTAAAATATTACCATTATATTTTATAATAATTGCCCAGATCATTTTAATATACAGAGTTAAATATTTTCTTCAACTCTGAAATGCATGGAATTCAGTCTCTTAAGGGAGAGTTTATGAGGACAATATTTGCTGAATTACTTTGTGATTAAAATCATGTGCTGATATCCTTATGCTTAAAGTATAGTTTTCCTGGGTAGTCAATTCTTTAGCCACAGTTGTATTTCTTAAGAATTTTTCTTTGATTCAGATGTTGAAAGTATGATGCAGGATTAATGATCAACATTTACTATTAACATTATTATTTTATCATTATAACTTATACTCTCTTTCAGTGATACCCAAAGCTGCCTTTTTTGTTTTGGATTCCTGTTATTTTATAAGGATAGATATTGTGGTTTATCATTTTTTTATTTCCCTAGAATAAAGAGTGTCATTTCAATCTACACAACATAATTTTTTAACCAGTAAGTTTTTTCTTGTTTCCTCTTTGAATTATTTTCCCTTCAATGAGTTGACATCTCTTCTTTTGTTGTTCTTCCATAACTAATGTCTTTGTTTCTCTCTCAATTGATTTTTCTCAATGTATCTCCCATGTCACATTATCCCCTCTTTGAGCAGTGTCTGTGCATTTTTGTTATTTTCTCTTTGGCTTTCATTTCTCTGAAGTATTTACTTTGTATTTCTCATTTTGTTTCTGCCCATAATTTTTCATCTTTGTTATCTCATACACCTATCTGAGCCAGTGTATATCATATATGCTTTGAATTTTTTTATTTTTTAAATTTTTTGTATTTATAACTATAGGACCATGTGTTTTAAAGTTTTAGTCAAAATTTGATTTATTGCAACATTGATTTCTGATGGATGTTCTCATGTGACATTTATTGTTTTGTTTCATTCCATTTTAGTTATAATAATCTTATGTAGCATCTATTATTTCTTTTGGATTGTCCATTGTTTTTGAGATAGCGGTGTTCTTGTTGCAGAAATTTTATGTGGATGAGGGATCAGAGAGTACTCTGTACGTTAAGGATTCTTTCCAGTTCAGAATAAATTCCCTATGTTTTGGACTTAACTACAGAATGGCTTACATTTCCTGTGTAGTTACAGGATATTCAGCAGAAGACAGGAAGGAGAAGATATATGACCATGTCCCAATTTTCTGATAAAATGAAATTTTCTGAATCTCACATAAATTCCTTTAAAGGCGGGGCGCCTGGGTGGCTCAGTCATTAAGCGTCTGCCTTCGGCTCAGGTCATGATCCCAGGGTCCTGGGATCGAGCCCCACATTGGGATCCCTGCTTGGCAGGAAGCCTGCTTCTCCCTCTCCAACTCCCCCTGCTTCTGTTCACTCTCTCGCTGTGTCTCTCTCTGTCAAATAAATAAATAAAATCTTTAAAAAAAAAAAAATTCCTTTAAAGGCAAGAACATTTATATTAGTTAAGGTATCATTACTTTCTCTAACAAATATACCCCAAAATGTATAATGGCTAAAATATGAAGTTTATTTTTCCCTTCCATTGTCTTAAAGTTGGTGTAATTGATTTGCATGGTGAGTTCTCCAAAGATTCAAAGAGATAGCTGTTATTCTCTGGGTTCTGGGCCTCACTGTCCTTAAAGCATAGCTTCAATTCCATCATGCTGTCTCTAACACCCTGGCAGAGGGGGGCATACAGAGTTCTAACACAGAGGGTATTATGTGCTAAGCATTGAAGTGATACATATTCACTTCCATCCTTATTTGAAGGAAGTTGTTAACTGGCAGGTGACTCTTCTAAGCAAGTATTATATCAATATCTGGGCTCCTTCCATCTTCCATCTTTAACATGTGTTGTTCAGTGTGTGCTGTAATTTTATTAGGAAAGGTCTTCTTTATTACTATGTATAATGAAAGAGTAAATGGAGAATAGCATACAGGAAGTTTTGTATTGGTAGGTCTTACGTGTCATTTATTATTACATACAGATTCCACTAGCTAGAACTAAATAGCCAGTAATACATATTTATAAGAAAACCTATAAAAGTTATTTTATTCATGTTCCCAGGAGAAGGGTTTTTTTTCTTCAGTTAGCCTTTATCTACCACATTTATTAAAGATATTAAATGTTTGAGAATATTAAGCATCTAGGCAAGTTTCCTAGTAATAGTACATTTCTTCCATTAAGCGTAGGCTTTATTCTTTACATCACTTTGAATAGGTAATAGTAACACTATGAGACCATCTATGACTCTGCCTAGACACATTGTGCCATCCTCCCCCCGCCTTTATTTATTTATTTTTTTAATCTCTGTGGCCATGCTCTTTTTTGTGATTTCTCCCCAGAATATAAGATAAGAACATTTCTGTTCTTGGATCCCTTTCTGAATTTTTGACTATTATCTAACCCTAGGGCTGGAACTGGGGAAGGCTACAGCATCAGTGTATTAGGAATCTACTTGTCACTGAGGTGCCTGGCTGGCTCAGTTGGGAGAACATGTGAGTCTTGATCTCAGGGTTTTGAGTTCAAGCCCCATGTTGGGTGTGAAGCCTACTTTAAAACAAAACAAAAAAAAGGAATTTACTTGTCACTCACATGGCATTTCTCCCATCCAACTCTTATCCCTCCACTGAGAAAGCTTTATCTATCAGAGGGGTAGATAATCATTAATTGGTTTCTCGTATGTTTGTCTGGGTCAAATTCCTTCATATTTTCTGTAGGAATAATAATCCAAAATATATTAAAAAATATATTTTTGTAAATTTTTCAAAAATATATTCAAAGTATATTCAAAAATGTATTCAAAAATAATAAAATATATTAAAAGTATTCAGAAATAATATATTCAAAAATATATTTCAAAAATAATGAAAACAGAAAAAGATAATTTGTCAGTTTTCTTCTGAAATCCACTTTTCTAAAATAAGGATCAGAGATGATTCTAGATTATTAAGACTGGAAAGATGAAGACAGAAAGGGAAGCATGAGATTGGCTGAGGGTAGAATTGGGGAATGGGGAAGAGAAAAACAGTATCAGTGTTTCAAAAGTTACATTATTTCCTTTCGGTATTGCCCAGATGCCCACTTTTGCATTTGGGCAAAGAAAATTTATATCTCATTCAGATGCCATTTAAACCTATCCTTCCCTGAAATGTTACAGGTTTTTTTTTTTTTTCTAGTTAGGTATTGGATCATTTCTGCCCTATATTCATAGTGTGTTTGCATATGCTGGAGGTTACCATATGTATGACTGACTAATAGATTTACTAGTTCAGTTAAAAAGCAAATCTGTAAGAAGTATTATTACTGGATATGCCCTTCAAGAAGTTGTTGATTTTCAGATAAATTATGATTTTAAGATAATACCTAATAATCATATTCTATGACCTTGCCTTTTTAGGTGTAATTATGGGACTTAAAATTTTCATCAACAAATGCTAAGAAGCCTATATTTACCTTGCTTCCTAGGTTCTGCTAAGTACGCTTCATCCAAGAAGATTTAAATCAATCTTTTTTTTTTTTTTTTAAAGATTTTATTTATTTATTTGACAGAGAGAGACACAGCGAGAGAGGGAACACAAGCAGGGGGAGTGGGAGAGGGAGAAGCAGGCTTCCCGCTGAGCAGGGAGCCCGATGTGGGGCTTGATCCCAGGACCCTGAGATCATGACCTGAGCCGAAGGCAGACGCTTAACGACTGAGCCACCCAGGCGCCCCTAAATCAATCTTTAATATAACCATTACAAATTGATCTTTATCATGTCTGAGCTATTATATTTTAGTAGGTACGTTAATAAGGTAGGAAAAAAATTATGAATACTGTTCACACAAAGTGAGATAATGTCAAGCAATAAAGTTTCAGGGGAAACTATGAATGTTTGTGAATTAAGGGTGGGAGTGTAAAAGCAACCTAGATATACTTAAGTAAAATTCGTAAGTATGTACAACAAACATTCAACCATGTGTAAAACTATAAGAAATTATACACATATGTAACTGTGTTCATTTTAGCATTATTTAGAATTAATCCAGAAGCAACCTAAGAGACAGTCGAATAATCCGTACCAATGAATAATAGATTATCTGTATTAAAAGGAATAAAGCCTATAAACTGTTGATAAAATGAGATACTTAGTACAATATTACTTATATAACTAAACAAACATATATAAATAACACTATATACCTTTACAGAAATGTCACCATCTTGGCTATGTAACTGTAATTGTTTTAATTTGCATTTTCTGATTACTAGTGATGTTGAACATCTCTTCAGATACTGATCATCTATTTATCTTCTGTTCATTCATAGTCTTACCCTCTCTTTTTGTCAGCTTTTTCATCTTTTTCTGATGGCTTTTAAGGGATTTGGGTAAAGTCAGAATATAAATACTTCCCTTGAGAGGGTATTTGCAATATCCTATATAATCTGTTCCATCTGTAAATTTTATAAATAGGTTTTGTGCAGTGCCCTTCGTTTTGCTTTCAAGATCACTGTGTATCTATGTATCTATATATAAATTTGAATGGGAAGATTAAATGCATCAAAAGAGAGATCTATCCCTCCTCTTTAGTTACTGAAGCTTGATTTTTAGCTTATTTTGTTGCCACCCAGAATAAATGATCCAATTTGCCAGCCTCACTTTGGAACTATATGCAGCCATATAGCTAAAGTTCTAACAGATTTAGCAGTAAGTGTTGTACGCCACTTCCTTTAAGGATGTTTAAAGGGAAGCTATGCACCTTGGAGTTCTTCATTGGGCTTTTACCCATTTCTTCGTTTGCAATATAAAAATAGGACATCGTAGCTAGAATTCTAGCAACTGTCCTGGATCATGAATTTACCTTGACAATAAATAAGGGATGAGGGTATTATCGCCTAATGGAAAGGCTAACAAAATAATTTGTAAGTGTGGGCATTGAAGTTGCCATTGCAGACAGTAGTACTTACTAAAGCAGGAATTGCTAGCTTTGTTCATACCCCATTACAGAGTCCAAGAACAATACCAGTCTTGTCCTAGGTATTTACCCAATTGATTTGCAAACTTATGCCCACATAAAAACCTAAATGTTAATGTTTGTAGCTGCTTATTTATGATCACCAAAATTAGAAACAACCAAGATATCCTTTAACAAGTGAATTGATGAACAAACTATAGTACATCCATAAGGGAATATTATTCAACAATAAAAATAAGTTATCAAGTCACAAAAAACAAATCTCTCGTGCATATTGTGAAAGAAGCCAGTCTGAAGAGGCTAGGGACTATATGATTCCAATTATAAGATATCTTAGAGATGATAAAAAAAATCAGTAGTTTATATGTTGTGGGAGGGAGAATTAAATAGGTGAAGCACAGGGGATTTTTTTGGATGGTGAAACTCTTCTAGTTTAAAAGTTGATACATTATACATTTGCCAAAACCCATATTCTTTACAGCACAAAGAGTGAATATTAATGATATAAATTTTAAATCGGTTTAGAAGGTCAGTATTCCAGGATGGAATGCAGAATGGGACAAAATGATCTAACTGTATTACAAATGTGTAAAACAACTTCCTTGAAGGGAATGGGGGTGTATGCTGATCTAAGTATAAGTAACTTTGGAAACGAGTGGATTCTATAAGATGAAATGTAAAATAAGTTACATATAAGAAGCACTTCACTCTAGTTGGTAATTTCCCATAAAGGGATAGATTAACAATTTTGATTCTGCTATATATATATGCATACTAGAATTGAACAAGTAAATGGAAAGTGAATGTAGGTGTCAGGTTTCTCACTATTGGAGGGGGAATTTACACATAAGCAAGGGAAAGAGAGTAGCGTGACCCATGTGGCAGTGGATTAGAGTTGAAGGTAGGAGAATGAACTCATATTCAACTTAAATACAGATTTTACACATGTAAATTACATATTTACATGTATATTTATAAAAATTATAAAGCTTACATATGTAAATCATACAGGGGCTAGTATACACACTTACATTTCTTTGCTGTATCAGCTGAGAGGGCCTAAGAGCAACAATATGCCAGCAGCAAAGATTACACCTAGCACTGAGAACCCAGATTTTAGTTTCTAATACCATGTTCCAATCAAAAGAACCACAGTCTTAGGAGAAATAGCTGAATCTAGAGATAGGGCAGGAAATGGATGACATGAACCTGAAGCATGTTACAGCAACAGAAAATAATGAAGTATTCAAAAGAAAAAAACATGTAAAAACATTAGAACCCCTCTCCCCCACAATCATACGAGTATGTCAAAAGATACAGGAGACAACTAGAAAAGGCCCTACTATCCAAATATGGACCAATTTTAGAAAAAATTAGCATTAAATTCTAACTATAAAACAATACCCATGAGTTGATTTCAGTGAAATTAATGATTGAATAAATGAGGTAAAAGAAACAAATCTTTCATGCAGAAGAATTCGAAATTATTTATGTAACTATTCCATCTTCAAGGAGGAGAGCATAATTCTCCATTAAGTGGAGACTGCACATAGTGACATTCTTCCAAAGAGTATATTATGGAAAGAGGGAAGAATTACTTTACAGTGGAGAAATCTGAGAATCATGCCATGTAGCCCTTCAGTTGCATGACCAAAGTTAACGGTGGATGTTAGGTTATTATTGTATACCTGCGATGCAGTGAAATGAAACAGAACTCTATTTCTGTAGTCAAGAACATAGAACTCTAATATAAATATTAGACACATCCCAAATGAGGGACATTCTGCAAAATACCTGTGTATTAGTCCAAACTACCTTACCAAACTCTCAAGGTCATTCAAAATAAGAAAAATTCTCAGCAACACTCATAGTCCAGAGGAACCTAAAGACAATGACTACTACATGTTGAGTGATATCCTTAATGGGATTCTTAAGAGAAAAATAACATTAAATAAAAACTGAGGAAATTTGAATCATATATGGAGATTAATAATGTGAATCAACATTGATCCATTAATTCTAATGAGTGTATCATTCTAATGTTAGATATTAAGAGAAGGCACTGCTATGGGATATATGTCAATTTTCTGTATTATCTTTATAACTTTTCTGATTCTAAAATTTCTCCAAAATATACTGTATGTACATATATGTGTATATATATTTGTGTGTACACACACACACACACACACACACTGTATAGGCCATAAAATATCCAAAGAAAACGCCATTTCTCTTTGTCCTTCACACCTATAAAAACATTTCTGCAGGAGACTAATACCCATCTTCCTGGGAAACAACTATTCTAAATTCCACAATTACAATTTCACAAATGATCACTTTTTTGGACATGATAAATAATTAACAGTAGATATCATAAGATGGTTCAAATGTTAAGTCTCTTGGTAAGGCCTCTTGGTAATTTCCATATTGGACAGGCCGTATCAGCAAGAGGAATAATGAAGGCAGGAAGAGCTCTGTAATTAGGCTGCTTAAATAATTCCTAATCCAGTCAAAATGATACTGTGTAGAAGGTCAAATTCTAGGCTATCCCAGGCATCAGTTTCCCCAAAAAAATTGTTATTATAGATGTAGTAGGTGAAAAGACAGACCTCTATCTTCATTGTTTGTTAACCACACTCCATCAGATTAGTGGGAAATGCGGTAGACCAACAAAATTCAGAAACTCTTGGAATCAAAAAGGCTTAAAAATATATATTATTCTTTTGTCTCTAGCAAAAGGCTTTACCAGTTTTCTCCCCAGATCTTTGACCAGATGAAGCAGACTACATCATAATTATGTTTTTTATATGTCTAATTCCCACCTCAACCCCACCATAATTCATTTTTCATGAGGTGGGGCAGGGGATGAGGGCTTTGTTCTGTTGACAGGATAATTCAAAATGGGGTAGTCCCAGTAAAAGCCTCACTCAGACATTAACTCTATTCATATTTCTGGTATGTTTTATTTCCTTTTAAATCTGTGGTTTAAAGAATGAAAGTTCCACTGTTTTGTCCCTTTATTTTTTATTTATTTTTGTAAAATTCCTTTTGGCATCAAGAGTCAGCATAACTGTTGACTTCCCACTTTCCCCTAAATGTAGCTCATTGAACAATAGAAGCAGAGATAAGGGATTCAGATTATGGAATTTTCAGGCATGAATTTTAAAGTAATTATGTTTAGTATTTGGGGAAATATTAGAAATTCATACATAGGAAAAATATTTGCAATACATACAACTGACATACTCCACAAATAATAAGACTGACAACTGCAAAGAAAAATTGGCATGGGACTTGAATAGCAATTTCACCTAGGATTATATCCAAAAGTCATTATTTTGTGAAAAAAGTTCCCAGCTTTATTAATCATCAGGGAAACGAACATTAAAATAGCAATTAGATACCTCTAAATGCATACCAGAATGTCAGAAATTGAAGAGCAACAAATACCCAGTGACAATAGGAAGTGAAGCGGTGGGAACTCTCTTGCAATGCTGATGGATGTATAAATTTTTATATGCAACATACTTTGAAAAAAACTTTGGCAGTATTTTTCATGGTTAAACAATATGGACACAATATAACCCAACAATTTCACTTCTAAATGTATAGCCCAAAACATGCATATGCACATGGTATGTATAAGAATGCTTATAGCAATGTATTTCTAAAAGTCAAAACCTGAAAACAATCCAAATGGTCATGAGCAGTAGAATAGATTGATATTTTGAGATCTCTTCATGGAATGCAATGCACTCCAGCAGTAATATAAAAACTGTAGCTCTGAACAGCAATTTGATTCATAAATAAAGTTGTATAAGAGAAGCCAGACACAAAAAAGGTACACAATGAAGATTCAATTTATTTAACAAAAAACAAGGTGTTATGAATTACTAGATTGGGGATGAGAGAAGGGCTAGTAATTGGAATCAGTATGATGGAGATTTCTCCAATACTGGTCATATTTCAGTGACCTGGTTAGTGGTGACACTTCTTCATGCAGAAGAATCGAACTTGAAGAGGAGTTATCTGAAATTAGCCAGTTAGAGGACAAAAATTAAAAACAACAAAAAAACCAATAAAGAGGGAAGGAAATATATGGGACCTAATACAACTCCATTAAGAAGATAAATGCATGGGAATCCCAGAAGGAGGGGGGAAATGGCAAAAACCTTATAAAATGTATGGATGAATATTTTCCAAATCTTGGAGGGATATGGACATACAGGTTCATGATGATCAAAGGACCCCAAGAAAAATCAGCATAAAGAAGGTAATCCAAAGACACATTATAATCAAACTGTCAAAAGTCAAAGACAGAATTTTGATAGCAAGAGAATGGCTGGACATGGCCACATACAAGGGAATGGGCTTAAGGCTATGAGTGGATATCTATGCAGAACCCTTACAAGTCAGGAAGGAGTGGGATGACCTATTCAAAGTGCTGGAAAAAAAAAAAAAACTGCCAACCAAGATTACTATATCAGGAAAAGCTGTTATTCAGAAATAAAGGAGAGATAAAGATATTCCCAAACAAAGTTAAGGGAGTTCATCCCCTCTAGATTTGCCTTACAAGAAAGGCTAAATGAAATTCAAGTTGAAATAATGCTAAGCTAAAACATGGAAACCTATGGAAGTATTCAACTCACTGGTAAAGGTAAATATATACCTAAAATCAGAATGCTCTAATACTGGAATGGTGATGCATAAGTCACTTAATTCTAGTATAAAAGTTAAGACAAAAGGATAACTATAGCTACAATAAATCATTAGTATATGACTACATAAAAGTGTGACATCAATAGCAAAAAAAAAAATGTAGAGGAGTAAAAAGGTAGAATTTTTTAATGCAATTGAAGTTACCAACTTAAAATAGACTGTTGTGACTATTAGATGTTTTATGTAAGTTTCAGACTTAAAAAAGAAGGAAAGCCTGACATTTTCAACAACACGGATGAAACTGGAGGACATTAGACTAAGTAAAATGAGACACAGAGACATATACTGCATGATACATTTATAGGTGATCTAAAAGGGATTTAAAAAAGTGAAACTTACAGAAACCGTAGAATGGTGATTGCAAGGAAATGATGGGGAGCAGGAGAAGTAAGACGTTGGTGAAAGGATACAAAGTTTTAGTTATGCAGAATAACCATGTTCCGAAGATCTATTGTAGACCATGGAGACCACATTTAATAATACTGTATTGTATGCTTAGCTTTTGCTAAGGGAGTAGGTTCACCAAAAAAATGTGAGGTGATGGAAATGTTAATTTGCTTAACTGTGGTAATCATTCCACTGTGTATATCAAATCATCACATTTTACACCTTAAATACATAGTTTTTGTTTTACCTCACTAGGAGAAATAAAAATAAACTAAAAATCTAAAATTTTCCTGATATTGTATCCAATGCAGGATAGACTTATTTTTGTCATTTTGTTCTTACCCAAGTTTAACAAGTTATTTCTTCAATCTTGGTGTTTATTTTTTTTATTTTTTTTATTTTTTAAAGATTTTATTTGACAGACAGAGAGAGAGGGAACACAAGCAGGGTGAGAGGCAGAGGGAGAAACAGGCTTCCCACTGAGCAGGGAGCCTGATGAGGGACTGGATCCCAGAACCCTGGGATCATGACCTGAGCCCAAGGCAGACGCTTAACTGACTGAGCCACCCAGGAGCCCCTTAGTGTTTATTGTTTAATGCAAAATAGTTTAATAATAGAACAAAGTACCAGACAGTAGTTCTAATAAGTGATCCATTTTTTTCTCATATTTATCAGATTTTTTAAAGGAGTTAAAACTATATATGACAACTCACTTTAAGAACCCTCTGTAATTTAATTTTCCTCCTTTCTAGAGGTAATAATACAAATTTTGTAGTTCTTTCCCCATTAATACATATTTAGTTCAAATACATATATTTTTTACTCTTGAATTTAATGTTTTGTAGCTTAAAACATTATATAAATACTTGTCTATTTTGCTATTTTCTCTTAATGTGATGATTTCAAGGTTTATTGATATTGGAACAGGTAGCTCATTTATTTTATCATGCATGCGGTATTTTATGGCATAAGTGTACCACAGCTTATTTGTCTGTTTTCCACCTGATGAAATGTGTTTCTTTTAGTGTTTTTGTTGTTGCAAAGAATAGTTCAATTTGTGTACTTGTTTCTCTCTCCTTTTGTGTCTGAGAAATTGTCCAGTGTACTTACCTAGAAATGGGATTCCCATGGTAATTATGAAAAATTTAATATTGTCAAATAAGCTTATAAATATTTGTGATTAATGTGCATCTCACTAGCATGGAATGTGTTTCAGTATAATGCATATAATTACCAAGACTGATTATTGTTAGAATCTCTAGTATAATGAGTGAAATGCAATTTTCTCATTTTAATTTGCATTATCTACATCACTGTGGTAGTTGAGAATCTTTTCATGTTTTATAGTTTGCATGGTTTTCTGCTAATTTCCAGTTTCAAACTCTTCATTTTTCTTTTTCTTTTTTTTTTTTTTTTAAAAGATTTTATTCATTTATTTGACAGAGACAGCACAAGCAGGTAGAGCAGCAGAGGGAGAGGGAGAAGCAGGCTTTCTATTGAGCAGGGAGCCCGACGCGGGACTGGATCCCAGAACCCTGAGATCATGACCTGAACTGAAGGCAGACACTTAACCAACTGAGCCACCCAGGTGCCCCCTCTTCACGATTTTTCTAACCGTTCTTAGTCTTGTTCTTTTTCGCTTTAGAATAGGTGTGTGTATATGTGTGTGTCTGAAAGGATAGAAATTATATATATTATTTATATATAGTTCTAAATAATATATATATATATATAAAATGATAGAAATTATATAATTTTTGCTGAGGGAAAGTTAGTTGTTTACCCTAAAGAGGAAAGGTGAGTAAAATGTAGTGCATAAACAAAATACTATGGTTCAGTTACAGCCAATGACCTAGATATGTATTTAGAGACCATGATATATCTCACCAAAAATTTGTTGATTAGACAAGGAATGAGATAATAATATATTTGCATATGTAAATTAAAAACAAATGCACAGATTACATTGTATGTTTTCAAGAATGGGAATGAGAGCATGAAGAAGAAAATTATAAAACAACATATGCCAACAGAGGGATTGTAATTAAGACTATTAGTTGTATTTTCTAACATCTGTTCTAGGAGTCTGCCTCACTGAGAGAGCCCCAGGTTTTACCTGAGCACATTGCCATTCAGTATTCAATACAGCATTGCCTTGTAAATGTATTTGCCTGTGTAACTAAGTGCTGACACGAAGATGTTCACAGAAGACTTATGTAGAACCTCAAATTCTACAAATAGAACTGATTTACCCGGGAGGAGTCCCTTTTTATACTTAAGCCATTCATTTGTTAGCAATTTGCAGACCAGTCATGCCCAAGGGAGTAACTGCTTGGGCTATGATGCTGCTTTGAGGAAGGAAGTGATTCTCTTATCTCTTTGTACCTAAGGACCAAATTAGGGTTTGGGGGTTGAAGAGGGAAGAAGCAGCTCTATGGACAGCATGATGATACTAACTTAGGCACTCACTGATGGAGTTGCCAAAGTGGTAATTATACCTAGTCTAATACTCAAACACAGAAAGAATGTCAAAGTATCTGTGCTAGTCATTGAATAAATGTCATTTTAAAGTAAACTTTTCATATAGCACATTCTGTATCTTGAAGATAAAAAACTAATATAAAACTGCTTTTAGAGCAAACATTTTGAAAAGAAGCAATAAAACTACAGTGACAAGGGATGGGGCAGGGTCCAAAGGAAAGTAATTTGGAAATTAAGAACCATGAGTTGAGTACCTAACACTTTTGTCAGAATAAAGGCTTTGGAATTTTAATATATGTATACCCAAATGAATCCAGTATCAGATTTTCTCTAATTTTATGTGGCCAAATGATCAAATCCATAAATAGCTCCTGATTAGGACTTAGGACAGCTTGAATAAAAGAGGCATTGTCTTTTCACTGTTCTTGCAATTAAACCAAACCAATCTTTACATCCTTCATTATAGAATGGACTCAAGTCAACTCTATCAATGAAATGTGAATCACATCTCTCCATGTAGAACCTGGGATATTGGGGCACCTGGGTGGCTCATTTGGTTAAGCAACTGCCTTCGGCTCAGGTCATGATCCTGGAGTCCCAGGATCAAGTCCCACATCAGGCTCCCTGCTCAGCAGGGGGTCTGCTTCTCCTTCTGACCCTCCCCCTCTCATGCTCTCTCTCAAATAAATAAATAAGAACTAAAAAAAAAAAAAAAAAAGAACCTGGGATATTTCTAACCTACCCTTATCTCTTGAGAGTGTTGATGAAATAGACATTTAAAATAAGGTTGCCCCATGTGCATTAATAGTCCTATTTTCCTTTTTGTGCTATTTTAGGTTATCATTAATTTTTAAAAATTCTCTTTCAACTTGTGCAAGACATTTTTTTGTGTAAGCTTGGATTGCATTTATATTCAATTAAGGAAATTAGATAATTCTTCCCCCAAAATAAAACTTTTCTGTTACCTTACCTTACTTACTAGGTACTACTTTCTTTCTACTTTCCCTTTCAACTACCAGAATAAAATTATCTACACTCTTTGTCTTCATTTAATAACTGCCCAGTTATCTTCAGCCCACTGTGTAATTTTTCTGTTCTCTATAACCCTCCATTGATTCAGCTCTCACCCAAGTTCATCAAAATATCTAGGTTTACCAAACTTAATGGACCCCAGTGGAGCCATTTACCTTTGTACTAAGACAAAATGTATCAGAAACAGAAATGACATCAAAGGTCATCATTATGACTTACATAGTTGTGAAATTGAAGCTCAGAAATACTCAGATCCAAACATCATGAATCCCATTTTTATGATTAATTAAACCTTGAAGAGCTAGGTGCTGAAGTGAAGGAGTAGTACAGATTTAATTCAAGTCCCCAAAGGTACTTATTATGGTTTTAGCTTGGGAAGAAAATATCCAGTGGGGGATCAGAGTAAATCAGATGTAGCAGCTAAGATATGGGTACACTAAATTATTTCTACTTTCTCTGACCTCAGAGATTCAAATCTATTCCACTTATTAACAACCTTGAAGGGATTCCTAAGTTAAGTGTAGGAAACAGACAAGCAAAAAGTTAAGTTGAAACACTTATGCTTTCTAAACTTTGCTCTATTTTGTGGATAATTATTTGAAAATTTATTTATATATTTTAATTTTGTTTTAATTTTGCATATTTTACAATGGATAGTTCTTTTTACAGTGTTTTTTAATTTTTATTTTTTTGCTCTTGTGCGACAATCCACCATCTTCTTGAATAAAATTAGGAGTTCAGAGCACTCTGGAAAATGAGGAATCTAAAGTAGTCAAATTACATAGAAACTGAAAGTAGGATGATGGTTTTCAGGGGATAGGGGCATGTAGGAATGAGGAGTTGTTCAGTGGGTAGAGTTTGTTTTCAAAATGAAAAAACTTTGGAGATCTGTTGTACAAAAATGTGAATAATGGGGGCTCAGTTGGTTAAGCATCTGACTCTTGATTTTGGCTTCAGGGCATGATCTCAGGGTTGTGAGATCCAGCCCTGCATTAGGCTTGGTGCTGAGCATAGACCCTGCTTAAGATTCTCATTCTCCCTCTCCCTCTGCCCCTCCCCCCTCAAAAAATGTGAGTAATGTTTAACTCTGAGCATTTAAAATGGGTAAGATGGTATTTAAAATGGTTAAGATGGTTTTTAAAAAAGTGTCTCCTTCAAGGAAAGTTTAAATCTGATAAATGGGGAATCCATTGAAAATGTTACCACTATAATTTATATTAAAAAGTTATCTGGATATTAAACTAATATTTTGTGAATAAAATCCTTTTTTTTGTAATATATTAAAACTCTGGAAAGTTAATATTTATCTGGATCTGAAGACTGGAGCCAGAGGGTATAATTAAGAAAAAAAAAAAAAGATATCTGGGGAATAGGCAGAGAGAATGAAGCATCCAAGGGAACGGTGTTATTACAGAATCTTCCCTATTGCGCCTGAATAGTAGACTTTCAGGACACAGCCTGTGTGACATAAAGGACCATGTCTCTAATTCACTGGGCCTGGATTCGAATCCTAGTGTACCACTTTTTTCCTTTATGACCTGGAACACAGTGTTTAATCTTAGGTAAAGAATGAGTTACTATTACTTACCTTAAAAGATAGTTTTGAGGATTAGACAAAATATGTCCTTCGTTTCCATTTTCTCAGGACCTAGCCCAGTTGATAGTATCTGGCAGATGCTGAACAGTTAAACAATGGTGAGTTTCTTTATTCACTGAAATACATGTCCCTACTGCCAAAGCCATTCTCTCTCTTAAGAATGCAATTTATATATAAATTCTGACATTTCTCCTTTCTAACAGTGATTGCAATTGTGACTATATTATTTAACATATTTCCTTCTAAAGTATAAGTGCTCTGTAAGGGTGGAATCGATATTTGACTTCTGTGAACTCCTTCTCCAGTACCTAGCATAGTACCTGGTAGGTAATGTGATAGATCATATTAAATGAGTAACTATGGAGCCCAGAGCTTGCTCTCATGGAGCTTACTATTTATATGGGGGAAAATCAAAAGCAAGAAATTATGACATAGTCTGTGGCCGAAATACATTAAATTGAGCTATGGTTTTAGATAAGATTTTCTGGAAGGTTTAAGCCACAGAGTCTTCAATTATGAGCAGATTTATCCAGGAAATAAAAGTATGAAAAAGTGTAATAGACCTGAAGCCTAAACAGAGGGGATGAATCAATATGAAGGCTAAATTTAAGAATTTTGACTTTGTCTTTTTAAATTCTGAAAATCCACTAAAAAAGTTTAAGCATTTAATATACAAAACTACCTATTTAACAGTGTCCCAAGTTAATAATTCCCCAGATTTACTTAAGTGTAAATACACATTTAAGGATAAACAAGAATTTGCTAGTTAAACTGTTTTTAGAAAGAGTGTTATGAAAAAAAAAAAAAAGTGTTCCAAGAAAGAACTTCATACAATCAGTGAGGCAAATGGCATGAATCAGAAAGCATCAACAAGTCTGGATAAGTGAGATTTTAGTAAGTATAATTTATGCCTTTGAAAAATATATTTTAATGGAAAAAGATAGTGGTCTTCATAATTTTTAGAAAAGACTCAATATATTTATATATAATTATCTACTTATTTTGGCAAATTAGTCCCTGAAAAAAACATACTCCGTTTATAAGCAGTGATAGTTTATCAGGCTTTTCCACAGATAATTTAAACATCCTAATGACCTTGGGATTTATCTTAACAAATCCCACCCCTATCACACAAATTTCTAATTACTACTAGAGATTCCTCAGGACTCTTTCTCCTGAGACAGAAAACATTGAGGATTTTTGCATTAGGGATGTTCAATTTTCTTTTCTTGTACTGTCTTTGTCTGACTTTCAAGATTAGGGTAATGCTGGCCTTGTAAAATGAATTTGAAAATATTCCTTTCTCTTTTGTTTTCTGGCAGAGTTTAAAAAGAATTGTTGGGCGCCTGGGTGGCTCAGTTGGTTAAGCGACTGCCTTCGGCTCAGGTCATGATCCTGGAGTCCCAGGATCGAGTCCTGCATCGGGCTTCCTGCTCGGCAGGGAGTCTGCTTCTCCCTCTGACCCTCCCCCCTCTCATGTGCTCTCTCACTCTCATTCTCTCTCTCAAATAAATAAATAAAATCTTTAAAAAAAAATAAAAAGAATTGTCATTCATTCTTTAAATGTATGTAGAATTTACCAGTAGAGCTGTCAGAGCTTGGACTTTTCTCTATTGAGAGGTTTTTGTTTACCCATTCAGTCTCCTCTGGAGTAATTGGTCTGTTCAGATTTCCTATTTCTTTATGATTTAAGGATAAACAAGAATTTGCTAGTTGGGGGGGCAGCGGGGGCAGGAGAGGTAAATGGCACCTGCCAGCTCTTTTGTTTTTGGAGAACTCTCCTAAAGATCCCTGTCCTTCTAGCATGTGTTCTGAAATTAGTAAATACATCTCCTTCCTCTTCCTATACCCCAGGTTTTTTTTCAAAGCACTGCTTTTATGCTGTATCTCAGCATGAAGGGTTATTTGTTATGCTGTCTCTTTAAGGGCAAGAACACCTTTCCTATTGCTCTCTGACTTTGCCCATTGATTTTTAAAGTTTAGGTGTTAAGCCCCACTGATTGTAAGAACCTGCCAAGTGAAGCCCCTCTGGCTTTCAGAGCTAAATATCATGGGGATTTGTCTTTCCAGTGCAGGTCCCCCATGCCTGGGTGCTTGGTGTGGGGTCTGCTCAGCTCCCTTCCCTGGCCTGCAGTGTCCTTCCCTGCCTGGAACAGTCCTGGTGGGTCATTTCGGTTCCTAACCACATCTGTGCCCTCCCTTCCTTTTTTGATTTGGCCTCCTCTCTATATTTAGCTGTGCAAAGTCTTTTCTGCCAATTGTCATGTCATTTTCTGGGTTATTTCTAGTGATGTGGGTTTTATCTAGGTATTTTCATGGGACAGGTGAGCTTGGGATCCTCCTACGCCACCATCTTCCCCAGAAGTTCCCCTTGATAATCCAGTCTTGGTAGGTTTTATGTTTCTAGGAATTTGTCCATTTATTTTAGGATGTTCAATTTGTTGATATATAATAGTTCATAGTAGTCTCATGATCTTTTGTATTTCTGTAATAACAATTGTAATGTCTCCTCTTACTTATAATTTCACTTATTGAAGTCCTGCCTCTCTTTTTCTTGGTAAATCGAGATAAAGAATTGTCTTCTATATTTCAAAAAATCAGTTCTTAGTTTCATTCATCTTTTTTTTTTTTGTCTTTTGTCTAGTTTCTATTTCATTTATTTCTTCTGTGATCTTTATTTTCTGCCTTCTGCTAACGTTGGGCCTTTTTTTTTTTTTTTTCCCTAGTTCCTTTAGTTGTAAGGTTGGATTGTTTACTTGAGATCTCTCTTTTCTTAATGTAGCAGTTTTTCACTGTAACTTTTCCTCTTCTTTTGCTGCATCCCATAAGTTTTGGTATGCCGTGTTTCCATTTTCATTTGGCTTAAGATTATTTTATTTCTCTTTTGATTTCTTTAGCCTGTTGGTTGTTTAGGCACATGTTTAAACTTCACATAGTTGTAAAATTTCCAGATTTCTTTTTGTAATTGATTTTTAGTTTCATACTATTGTTGGAAATGATGCTTGATATGATTTCAGTCTTAAATTTATTAAGACATGTTTTTTGGCCTAATATATGAGCTATCCTGGAGAATGTTCTGTGGGTACTTAAGAAGAAGGTCTATTCTGCTTTTGAATGGAATGTTCTATAAATATGTTAGGTCCATCTGGTCTAACGTATCATTTAAGTCCAATGTTTCCTTACTAACTTTCTGTCTGAATGGATCTATCTATTGTTCAAAGTGGGGAATTGAAGTATCTTGCTAGTAGTGCATTGCTATTTCTCCCTTCAGATCTGTTAATGTTTGCTTTATATGTTTAGATGCTTCTATGTTGGGTACATAACTATCCACAAATGTTATATCCTCTTGATGAATTGACCTCTTCATCATTATGCAGTTACTTTTTTGTCTTTTGGCTTAAGGTCTATCTTGACTGATACAAATATAGCTACCTCTCCTTCTTTGGTTTCCGTTTGAATGGAATATCTTTTTCCATCTCTTCACTTTCAGTACATGTGTATCCTTAAAACTGAAGTGAGTCGCTTATAGGCAGCGCGTAATTGAGTATTGTTATTTTTTATCCATTTGGCTACTCTGTGTCATTTGTACAGTTCAGTCCATTTACATTTAAAGTAAGTATTGATAGATACAGAACATTATTTTGTTATTTTTTCCTTGTAAGTTTTTAATTCCTTTGTTTCTATTTGCTCTTTGTGATTTGATGACCCCCCCCCCCCCCCGCCGCCCCGGCATATTTTGATTCCTTTCTCTTTGTCTTTTGTGTATCTGCTATAGGTGTTTGCTTTGTGGTCATCATTAGGCTTACATAAAATATCCTATAATTATGGCAGTCTCTTTTAAGCTGATAACAACTTAACTTCAAACACACAACAAAGCACTTCACTATTACACTCCCACTTCACATTTTGTTTTTGATGTCACAAGTTACATCTTTTTATATTACGTATCTATTAACCAATTATTATAGTTATTTTAATACTTCTATTTTTTTAACCTTCATACTGGAATTATAAGTGACCTAAGACTATTGCAACATTTGAGTGTTCTGAATTTAACTGTATATTTTCCATTACTAATGAGTTTTATACTTCCATATGTTTTCCTGTTAGTAATTAGCAGCCTTTTGTTTCCACTTGAAGAACTCCCTTTAATATTTTTTTTTACTGCCTCTCTAGTGATAATTAACTTCTTTAGCTTTTTTTTTTTTTTTTGGTCTGGAAAACCCCTTTTCTTACCTTCAATCCTGAAGGGCAGATTTGCCAGGTAGAGTATTCTTGACTGGCAGCTTTTTCTTTCTTTGCTTTGAATATATTATACTATTTCTATTTGGTCTTCAAAGTTTCTGCTCAAAAATATACTTATAGTTTTATGAAGTTTCCTTTGCACATATCAATTTGCTTTTTTCTTCTTTAAGATTCTCTCTATATCTTTAGCATTTGATAAGTTAATTATAATGTGTCTCAATGTGGTCTCTTTGAATTTATTTTGTTTGGCATTCTCTGGGCTTCCGGGATCTAGATATCTGTCTCCCCAGGTTAGGGGCATTTTCAGCTATTATTTCTTTGAATAAGCTTCTTCCCCTTTCTCTCTCTTCCCTTTGGGGCCCCTATAATACTTACATTGGCCCAACTGATGGTATCTCATATGTCCTGTAAGCTACCTTCACTCTTTTGCATTCTTTGATTGGATATATTCTACTGCCCTGTGTTTGAGTTTCTGATCCTTTCTTCACTTCATCTAGTCCACTATTTAATCTATTGATTTTTTTTTTTTTTTCAGTTCAGTTACTGTATTCTTTAGCTTTGTGATTTCTGTTTGTCACTTTTTTCAATTTTCTGTTGAAATTCTCACTTTGTTCATGCATTGTTTTCATGATCGGTGAGTATCTTGATGCCTGTTATTCTGAACTCTCTATCAGGTAAATCACTTACCTTTCTTCCACAAATATTTTCTGGAGTTATCATGTAACAAGTTATGTTATTTTGTTTAGAACATATTCCTGTTTTTTTCCATGATTGTGTTGGTTTTTGCACATTCGATAAAACAGCCACCTTTCCCAATCTTGACAGAGTGGATTCATGTAGGGTATAAACATCATTCAGCCTGGCCCAAGCTCCTACTTATCTTCTAAACTATTTAATTGTCCAAGGCTTGCTTTCTTTGCTTTGCGTTTCTTTGCTTTTTCTTTTCTTTCTTCCTTCCCCTCTCTCTCCCTCCCTCTCTCTCTCTCTCTTATTTTTTTTTTTTTTGGCTCCCAGCAGTGGAGAAGAGTGTGCCAAAACCTGTTAATGTCCCAAAGGGGAGGGGGGTGCAGTCAGCACCTAGATGTAGGCTAATTAGAATCTGTACCTTCAGATAGCAGCTTGGAAAGTATGTAATTAAGCCCTTTCCAGGAAGAAACAGAGATGGACATTTTTTGCCTGCTGCCTCTGAGCTGAACCCTGGGGAATGGCTGGTTAAGAATGGCTTCTTTGTTTGCTACAGTTTTGTGAGACTCATGAATAGAAGCATGTTGGCTGTGAGAGCCAGGCAATTCAGGGACCATATCCCTTGGGTGGCTCCCATAATAGCAGAGGTACAATGTGTGCACAGGCTCTTTGCAGGGAGGGCAACTTGGAGTGGGCTCCGGAGAGAGAGGGAGGGAGAGTGGTCTAGCAGACTTCTCCAGTCTCTAAGGAGGTTCAAAGCCAGCCTGGGCCTCCCATCAGCAGCTTTTAAAGGATGCAGGTTAATCCCTTTCAGGGAAAGACTGGGAGATGGGTTGTTGTTGCCTGCTCCTTCTGCACAAAGCCTTGGGGGAATAGCCATGGTGAATGCTCATGAGCTCATTGATAACTACTGTTTGTTTGCTATAGTCTTGTGGGTCTCATGGATACAAGCCCCACTGACTTTCAAAAATAGATATTTTGGAGACCTGTCCCTCCACTGGGAGTCTTAAAGTTTTGGATGCTAGATGTGAGGTCTAAATCTTTTGCTTCTCAGGAAGAAGCTAAGAGTTGGGGGTTCCTGCCTGATTATATAGCTCTGTGCCAGGGTTGTGGTTTATGGCAAGAATGTATCTCAGCCTTTCTTATCTGTTTCAGTAGGTATATTCTCATTCATCCAATATGTAGAAATCATTCATCTAGTTCCTGTCTTTTTCAGAGGGAATTGCTCAGCATATAGCTGTACATTCAGAGCATCAGTGGCAGGAGGGGTGCTCAGGAGGCTTTTATGTTGCCATCTTGTCAACTTCCCCAAGCTTTAATTCACTAATTAAAAATACGATATATGGAGCACCTGGGTGGCTCAGTCGGTTGAGTGACCAACTCTTGATCTCAGCTCAGGTCTTGATCTCAGGGTCCTGAGTTCGAGCCCCATGTTGGGCTCCAAGCTGGGTGTGGAGTCTACTTAAAAAGAAGATATATTCTGTTGTATAGATAACCATCACTGATTAGCTTCTTGGATAAACAGTTTGTCTCTTCTTTTTCAGCTATTACAAATAATTTTCATGTAGACATCATTGAATATGTCTGTACCATTAACTGAGTTTATCTGTAGGATACTTTTCTGGAAATAGAATTACTGGAAAACTGCATTCAACTTTTGATACATATAATCAAATGTACAAAGAAAATTTTAGCACCTTACGTGCTTCCCTTTATAGTATGGGGGTATTTGTTTTTCAACATCCTGCCAATACTATGTATATATAAGTTAACATTTATTCTTTAATGAGTCACTCCAAAATGTGATGACTTAATGCAACCATTTATTTAGATCATAGTTTTTAAGTTGGTGATTTGGGCCAGGTTCGACTGGGCAGTTCTCTATCAAGCTCCAGTGCATAAAGTACTTTTCAAATCTCTGCTTATGTCATTCATGTTTGTTACCATCTGATCAACCAAGCGAATCACACAGACAGTTCCAGATTCAGCAGAGGGAATTATAAACTCCACATTTTAATGAGAGAAGCTGAAAATTCAGACTCCACCTTTTGATAAAAGAAACTGCAAATTCACATTGCATATGTATATGAGGGATGGAAAGAATCTGTAGCCATTTGTGCAAACTGTCACATTAATAACATATTAATAAATAATGTTAAGTTAGTCATTATCTAAGGACATTGTATTTAATCTTTACAATAACCCTGAGGGAATGGCAGAACATTATTATCTATTTTATAGAGGGATTATTGAGGCAGATAGAAAATAAGTAATTTGCCCAAGGTTATTTAATCTCTTCTAAGGGGGGCTCTTACCTCCATTTAACCTCAATATTCTATGGCATCTTAGTTTATGTATTTGTTTTGTGTGGTTTTAAGGCACCAAAATATTTAGCAATATTTTCTTTCCAAACGTGTATGTGTTCATATTTCTTAAAACTTTTTTTCAAATTTATCTCTAACACTACCCTCGAAAACTCCTGTACTCTAGATAATAAACTCTCAGACTTCAAAAATGACCTTAAGTTTTAAATCTTCTAAAAGCCTCCCCTGGATTTCCCTTCTCCATTGCCACCATGTTATTTCTGTCACTTAAATCTCTTCTTGCGTTCGTCATTGCATGGCTACAGATTATATTTTTTCTTCATTTATTCTCTATTAAACTGTGACTTCCTTGAAGGCATTCCCAGCTTTAGAATCCCAATAAAGCACTAGATGTTTCTTTGTTGTTGTTGAATGAAAGAGAATACTTGCCCTTGAGCAGCTCATTGATAATTTATGATAACAGATATGCAAACATTTATCCATGTGGCCCTATTAAAATTCTACCTATTATCCTAGGCCCCAAGATGTCCTTTACTAGTCTTTCTGGAACTTATTTTAGATTAGTTTCTTTTTCCAAGCATTCCCCTGGGATGGTATTTAAACAATTATAGTACTTACTACCTTTGAATATCTCTCTAGACCCCCAATTTTCTAGCACATAGCAGACTAAAAAACAGAAGAAACAGAACAGGCTATATCCCTCTACCAGAAAGTTTCTCAGCCTTTCCTTAAGTTATGATCTTTTTATTACTATTAAAAAAATCTTGTGTTTTTAATATTACATAAAGTTTAAAAATAATAAAATAGCATAGCTCAGTTTCTCTATACTAAATCCTCCTGTACATTGTCACCAGATTATTTATTTATAACATACATTTGTGTTTCTCACCTCATAATATCCACTCATAGGTTTCCTCACTTGTCTTTGGCCATACTTTCAGCCATAAGTATGCCTAATTCATGTGGACTCCCAAGCTCTAAGGATTCTGTAATAGTTGTTGTCTTCTTGTTTGTTTATTAAGGACATGGTTCTTCTCTGGAAACTTTGAGGTGAGTGCCTTTATATGTCTGAGAATATTCTAGAACTGGGCCTGGTGGTAAAATAGATTGTAAACCCCACATCCTCTGCCAGCTGCTCAGTGTTGAAGACCTACCTGACCTACCTCATGCCTTTCCTTCTGGATGTGCTCTGCTTCCTTGTATGAGAGCTAAGGTCAAGATAGAGGACACAGCCACTTCTTCTCACAGGAACCCAAGCTCCGTGATTTTCCCCAAACATTCCAGGAAGCCAGAATAAGGCAGCCTGGACCAGAAGGGCTGGTTCAGGAGGCAACCATGAGTCTATCAGGGCTTTCCTGGGGCAGGTCAGTGGGAGATGGTTGCTCTGGACTCTTCCCTGTGCCGCACCTCTATCTGTGATGCTGGAGTTTTCTTTTTCTGGCCAGTACAGACATATTCATAGTTTCTTCTATTGTGCTTCACGTTACTGCACTCTGTAGATATTGCATCTCTCTCTCTCTTTAAATTTAAGGTTTGTGGCAACTCTGTATCGAGCAAATCTGTTGGCACCAGGTTTCCAGTAGCATTTGTTCATTTTGTGTCTCTGTGTCCCATTGTGGTAATTCTCACAATATCTTAAACTTTTGCAGTATTTGTTATGGTGATGTATGATCAGATTATGATTTGCTGAAAGCTCATATGATAGCATTTTTTTAAAAGATTTTATTTATTTATTTGACAGGGACACAGCAAGAGAGGGAACACAAGCAGGGGGAGTGGGAGAGGGAGAAGCAGGCTTCCCGCAGAGCAGGGAGCCCGATGTGGGGCTCGATCCCAGGACCCTGGGATCATGACCTGAGCCGAAGGCAGACGCCTAACGACTGAGCCACCCAGGCACCCCGATAACATTTTTAATAATATATTATTTTTGATTAAGGTATATCCATTGTATTTTTAGACATAAGGCTATTGCATACTTAATTGACTGAAATATACTGTAAGCATTTTTAGCCACTGGGAAACCAAAAAAAAAAAAAAATTCACTTGATTTGCTTTATTGTAATAATATACTTTATTGCAGTGGCTTGGAAATGAACCTGCAACTTCTCCAAGGTATGCCTGTCCTTGCTCTCCAAATACAGCTTAGAATTAAGTGTTATCATCTAGATGATTAAATCAAGCTTCTAAGATCTCATCTTTGGGGAGCTAAGACATTATTTGGGAATGGGTGTTCTGAGTTTTTAGGAACTTCCAGAGAAGCTCTGGGGCCTTAGGCCAGTGAACTGTAGGACCTAAATACCACCATCACAAAGCTAATGGGAATGC
Source organism: Leptonychotes weddellii (assembly GCF_054177405.1). NCBI lineage: Eukaryota > Metazoa > Chordata > Mammalia > Carnivora > Phocidae > Leptonychotes > Leptonychotes weddellii. The sequence continues at coordinate 146,967,901 of NC_138372.1, forward strand.
CCTATCTGATATTCGTAAAACAAAATCATGAATTAAAAAAAAAAAAAAAAAACCATGAATAGGGAGTCTCACTTTAAAAACAAGTGGTTGCTAACAACAGTTTAAGATGCTGGTATGTCCAAGATTATAAAAACAGGCCACTATGTTTCAGATAAGGGGTTATAGTTCCATTAAAGCAATTATTTCATGGGTCAATATGTAACTTAATTATTTTAAGAAACTTTACACTTCAGAAAGTTTGAAGTTCAAGGCAGAATATGTGAGATACTAAGAAGTAGAGAAGAAAGGTCAAGCTACAAAGCTTATGAAGCAAAGGCATCTGTTAATTGGGATTTATATACCAGTGAGGAGACAGGCCTGATTAGGAAATAGGTAGAGGTGAATACTAGAGCAAGACGACCACTGTGTAAGCATGGTGTGATTTCTGGTATGCCCTAGACTGCAGCTATGTTTTTAAAGATTCCTGAAAAATTTGAGGAGACGTTCATGCATGGAGAAGAAGACCCACAGCTATTTTTCTGTTGTTTAATGTCCAATTTATTAAATTCACATGTTCTATTGAACAAAATGTCAAAAGCCAATTTTTCTTGAGCATTTAAACTTTGGCTGTATATTTGATTAAACTGTCTTCAAACATTTTAAACTGGAATTATAAACTGAAATATATAATAGGATAATGAATAATAGTTTTCATGTTCTCTTAGAATTATAGTGAAAGCCTTGTGGCTGAAAATAACAGGCACTCAACACCCCAATATACCAAAGATAAATACTAAGAAAATGAACCCAGCAGACATATCACATCAGCATTTACTAATTTTTCACACACTGTTACCATTATTTTCCTACGTTTGCATACTTGTGCATGCATGCGCACGCACACACACACGCAAAAGTAGGAGTTTAAGAAGTCCTAGAAACAGGGATTCATCTTCTTAGTGGGAGACTGACTTTTTCCTTCTGCCCCCACCCCCACCCCAGGTGGGGCATGCGAGGCATTGCCTCTCCCCACTGCTGTAGAAGTAAGCAAGAAAGTAGCTTCAGAGTGATCCCTGGGGTGGCTCAGTTGGTTAAGTGTCTGCCTTCGGCTCAGGTCATGATCCCCGGCTCCTGGGATCGAGCCCCAGGTTGGGCTACCTGCTCAGGGGAGAGCCTGCTTCTGCGTGCCACACTGCCTACCTGGGTGCTCTCTATCTCTCTGTCAGATAAATACATAAAATCTTTAAAAACAAAAACAAAAAACAAAGTAATCATCCCTGATGAGTTCGAGTACCTAGGAGATGGAAGAAATAAATACTGTCTTACTTAATAGACTTTTAATAGACTTGGGCTATCCCTTGTGCCGATTTTAGCCAGGGACTTACTGAAGTGGATAGTAAATGGCAGCAGGAAGACATAGGACAACAGGGCACTGCAAACCCTTTCACTGTATGGTCTAAGTCAGTATTTTGAGAAGTAGCCGGGCTTGCTTCTCCTTTGGGTACTCTAGCCAAGAAAGCTGTCTGGTACGAAATATGAACCCAGCTACAAGAAACTATAGGGAAGGGAAGAGTTGCTGAGGGGTGATTGCAGGAGAACAGACTGGAGCACAACTCACTCATCAGGCAATAGTGAAGTAGGGAGGTGATGGAAAGGTAAAAGATATAGAGCCCTGGCTTCAAGTTGCTCACACATAGACAGATGCAGAAAGCTCTTTCCCCCCTCCCCCAGCAGTTAAGTGGGACAAGAAAATAACTTTAATATATGATATATATTGTAATGGAATTGAGCATATGAGAGCTAGGTCTGTCCTTATATACCTACCTTCCTTGAGGATCCAAAAACCTGAGAAGTTTAAATTCTATGGTAGATTTAACTTGGAAAAAAGGAAGAAAGGGACTTACCAGGGTAGATGGTTATAGCAGTTAGCTGTTGCTATATTATAAAGTATCTTGAAACCAGAGCCTTAGCATTTGGATTCATTCCGATGACTATGGGAAGTCCTAAGGAGATTTAATCTGTTGAGACAGAGCCCCCAAACAATGTAAGTACTATATATTCTTCCAAGTGCCATGGAAGACAGATGAGGGAAGGTTTATCCATGCTTAATTGAGTCAGATATAAGCTATTGGGGTTCAGTATTTAAGAAGGATGGGAGGTTTCAAGATTGGGATTGCCAGATGTTGAAGTTCTGAACAGGAAAACGTAACAAAGTGCAAGAAAAATGAAATCAAATAGGCCAATGTTACCAACTAAACCAATTGTTACTACTAAACTGCGTTATTAACTCTGCATTATTTTCACTATTACAGGGTGATAGCATATCATGACACAAAGTCAAAACACAGGAAAATTTATGCTTGCTTTTGAAAGAACTACAGCTTAGCATTTTTTTTTTTTATTCTTATGTTAATCCCATACATTACATCATTAGTTTTAGATGTAGTGTTCCATGATTCATTGTTTACAGCTTAGCATTTTGATATTCAGTTTATCTTTACGGGGTTATGTAACCTTTTACTCAGAAATATCACTAAAAAATATCTCTAAACTAGGCACTCTCCTTTGTCTTATAGTTGTCCTAATTCAAGACTTTATCATCTGAACTATTTCCACTGTATGGTTATTGGTATCCCAGATTTTTAGTTTCTTTCTACCTCCAATTTCCTGCCTTAGGTACTTCCTGAGAATCTCAAAAATATGTTTTCCTCCTATTGACTCAAAAAGCTGGAACAGTATTCTGTTTCATAGTTAAATCCAAACTCTGACACCTTACTTCAAAATCAGTTCCATGCCTGTACATGCACACAAGCCAATTAAGAACCACCCTTCTTTTGCCTTTCAAATTCATAACTAGTCATCTAAGGTTCTATCTTAATTTACAGTTTGTCATAACTTTAGAGTCTCTTAACTGTTTTCAACTTCAGTTCATAAGTTTGTTCATAATGAACTTGGCAGCATCTCACAGCCATGAATAGGTCTACACCACCTACTGCACAATTCAAACTCTGAAGTTTCTTTAGGTTCATTGTTTGGTTTTGTTGCTTAGTTGATTTCATTTTTTTTCTTTTTTTTTTTTTTAACGTGAATTTATTTTGCTAGACTTGAAATGGCTTGCTCTCTGTCCAGAGAGTGATTTGCAGACAGACTAGGTGAAAACATTGGATTTGGTTCATGTGTACATTCCCTGGCATTTTTCTGTACAGTCTTTCACGAAATCATGCACCACAGCTCATAATAAGACTGTTTTCTTTTTTCAGTAGAGTTTCTGTGTCCTTAAACAGGAGCTAGGAGTTGGACTTCAAATGAAAACTCTGTCACAGTAATTTTTAATGAACAAAGATGTTCCCATCACCTCCCCTCCCCATTTTTCTAGAACGAAATTCATCAATCATCCCCATTCTTTCTTTAACCCTGTCTCTCTATTAATTTCTTGATGTATGTTTAAGAATGCATTCATATATTTCCCATAATGTATTTCCTCCCTTGTATCTTTCTTTAGCTATTTATCTAGCTCACTGATTCCCTCCTTACCTGCGTTTCTCAGATACTTCTATCTCTACTTCTTTTTACTATCTGCATTTACTGTAATCCCTGTTCATTCACTTCAATATGTGTAGTCTATCAATACCACCATTAGTGGGAGTTTCTTTTGATCAATTTGTCTACAATCATATATAGTAATCTCTTTTCAATATATTCTTCTAAAATACTGACTGAAGTCAAGTTTGCCAAAAATTCTTTCCTTCCCTCTTAAGCATCATTAAATAGTGCAATAATATTAAATAGCTTTTAATTGTTACCTTTATGAGATAGAAATAGATATAACAGTAATTCTCACAAGAATTATGGGAACTAAATACTCTTATTCCTTAGAAAAAAATTATCTTGAAATTTTCCAAAGAGCTTTGATGAGTGTCCAGCAAGTAATTTGGCTTATAATCTTTGCAAAGTAAAAACAACTTCCCCTTGAAAATATGGAATATGTTTCATATTTTTGCCTATTCTGAGCTAATTATATATGTGAGTTAGACTCGATAATTGTTTGGTAAAGACTAATGCCAAGTATTCAAAAATAATTAGACTATTAAGAATAATTAAAAGGCAAGAACTCTTTCCTGGGGCCTTTTACTGTTGTCCTGATCAGATATTTAAACATAAATAGAGTTATTTAATTCCAAGTGAGAAAATTCTTGAAGTATGCAAACAGAAATCATCATAGGATAAAGTTAGAGTAGCACTGCAATGTTTTATATTGTTAAAACATGATAGTTTAAAATATTGTCACATTCTTGCATTCGATTATCCTATCTTTAAGATTGTTATGAGAAAGTATCATTTTACGAATGAACAGATTAAAGTTTCAAACTAAGAATTTTTTCCAAGTTTCATGATTAAAAAGTGGCTGATCTGCATTTCCCTGATTAGTGTGTAAACATTTTTTGTGTACCTGTTGACTATTTGTATGTCGAATTTGGAGAAATCTTTATTCAGGTTTGTTGCCCATTTTTGATTAGGTTGTTTTCTTACTAACGAGTTGTAGGAGGCCTTGTTTATTTTGAATATTAATCTGTTATCAGATAAATGGTTTGGAAATATTTTCTCACATTGTGTAAGTTCTCTTTTCATCTTTTCACTCTGTTTTTTTTTTTTTTTTTCCTTTTTGGTCTATGCAGAAACTTTTTAATTTGATGTAGTCTCCCTGCCGATTTTTGCTTTTGTGCTCTTGTTGCCTGTTGCTGGTGGTGTCCTATCTAGGAAATTGTTATTTAGACCGGGATCATGAAGATTTTCTCCTGTTTCCTTCTATAGTTTAATAGATTCAGGTTTTATATTTAAATCTTTAATCCATTGAGTTGATTGGTGTGTGTAGTGTAGAACGTAGTCCAATTTCATTATTTTCCATGTGGCTATTCAGATTTTCTAGCACCATTCTTGAAGAAACTATCCTTTCCCCAAGAGAGTAGAATGGTGGTTGTCAGGAGCTTGGGGAAGAGGGAAATGCAGAGTTGCTGTTCAATGGGTATAAAGTTTCAGTTGTACAAGATAGAAGTTCTTGAGATCTGCTGTACAACATTGCACCTACAGTTAATATTATAGCATGCAATTAAAAAATTTGAGAGAGTAGACCTCATGTTAAGTTTTCTTACTGTAATAAAATAAAAAGTGACTGAGGCAGATTCAAGGCCAAGGTCCTTGGAGTCTAAATTTAAGGCTTTTCTTAAATTGAAGGTTACAATTCAATATATAGTAGGGGATAAGTATATTCTTAGCTTTTAACCTGAGGTTCTTATGGTTGATTTAGTCATACACTTCAATCACATCATATTATCATATGGCCCTTTAAAATGTTATTCATTTTTTTCTTTTATCCACATACCTCACTTTTATTCCCTACTCTTCTCCATAGACAGCCATTCAAACCTGTTTAATATCATTTTTCTGTTTTCTTGTAAAAATATCTTCTCTGTGTATTTTTATTTTACATAATAATGTGTCACATACTTCAAATTTTATTTTGTCTTTTTCCAAAAATTCCCATGTTATTAAGACCTATCCTTATTTCTGTGTGCAAATATAGTGCATTGTTTCCAAATTGAATTGTGTACATGCTTCGTACCATTATCCATTCTCTCAGTGATGCATGCCCAGGTTACCTACAATTTTTAACTGCTACAAAAAAAATACGCTACACAAAATATCCATGTATACATTTACTATAAACCTGTTTGAAACTTTTGGGGAATATATATTTAAGAACAAAATTGCTGGCCATATGTTATACAGATTCTGTTGTCACAAAGACTGGCTCAATTAATTTACGGAAGGGCTATATTAGTCTCTATTGCCATTAGCAGGGTAAAAATGTTTCTAGACTCCCATCAATATCTGGCTGTGATAAGCATTTCCTTACTCATATAGATATCTATACAATTCTAGTTTAGAGTATGATTTCCTTGTGAGTAAGGAAGCAAGAGACCATGACACAGTATATAGTTTTTAGTAAATGTACACAAATATACTTAAACTTCAAGAAAGAATTAAATGCTAAAATTAGATTTAGTGAGTTTTTATCTCTCTGATTTCTATGCAAGAGAGAGACTAGACTCCATTACAGACAAATAAATTGGGTCAAAGCTGCTTCTGCATTAGTAACTGGCAGATGGCCAATAATCCTCTCCCCTAATAGCCCCCAAAATAGGGCTTCTGGAAAACGTGTTGGAAATATTTATTTTAATGTGTAAAAGATCTTCCTATTCAGCACCTCACACACTTCATATAACACTTCACATCAACTTCACCAAGATTTGTTCTTAAAAACTTCCATGGGTAGGGGAGCAGGCAAAATTTCTACCTTCAAAGATATATTCTGGGAGGAATATATAGACGATAAATATGTTGTATGTATATGTAAATTGATATTTACATATACATATGTATATTTACATATACATATATAGACACACATGCTTTATATACACATATATACTTAGATACATGCATATATGCATCTCTCATAAAGAGATGTATGGATGTATGAAGATATACATATGTATCTACATAGATACATATATCTATGAGAAGCCAGTGTATATACATATCTATATATATGTAAATGCACATATATAAATGTATATACATATATGTATACATTCACATAGATATGATATATGATGTCATGCTAGGTAGTAGTAACTATTACAATGGTAACAGAGTGACTAGTAGCTCATAAGGCCTCTATGTTACTTACTCCTCTGAACCTCTGCCAGCACCAAGAGGAGATAGGCCCTTGGGGAGGTGCTGCAGCCTCAGCCTGGACCTCAGAATCAAAGCAAGTGAAGCAGATCTGAGCCCAAACCTCAACAAAGAACTAAGTCCCAATGGATTTGCTTCAAGCCAACTTTAGATCAGTGAAACTACAGCATATCATAGATTCATGAGTGAAAATAATAAAACTGTTGTCTTTAGCCACTTAATTTTAGAGTGATTTATTACATGAAAAAAGCTAACTGATACAGTATCTATCATACAAGTAGAAATAGAGAGGGTGGTCTTTGGAAGGATTATGAACGATTTGTCCATTGTAACAGAATGGAAGACAGATCTTAGGAATTTTGATTGCTGAAGGTGGTTTCAGAGGTTAGTTGATAGGTATATGTAAAAATTGCTTTCTGAAGGTCCCTATTTTCTTGGTCAAATAAGAAGCCAAGCATGAGGGAGAAAAGTGGCATTTGAAGAAAGAGGAGAAAGCATAAAATATTAACCTGAAATGGCAGAGTGAAATTTTTAATTTTATTTTTCTGTTGAAGTCTATTTGACATATATTAACACTATATAAATTCAAGGTGTACAACTTGTTGATTTGATACATTTATATATTACAATATTGTCATTGTAGCAATAGTTAGCTTCATAGCACATAATTATCAGTTTTGTGGTTGAAATAATTAAGATCTAGTCTCTTAGCAAGTTTGATGTTTATAATGTTCATATTTATTATACTGTGTGTTAAATCTCTAGGACTTATTTATTATTCATTGTAAGTCTTTATCCCTAAACAACATCTCTCCTATTCCCCATCTCCCAGCCCCTGGTAACCACCATTTTCTCTCTGTTTTTATGAGTTTGGCTTTTTTAAGTGATACCGTACAGAATTTGCCTTTCTCTGTGTGACTTATCTCATGTCCTTAAGTTCCATCCATGTTGTTGCAAATGGCAGGATGTCCTTCCTTCTCACGGCTGAATAATATTCCATTGTATATATGCACCACTCATTCTTTATCCATTCATTCACTGATGGACCTTTAGGGTGTTTTTATGTCTTGATTATTAGGAATAGTGCTGCAATAAATGTAGGAGTACATATATCTCTTTAATATCCTGTTTTCATTTCCTTTGCATATATACCCAGAAATGGAATGGAACTGCTGGATCATATAGGGTGTTCTTGGATCCCTTGTTGAATATTAGTTAACGATATATGCATAAATTTAATTTTGGGCTATTTTATTCCATTCATCTGTTTATTTTTATGCCAGTAATATACTGTTTTAAATACTATAGATTTGTGGTATAATTTGAAGTCAGAAAGTATGATGTTCAGCTTTGTTCTTTATCAAAATTGCTTTGGCTATTTGGGGTCTTTTGTGGTTCCATACAAATTTTCAAACTGCTTTTTCTATTTCTGTGAAGAATAGCATTACAATTTTGGTAGGGGTGTATTGAATCTATAGATGAGTTTGGGTAGTATGGACATTTAAAAAATATTCTTCTGATCCATGAGTATGGGGTACCTTTTTATTTTTATCCTCTTTGATTTCTTTCAACAAAATCATGTAGTTTTCATTCCCATAGTTCTTTCACTTCTTTCATTAAATTTATTCCTGGGTATTTATTTTTCTAAGGTCAGGAAAAAGACAAGGATGCCTACTGTCACTATTCCTGTTCAATATAATACTAGAAGTCATAGCTAGAGAATTAAGCAACACAAAGAAATAAAAGGCATTTAAATCAGACAGGAAGAAAAAAAATGGTCGTTATTTATAGATAATATGATTTTATATATGGAAAATCCCCAAGACTTGACCAGAAAACTATTGGAACTAATCAATGAATTCAGTAAAGTTGTAGGTTATAAAATCAACTACAGAAGTCAGTTGCATTTTTATATACTAATAATGAAACCACTGAAAAAGAAATAATATTATCCAATTTACAATGGCATCAAAAAACAAATATCTTGTAAGAGTGAATTGACTTAAAAAACGTACTCATGTTTCTGAGAAATGCTGAGGGTACAATTGGAAGTTTCTGGTCATGAATTTAAAGTAAGTGTGGTCATATATTTTTCTTCTTTTATCTCCAACTATTCTGGTGTAGTTAGGAAAGTATTAGGTTTTCCAGATCAGTACTTTACATGGGGGAGAGAATGTGAGAGCCTGTGCAAAGGAAAAATTATGATAGCCCATGGAATGTAAGCTAAGTAATTAGGGAATTGAAGATAAGAGAATGAATTTTTTTTTTGCCTAAGTGTCTAAGTATATAATTAATATATTGGAAAAACCATTGGGGTCAAATAATAGTTGGCCTGAGAACGCTAGACAAAAAAGTGTGAAAGATAGGAAGTGCTGATCAGAATGGAGGCTAAAAAAGGAAATTTTGGAGAGGCTGCAGTTACTGCAAGTGACAAGGTGTAGGGTATGACCAAAGGGGTTGATAGCAGAGGAGAATAGAGAACAAGATTATTAATTGTAAAAAGGAAGCAAGAATAGATTGATTATGAAGAGAGGGAGAGAAAACAAAGAAAAACAGAGCAGTGAGTTGAATGATAAAACTCTTTAATGAATAGGAGAAAGTGACCAGGTTTATTAATAACTGCCAAGGAAAGGTAGCTGATCATATAAATTTAAGAGCTGTGCTTCAAAGCAGCTGGGTTTTGTTTTTCTTTTTTTTGTTTAGAGAGGGAGAGAGGGGAGTGTGGAGGGGCAGAGGGAGAAGAGAGAGAGAGAATCTTAAGCAGGTTCCATGCCCAGCACAGAGCCCGACCCAGGGCTGGACCTCACAACCCTGAGATCATGACCTGAGCTGAAATCAAGAGTCGGACGCTTAACTGACTGAGCTACCCAGGTGCCCCAAAAAGCAGCTGGGGTTTAGAGAAAGACAAAGAATAATGGTCTGGCAGTAGACGTGAGAAAACACAATCTAAACCCATTCAAAGTCCCAGTGGCATATGGGTTGTAAGAGGACAACCATCATTGTAGATGCTACAGTAGAAGGATCATCTTCATGAGATAGCCAGGTTTCTTTCACATAGAACAGAAGTTGAAGGAAAAGTTCGGAGTTATAAACTATAGAAATTTTGCTGATGACAAAAAAAAAAATGCTGGAGGATAGTATATGTTTTGGAGGAATGTGGAGATCATGGATGGGAGGGAGATTACATTAGGTAAGGGCATATTTAGAGCCGAATAAAGATAAGATTCTAAGTGATGGGGATTTGGAGTTTCCTTTGGAGACTAAAAAAATAGAGGGATATAGGCATGATGGAATTAGCCTTGGGTGTGACCTTTACTGTCTGTACGGGAGTTGTGGCTCAATAGACTTCAGGATCTCACCAATATGGCAAAAACTCAACTGTCAGAGCAGTAACAGATGAAGGAGAAACAGAAACATTCATTCCAACTTAGGATCCCCTTTTCAGAAAGGGTGAAAAACCTTTTATTAATATAACTTGATAATGAAATGATAAGATTTATGTGCCAGTAACAAATAGGTGAATTTTTATTTTATATTTTTATTCTTATAAAATAAGGCAATATTCAGATGTGACTCAAAATAGCAACTTTCAGAATAAGTTACCAGTTAACATCGCTAATACAGGGTGAATTATGAGCCCGAGTCTCTAAAATACGTTTTCAATAGATTAGGAGTTGGTAAGTATTTATTCCTATTAAAAAAAACCTTATATTAACCTAAATACTGAAATTAATCAAATTACTGTATACTGTGTAACTCAATAAGTAATTATTTCATGTCCATTTGTAATGTGCCCATTGCACAATTTAGTAGAAAAACAACAATAATAAAAAGTCACAAGGCATTGATGGAGGAGAAGCTATTTTTCTTTTGAAGCATTTCTGTTATCAAGACTACTCAGAGGACATTTAATTGCTATTTATAATACTTTGAAAATAATGCAGAAAAATATAATTTTTTCAGAATACCAGGACCTTTAAAACTGAGGAAATTCATTGTGGAAAATAAATGTTGTTGATCTTCTGATATACTTTGGGTACTGTTCAGAGAATGGTTTTATTATTTAAGAATGTCTAAGCAGGGGCACCTGGATGGCTCAGTCATTAAGCGTCTGCCTTCGGCTCAGGTCATGATCCCAGGGTTCTGGGATCAAGCCCCGCATCGGGCTCCCTGCTCGGCGGGTAGCCTGCTTCTCCCTCTCCCACTCCCCCTGCTTGTGTTGCCTCTCTCGCTGTGTCTCTCTCTGTCAAATAAATAAATAAAATTTTTAAAAAAAAATCTTAAGAATGATCAGCAGTTGACTGACATCATTAAGAAAAACAGTAGTTTGGCATAAGATAGATCTTGGCTTAATTCCTGGTTATTTTACTTGCCAGCATTTTGTTTTTAGGCAATTTACTTCATTATACACATCCTCTTCATTATAAAGGAGAAGAAACTTTATTGTGGTATTGCAGTAAACCACAATGGATAATGTTTCTGATGCAGGCACCTTTGATTGTGGCATTAGAGGTCACTCAATAAATAATAACAAATAAAGGTTGGTTTGTTTGATCAGGGAAATATTCATAGAACAAATTTTTTTTAACAACAGGATGGATGGAATATTAGTCATAATTTTTCAGAGAAATAGAAACAATAGGATGTGTGTGTATGAAAAGAGATTTATTATAAGAAATTGGCTCACATGATTATGGAGGCTGATAAGACCAATTCTACAGTGTGGACCAGCCGCCTAGAAGACCCAGGAGAACAAAAGGTGTAGATGAAACCCGGAGGAAGTCTGCTGGAGAATTCATTTTCTTATTCAGAGGAGGGGTGGTGTTTTTGTTTTACTTAGGCCTTCAACTGATTAGATGAGGCCCACCCACATTATGGAGGGATTATGGAGGGCAGTCTGCCTTACTCTACTGATTAAATGTTAATCTTGTCCAAAAACACCTCACAGAAACACCCAGAATGATGTTCAACCAAATATTTGGGCACACTGTGGCCTAGTCAAGTTGACATAAAATTAACTATCACAGTTGGTATGAACCGCATTACAATATTGATAAGCCGTATTTGCTTTGCTGTAAGTAGAACTAAAGAAAGCAAAGACTCAGGGCATTAAACAAATAAGTAAACAAAAGCTTCTATGCAAGGTGGTTCAGTTTGGGTAATTGTTTAATTCTTCAAAATATAACACCAAAAAAATTATTCATGAATTCATGGGGAAAATATATTAGAAACATTACAACCAATGTTTAGTGAATCTCTACCGTATGTAGAACAGTTTTAGGTATTTGTCATACAGTATTGAGAAATGCAGAAAATGTTCCTCCTATCTCTTATTATAGTTGGGAATGTCAAGACATGAATATATTCCTACATGTTATAAAGGCCATACAGGCCGATTATAGAGAAATGAAAAAAAATTCTCGAAGAACAAAATAAAAAGGGCAATAAAAGCATATCATGGAGAAGCAGAATGGCAGTCTCTGACATTTTTCATGTATAGGGCAAAGGAGAAAGGAAAGTCAAAGAAGGCCCGGGGTGATAAACCCAGTGATTACAAGTACAAAGTTGAAATTGATAGCTACAACTCCTGTTGACACGAGGAACATAAAGGGTATTGTTGTTCACTGTTACAGGATAGAATATTGTAATTTTAAGTGAAAAGGAAACCTATCTCACATGAAAAAAAATAATGTAGTGCTATTTAGCTTTTGCATAGACAGACGAAGGAATACTTATTACCTCTTTATAGGAATGATTTTTAATGTCTGGAACCACAAAATTTCGTTATATGGTATCAAATTTACTAATAGAAAATGAAAAGTTAAAGCATTTTAAATCTTATATCTCAAAACAAAACAATTTTTGTAAAAATACTATGCAGAAATTTCTTTAAATGTATACTATTTCTAAAAATTTGAAACAAAAACCTATTTTATTGCATAATCCTCTTATCTGCTTTAATATTAATTTTCTATTTTTATATGACAACTGAACATTTATATAAATGTACATAGAAGAATTAATCAATAGACTATTCTTTAGAACTTAAATGGCAGTAATTTCAGTGTTACTTGACCTTGGAGTTTGTTGGTTCTTCTTTTCTTTCCCTATTATACAACTGTGAATCAATAACTGTCCAATCACTGGGGAAAAGTAGTCCATTTCATTCTCTAGCTTTGCTTTATTTATGACAGTTTAGTTGGCCTACGGCATTTATTCATCTGGGCATTAGCTGCTAAGAATTCTTGCCTCTAGAACATTATTTTCCCCCTAAATCATGAAAATATAAACCAAAAATAAAAGGTAAGAAGTAGAAATAAAAATTATAAGGTAAACTATATATTTCCTTTGATGCCAAGTTTTTTTGTGTATTTACTTCCTGGCTAGTGAACAAAAATACGGGGAAGCAAACAGTTTCATTTTCAATATGATGTTAATTCCTAATTGTCTATCAGTTTGCTTAAGTATGTCTTTGGTTGAAAATAGGATATTAACATTTCCACATGTCTTCATTGTATTGACATTACTAGTAACATTATCCTTACTTTCTTAACTCTAGAAATACGGAAAATAGCAGAGAACATTCAAAACTTCTCTTGATATCTTATAATCTCAAATCTTTTGTGTCCTAATACCCCCTTAATATTTAAAATCTCCTTACTAATTTGAAATAAAAGTATTCATGAACTTCATAAGGGGGAACCATTCCTTGTATAAATAACATAAAATATTTGAAAAATTAAACGTAATTGTCGTTATGTATACCACTAAAATATTTGACGTATAGCTAGTGCAATTATAACAAAATAGAGTGTTCAAGAAAGGGAGTATTAAAGCTACATGACATCATTATAAATCCAATAATCCCTAAAAAAAGGATCAATTTGAAATATTGACTAGTTATTCACTAGGAATAATTTTTTAAATTTCCATGTAAGAATATTAGATAATTAAGAACTAAAATAATTGTGTGTATACACATAATTTTATTTAGAAATTATATCAAACATGGGATTCTATAAATTGATTCTAGGCTTCAAAGAAAAATGTCTATTATAACATTTAAAGATATGCTATATAAAATGTTAATAATTTGATTAAGTTAGGGAAATTAGTTACAATTAAATTGACATAATGTAAAATTTTAACATTTCTGATAAACTACAGATAGGATGCAAAAATGGTAGATGATAAGTATATTTATAACTCAAGGTGGCTCATCAATAACTATTTGACTATTAATGAAGGACTTGATGTGAGTATATAATAAAACTCAGTTTATTACAACTCAATTTAACTTTTAAAAGGCAAAAGGAAATAAATACAAATGAACACAAATGAGAAAGAGGAAGAAAGAGGGAAGTTTCATTGGTTAGAAGAAAAATAAGACAGACTTTGGGATATAACTTTTAAACATGTTAGTTACAGTATATTATAAATAAAGGACTAAAAAAAAATGTGTCTAGTAAGGCACTCTGCCAAAGTAGGATTATTTACTATTTCTAAATTTCTCCTGTCCTGTCTGGTTTCTCTGACAGATACTCAACCAAAAATTTCAAAAAATTACGCAAAAGAGCTACCTAAGATGATTTCATTTTGCATCGTGTGCCCTTCAGTCTTTGTTTCCTCTTGTCATAAATGATTTTCAAATAGTCAGGAACCAGCAAAGATCATGTCTTAGAGCAGAGGCAAACCCCAACAGTAACACTGTTTGCTTCACTGTATTGTTTAAATATCTTCTTTTTTTTAAAGATTTTATTCATTTATTTGACAGAGAGACACAGCGAGAGAGGGAACACCAGCAGGGGGAGGGGGAGAGGAAGAAGCAGGCTCCCCACTGAGCAGGGAGCCCGATGTGGGACTCGATCCCGGGACTCCAGGATCATGACCTGAGCCGAAAGCAGTCGCTTAACCAACTGAGCCACCCAGGCGCCCCTAAATATCTTCTTTTTAAATGATAGTTCAAAATCAATGAAAAATGATTTCATGAATATTTCTAAACTGTGCTTGCTAATAATCTAGAGATCAGCTGGCTGATGTTCTTTGTCGTGGTTTCTTCATCTGTAAGCAGTGCTCATAATTCCTCTCTTCCACGATTAGTGTGATGGATAGATAATGAAATACACATTGAACGGCAAGCACAGGCCTGGCACCTAGTTGACAATCAGCACAAGATATTTTTTCTAAAGGCACATCTTTTCCCCATCATCTTCACCACTAGAAAATAGAAAACAATGGCTATTATCTACTGTCTCCTAAATCACACAGGCCCTCTGTTTTGTTCAAGAAAGTAAGTTGCATTTAAGAAAATCTACACAGAATTAAAGTCCACTCATTAATTATAAATAATTGTTATAATATACAAAATATGGTTGGAACTTTTGACAGCGTGGGCAAAGGGTTAACCCTTTCCCATGCTGCATGAGAAAAAAAAATTTTTGCTCCTGTTCCCCTGGAAACCTAATATAGGTAAAATGAAAAGTAAATTGCTAGGCTACATCGCTTATGATTAAAAAATGACTCCTGGTTTGTGTACTGCATCTGGCCTGGGAAAACTACAAAAATGTGATAGGTACAAACTATTTTCTTCATCCCTGAATGCAGTTGAGTATTGTAACTGTCCACGACTCTTGGGAGGACCCTGAAAGCTATGTCCATATATGTTACAAATTGACACATATGAGATGCCTTGTTGGGTACTGCAGGAACTCTGGCAAAAGAAGAATGTCTGACATTGTCCTGCAGGCAAAGGGTGTTGCCTGTCCTAATTCTTTCTGATTAGACTGATGTTAAATACAGTCTTTGCCTGTTTTTTGAGTCTGAACATTTAGTACAGTCTAAAACAACAACAACAACAACAAAAAACCTTCATGGTAAGCACTGTAGATAGCAATGGTAAAATAAACCCAGATATTCTGCTTAGATTTAACTTAGTTTTAGTTGTTCAATATAGGGTATCGAAGGGTACATTTAAAAAATTGTCATTTAGCTACCTAATCTGCATTTTTTAGCTACAGATTGTACTCCGTTCTATTCCAGAAAAGATCTTGAAAGCCTTAGTTAAAATGTGAGAATCAGTCTAGCTGTGGATAGTTTCCTTCTGTGTATCAGAAGTAACATTACATATTATCCACATATTAAATACTTAAAAGGCAAAGTAGCTTATAGATTCATCAGTTTCACAGAATGATAGGAAAATGTGTATGTTGAGTTTATTATTTTTTTAAAATATTTTATTTATTTATTTGACAGAGAGAGACACAGCGAGAGAGGGAACACAAGAGGGGGGAGTGGGAGAGGGAGAAGCAGGCTTCCCGCTGAGCAAGGAGCCCGATGTGGGGCTTGATCCCAGGACCCTGGGATCATGACCTGAGCCGAAGGCAGACGCTTAACGACTGAGCCACCCAGGCACCCCGAGTTTATTATAATTTTTATGGCACATTCATTTTTTAACATTCTCTAAAGAAGTCCATGAAGTCGAATTTACTGTGCTAAGGGCTAACAAACTTAAAAAGTCGAGAAGACCTCACTGTTAAGGAGGTAGGATAGCTGTAATTAATATATTCTAAAATCATCCCCAAATATATTCTAAATTTTAAATTATAAAAATTACATGTCATCAGTATATGATAGCACACTGAAAGCTAAATACATATGTTAATTACAACAAATGTAAAATTGAGCTGTGGTAGATGTGGATCCTGCCTCTCAGCATCCATGCCTTTTTGTGTCCCCTGACTGAGCTTGGTGGTGGTGGCGGCTTTGGCCAATGGAACATCAGCAAAGTGGTGCCTGCAGAGACTTCAGTCCTTGGGCACTGGGGCTTGCCCTGTTAGACCTTGCTGCCACCATGTGATGGAATCTGGTGTAGCAGCCTTTGGAGGGAAAGATGCTACAAAGCGAGAGGTCCGTGGGAGACTTGTTTCCGCACTCCTGCCGTCTCTGGGCAACTACACCAGTCGTCTGGTAGTTGGCTTCAGGTCCTCCAGGGAGCCAGCAGTCAGGACGAGGTAGATGCCAGTCTGTCCACTGCCACTTCATCTGAGTGTGAAACGATGAGAGCATATCTTCACTTCTACATTCTAGGTCTTGTGCACATTTCCCCTCTAACACCGAGGCATACAAGTGAAATGATATTGAAAAATATATTTTTTTAAAGATTTTATTTATTTGACAGAGAGATACACAGTGAGAGGGGAACACAAGTGGGAGAGGGAGAAGCAGGCTTCCTGCGAGCCTGATGTGGGGCTCGATCCCAGGACCCTGGGATTAGGACCTGAGCCGAAGGCAGACGCTTAACGACTGAGCCACCCAGGCGCCCCTTGAAAAATATTTTTTCCATTTTAATCCAGTTATTCAGCGTATTGTACCCTGCAGTCCACTTCCACATGTTCTCTATATTTACCTCTTTTAACCAGATTTAACTTCAATGTAAAATAAAAGTATGCTTCCACCTAACATGATAGAACTGTACCACTGGAAACCTATTAAGCTCTCTAAACAAAGTCCAAGGTTGTCCTTAATCCATCTGAGAGTGATGTATATAGTGTTCACTGTAGTGTGTGGTGTGTGTGTGTGTAGTAACTTAAGATTAACCACAATTAGAACATCTGTGTAATAGAGTAGGAAAATAGGGGAAAATGGGGAAAAAAATCAGTGTATGTTTATATGGAAGAACTGAAACGTTACTCAGCTACTACAATCGTCAGTTAGGTTCATTCAGGGGAATATGGAATAGCAATATATCCTACAAATGATAGCTTTCACAGTTGTTGGTATAGCTGGTGAAGGGTCTAGAAATGGAAATAAGAGGATCAAGAAAGGAATCTTCACGCTCATCCTAAGAAGTCAAAGTTTCCAGTTACCAAAGAAAGAACAAAGGAGTTAGGGGTATGCAGAGTGGTCTCTGGGAAACGGTTGCTTCTCTTCCAGTCTGCAGAAAGCAAAAACTAGATGTGAAATCAAGCCAATTGAGGACAAGCTGGAACTCAGTATCTCTGCGTATGTCTGAGGCTTCATCTTTGGTGGAAGCCACGATGTGCTACTGAGATCCCCCATCAGAACATATTCTTCAAGTTGTTGGAACTACTGTTAACTGACAGCCACCAGCTATTAGACTGCTCTGGAAATCTCCCTAAGCTGAAGAGCGCCACCTTGCCAAAAGCCATGCTCTGATTCCAGGAATAACCTTCATTTAATGATCGATCTGTATTAGATATAAATGCCTGGCCCCTTCACTACAACTCAGAACAATTCTGAAAAGACTAGCTTCTAACATCCCCAAGGGGTTTGGCTGGACATCTTGACAATGTATCACAGTCCACCTTCTCCTTTTGCATAATCTTGCTTCATTCCCTGAATGCTAATTTCCATCCTAGAATCTGCTTCCTGAGGTCCGGATTGGTAGCAGAAGAGGGATCTGATTAATTAGTGCTAAATGGGACGCTGGAGCTGGATCACCTCCCAACCTGCTGATAGAAATCCATGACTATGAGTGGTAGAGAACAGAGAGTGCTAGCACGTTGTGCATGGAATTTGTTTAAACTTTCACGCATCATGAACTGGTAATAAAGCAAAAGAAGTTCATGCATTAGCACAGGGGTTAGACAACTATAGCCCGTCACCTGTTGTCTAGTAAAAATTTTTATTGAAACACAGCCATGTTTTATCTATGACTGCTTTCATCCTACAAGAGTAGATTGCAGTAGGTGCTACAGAAACTGTTTATTGTGTGGCCCTCTACAGAAAACTTTGCTGAACCCTGCACTAGTGAGTGATACGTAGCAGGACATTTGAAAAATATGGTAGAAATAATAATTATAAGGATACTAAAATTGGATAGTGGTTATCAGGGTTAATTGGTACTTGAGAGAGATAATGTACAGCTCTAATCAGTTAAAAGCTGTGTATGAAAGCCAGGGAGACTTTTTGGCAGTATATAAAGCTACCAATCCCCTGTTGATGGAGAGCTGAGAAAGCCCAGGACCAGGACCAAACCTAATTATAAAGAGTAGCTGAGTGCCAGAGAACATTAAATTCTTACTCTAAGCCGGTCTACTATACCAAGATCAGGGCTCTGATTGGGAAGCATTGGGACCATCAGAATGTGATGCAGATGTCTGGGTTGGTGGGCTTAAAAATCTTGAATTCCTATATGCCCCCACATCCTCCACGCCTGCAGAAGGATTTACCCTTCCTTCCAAAAAGACTTGAACATGATGCAGTTGCCTTCATTATGCATGATGGCATACCCCATCCTACCAAAATCTGCTCTCACCTTCCTTTCTGGCTACTATGTTAATAATAGAATTAAATCATTTACCTAGTGGAGAAATTGCTTGGCCTAAGGAAGGTAAAGGATACTCATTACCCCCATAGAAACTGTAGGACCTAATCAACATATACCAGAAGGAGCCAGGTTAGTGCATCTAGAACTGTTTTCTGAGTGTAGTAGATCAAAGAATATGAAGTTGTGCGGGGAGGAGAGTTTATTGATATGGCAGAATTCTCTCAGGTTACAGGATCAAATACTCTGACAAAGAGCCCATGGGAGTGCAAAGACACCACAGATTGTTCTCCTAGAAACTTGAAGATAGCAATGTTCCATTAAAGAATTCTAGAAAATGGGGCATGCTAGAGTCCATGTGCTACATAAGTCCAGAAAACCACCAGATGATGGTATCTATGGCAATGCTATAAGATATCCTCCCTGCCACCAAGCAAAAACAAACAAAACAAACAAAACCCCAAAAAGGCCAAACAACAATAAAAAGAAAAGTGAAGGAAACTTGCTACTGAGATACTTTTATGAACTGAATCACTGTAGCAATGAGATAAGATGCCAAAATCATAGAGACCAGGTAGTGCTCAATCATCAGCAGCAAGGAGGCCCAATAATCTTATGAATGGCAAGGCTGAAGTAGCAACTGGCCTACAGGGAACTTTAAAGATAGCTAATGGAACATGTGTCTCCAGCAGCAAGTTAGATGGGAAGCTAACATGGTTCATACTCAGTCTATAAATCCCAAAGAAATCAGCATGCAGGACTGCTCAGTTTCTTGAACTGAATTAATTTCCTGATCTGGAACCCAGTAACTGAAAGAGGGTTCAAGTTTTCAGAAGGTAGACTCTTGCGACATTATGTCAAGTATATACATTAATGATCCCTCTAGTTTTTCCCCCATGGGCGCCTATGGAAATTTATTTGCATGACTGTTCTTGGAAAAAGGAATATTCGAACGTTTCTGAGGACTTCTGGATACAGGTACCAAACTGACTTGATACCAAAGGCCCCAGAGTTACATGGCAATCCTCCTATTAGAAGGGGAACACATGCGAGTCAGAAAATAGATAGCATCTTGTCCCAGGCCTGGCTTATGAGTTCACTGAGTCTAAGGTTCCATCGGGTGGTCCCTTATTGGGTCCTTGAATGTGTAACTGGAATGGGTATACTTGGTAATGGGCAGCTCTCCCCCCACCCCCACACGCACACACAATAAAATTCTGTGCACTATACCTACAAGTAGCCACATTTGGGCCATTACTCTTGTCTAGGGGTGTGCATAACAGTGGTGTGTTTTGCTCTCTTGAAGATGGAACCTTGGTAGAGACCATACCAGTTCCAAAAGGGGCAGTTTAAGAAGAAAATTCTGTATTCCCAGCTACTTAGAGGAAAGTCCTCATGAGGGAGGACCATAGTCTCTAGGTTGGTACGTTCTCTTGGAAAGGCAGAGAAAGAACAATACCACACAGGGTCCTCTAGAGCCAAGGTTGAGGGCAGGGCTCTTGTACTCTTCTTTAAGGACAGTACTGATGGAGAAGAGAAACACAAACTGTGAAATGGTTTTGCAGCTACCTCGCTCCATTAGCTCTGGGGAGATATATGTTAAAATACCTCTCACAATATGTGGCAATGACATATTTATTTTAGCTGGATAGTACATTTCAATATATGGTAGAAAATCTCCCATCCTTAGCTGTTGTATTTGGAATCATCTGTTCTGTTCTTGAACCTTTGCCAGCTGGATTTTAGAAATTATATATCAATTTCCAACAACAAATCTTAAGATTCTGACTGGATTTTCACTTAATTTATATATTAACTCTGAAAAAATTTGCATCATTATGAGAGTAAGTCCTGTCCATGAACAGAATTTGTATCTCCAGTTTGTTGAGCTTGCACATAATACAGGAGACTTTGACTACTGCTGTGAGGATACTGTGACTTGGTACCAACGTTAAGGAGAACAATTTGGTAAAATCAATAAAGATTATGTGAAGATGTGAAAGTGAGATCTAGAATTAAAAAAGATTTTATTTATTCATTTGAGAGAGAGAAAGAGACAGAGGGAGAGGGAGAAGCAAACTCTCCACTGAGCTGGGAGCCGGACATGGGACTCAGTCCCAGGACCCTGGGATCATGACCTGAGCTGAAGGCAGACACTTAACCGTCTGAGCCACCCAGGTGCCCTTAGAATTTCTAACCTATATGCAGAAGAGACCTAGAAAAGGACTTTTTGTGTAAGAATGAAATATTGAGAACTATCCAGTTTTACATGAATATGGAAATATGTAACTGTTATTCCTACACAGATGTATTTACCCATGAAAACTCAATTTAACTCTATATGAATTATTAATGGACCATATTAAGCTAATACTGGAGAGGAAATATTTGCAAATTATATAACCCAATCAAAGGACTTATATCTAGAATATATAAAGAGCTCTCAAAAAATTAATAGTAAAAGATAAATTAGAGAATAGAAGAGGGTTATTAACACTCTTTCACTAAGAATATGCCAATGACAAGCACAGGAAAAGATGTCCCCAATTTCATTAAAGAAATTCAAACTAAACCCCCAATGAGATCTCAGGGCACACCTATCAAAACTATCAAAATTATTGAAATAAACCACCACAAATGCAGGTGAGGTTGTAGACAAACCAGATTGCTCACACATTTATCCCAGAGAAATGCAAACTTACACATAAATACCTGTACATGAATGTTCTTAGCAGTTAGCAGCTTTATTCAAAATAGCCCCAAACTGAAAACAGTTCAAATGTCCTTCAGCAAGTAAATGGTGAAACGAACTACACTGTATCCATATCATAGAACAGTACTCAGCAACAACAACACCAAATGATACATGTAACGATGTAGATGAATCTCTAGAGAACCAGAAGTCAAACAGAAATCCCAAAGATCATATATTATTATAGAACATTCTTGAAATGGAAAATTATAGAAATGGAGAACAGATTAGAGGTGGTCAGGGAAGGTGGTCTCAGAGGGAGGTGTGTGTGGCTATAAAAAGGCTACAGGTGGGATCCTTGAGAAGGTGGAATTGTTCTGTATCTTGACTGTAGCAGCCTCAGTATTCCTAGTTGTGGTAATGTGCTATATTTTGCAAGATGCTTTCATTGAGAGAAACTAGGTAAAGAGATCTATGTTATTTCCTACAACTGCCTGTGAATATACACTTGCCTCAAAATTAAAATTATTAAAAGGGAAATAATCTCTACCTGTACAAATCAGATTTTATATAAATAGGGATTTTTTTATCTTTCATAAAATTTGAAAATCTGGAAAGAGTTCACCTATAATCTTTTCTGACAGATGTGGGTAGGTTTAAACTGCCGCTGCCGTTTTTTGGTAAGATACATGTGCTCCAGGTTGCTAGGGTGACAGCTATTCCTGATGTTTCTTATACTTGGACCTTTCACTTATTTACAGTCTTTTGCCTAAAGATTAATTCTGTTCAACCTGACATGCCAGATGGGAATTTTGATATCAAAGCAGAGATTTAAGTGTAAGTTTTCATGTCCCTCTGGATCAGTAATTAGGAAAGCAGGCTACGTATCCACCTATCTATCCCAGCAGCATTCTATAGCTGTCATTTCATCTAGCCCATTCCACCTGACTACAACTTTATGCGTTTCCTGAGATGTCTATAGCTCTAATTCTTTTCTTGTTTCCTGGAACGTTAGATAATTTTTCAAGAACACAGCCAAGCAATATATTTTCTGAGCCAGTGTGTATCTAACAATAACTTTCTGCACTTTTACAAGATGATTCAGTTATACATCATTTGGGAGGTTACAACTTTTTTTTTTCTTTTAAAAATGAAGCCTAGGGGCGCCTGGGTGGCTCAGTTGTTTAAGCATCTGCCTTCAGCTCAGATCATGATCTCAGGGTCCTGCGATCCAGCCCTGCATGGGGCTTCCTGCTCAGCAGGGAGTCTGCTTCTCTCTCTCTCTCTCCCCCCCTCTGCCCCTCCCCACCACACATTCTCTCTCTCTCAAATAAATAAATGAAATCTTAAAAAAAAGTCTTAAAACAATGCTTCATTGTCTTCTGGCATTTAGTGTTAAGATAAAGTTTTAACTAATTACCATTTAATCTAAATTAAAATTATAAAATTTCATTCTGTTGGACTATTTGGAAACTTTCGTATCTTGATATAAAAAGTAAATTCACAAATCTAAGTATAAGAGTGAGTCTCTTTTCAAAAAATTCCCATGAAATATGGATAGTTCTTTTAAATTTTCAGATTCAGATATTTTTAATCTTGGAACATTTTTCTGTTATACCCCTGAATGTTTCTAAATTCTTCTACAGGAACTCAATTACTATTCATTGGTGGATTTCCCATTTCTGTCACACCTTTTAAAAATTATTTTAACTTATTAATAGAGCTACAATTTATTGAGCATGTGCTATATGCCAAGCATTTGGCTAAGTTATCTAGTCACATAACCAAATTTACTTTCATAAAAGCCTTATGAGGGGCGCCTGGGTGGCTCAGTCGTTAAGCGTCTGCCTTCGGCTCAGGTCATGATCCCAGGGTCCTGGGATCGAGCCCTGCATCGGGCTCCCTGCTCTGCAGGAAGCCTGCTTCTCCCTCTCCCACTCCCCCTGCTTGTGTTCCCTCTCTCGCTGTGTCTCTCTCTGTCAAATAAATAAATAAAATCTTTTAAAAAAATAATAAACTCAACATACACTTCTCTCCCTCTGATTCCCCCCCTTCATTCTTTCCCTTCCTTCTCCTAATGTCCTCCATGCTATTTCTTATGTTCTACAAATAAGTGAAACCATATGATAATTCACTTTCTCTGCTTGACTCATTTCACCTAGCATAATCTCCTCCAGTCCCATCCATGTTGATGTAAAAGTTGGGTATTCATCCTTTCTGATGGCTGAATAATATTCCATTGTATATATGGACCGCATCTTCTTTATCCATTCATCTATTGAAGGGCATCTTGGCTCTTTCCACAGTTTGGCTAGTGTGGACATTGCTGCTCTGAACATTGGGGTGCATATGGCCCTTCTTTTCACTACATCTGTGTCTTTGGGGTTAATACCCAGGAGTGTAATTGCTGGGTCATAGGGTAGCTCTATTTCTAATTTTTTGAGGCACCTCCACACTGTTTTCCAAAGTGGCTGTACCAACTTGCATTCCCACCAACAGTGTAAGAGGGTTCCCCTTTCTCCACAACCTCCAACATTTGTTTCTTGCCTTGTCAATTTTTGCCATTCTAACTGGTGTAAGGTGGTATCTCAGTGTGGTTTTGATTTGAATTTCCCTGACGGCTACTGATGATGAGCATTTTTTCACGTGTCTGTTAGCCATTCATACGTCTTTGGAGAAGTGTCTGTTCATGTCTTTTGCCCATTTTTTGACTTGATTATTTGTTTTTTTGGGTGTTGAGTTTGAGAAGTTCTTTATAGATCTTGGAAATCAGCCCTTTGTCTGATTTCCAATCATTTGCAAATATCTTCTCCCATTCTGTGGGTTGCCTCTTTGTTTTGTTGACTGTTTCCTTTGCTGTGCAGAAGCTTATTATCTTGATGAAGTCCCAAATATTCATTTTTGCTTTTGTTTCACTTGCCTTTGGAGATGTATCTTGAAAGAAGTTGCTGTGGCCGATGTCGAAGAGGTAACTGCCTGTGTTCTCTAGGGTTTTGATGGATTCCTGTCTCACATTGAAGTCTTTCATCCATTTTGAGTTTATCTTTGTGTGTGGTGTTAGAGAATGGGCGAGTTTCATTCTTCTGTAGATAGCTCTCAAAATTCCAATGACATTTTTCAAAGTATTGGAACAAACAATCATAAAAGTTGTATGGAATCAGAAAAGACCCCGAATTGCCAAGGAAATGTTGAAAAAGAAAAAGCTGAGGGTATCACGCTGCCTGATTTCAAGCTATATTACAAAGCCGTGATCACCAAGACAGCATGGTACTGGCACAAAAACAGACATATAGACCAATGGAACAGAATAGAGTGCCCAGATATGAACTCTATTGTCAAATAATCTTCCACAAAGAAGGAAAAAATATGCAATGGAAAAAAGACAGTATATTAAGATATATTTTAGATATGCGCTTAAACTTTGCTGCATTAAAAGCACTTCATTTTTTATCACCTAGTGATAAAATATTATCACTGCATGGTGATCAAGTAACATTCTCTTTTGAAATAAAAAAACTGGTAAAAGTATGATACGAGTAAAATAACAGTAGTCTTACAGACTTGTGGAATTTTATATAGGATACAAATGCTGTGAATAAATGGCACAAATTCTAATGGATATCTAGTATTTACTAGATAGCTTCTTTATATGCACATTGCTGTTAAATATGTACAACAGTAAGGCAGTTATTATCTTTATTTTTCAGCTGAGAAAATTGAAATTCAGAAGAACTTAGCAATTTATTTGGTTGTACCTAGTACATTTTGAATTTAGGATTTAAATTCAAGCCTGTTTCATCTCAAAACACATGATCGTTCTACTGTACTACTCTACAGAAAACCACTCTTCATCTGTATCTGTGTAAAAGCAGCGCAGAATTACCTGGGGATTCTCCATACCCCAATATGCTGATGAGCATGTTCCATCAGGTGTATAACTACTCAAAATTAGGGAAATATTCAGTCACCTTGTGCAAAAAGCTAAGAAATCCTGTAATCCTTAACAAGCTTGTGCTAGGCACAGATTGGGTATTTTCTGGTTATTTCAATGAAAGAAATATTCTAGAGACATTTTGAAGTTGGAAGACAACTTTCATAAATGGTCCATAAATTGAACCGATTTCCTCTGAATAAGGAGATTACTATAGTGTCAAGAGACATTCAGAACTGTGACAACGGTCAGCTTCCCCAGATGTGACCGTACCCAAAGTATACTATACCTAAGTATACTGTATAAAGAATAGTATACCTAAGGTGTAGCCCTGGTATGAGTGTAGATGAAGAAATACAGAACAGATACATATGTAGGATCGTATTTGAAGAAATATGGCTTGGTATTTATGCACTTTTTAAAGACGTCATGTTTTTCATATAAGCAGACGAACAGATGGGATTGTAATGAAAGTGATGTTGCTTTAAGGTCACCAGATATGCATTTGTTACTTTCCTGATCTGCATTGTCTTTTCTCCCTGACTCTGAAGAGTTGGCCTGAATGGTGAAATTGCTAATGATGATAAGGGCAATTATAAAGAGATTTGAGTGATCAAGAAAAGAAAGACATGTTTAGAACTTTCATCATTGGCACACAATCCTACCTAATTGGAAGAATCCAAGCCCAATGCTCCAAATTTGGCAAGATGTGTTGTTCATAACCCATGGAGAGCTACGACATTACAGTCATGATATTAGAAGCTGGTAGTTGTTACTATAGAATGCTTATCATCTCTCTTGTTTCCTTTCAACAAAGGAAAAATGTAACTCCAGTTGGTATACTCAGGTTTCTTTCCTTGCTGGGAAGGTAGAATTGACAAATTTGGGAAGCATGTCTGGCAGGCACACTCACCTCAGCTCTTCCCTACTTTGTTTCTCTTGGAAGCAAGGGGTTTGCAAAGAGCATGTGTCCTTCTTTTCCTTCCAGGCTCTTGCCTATAGAAATTGCCTTCCCTTGGTCACATGTTGTTGATGCCTGATGGTTAAGCCTGACACCTTCTGGGCATCAAGTGCATGACCCAATTAATTCATACTAAGCTGTCTTCCAACTTTGCTTCATGATACTACAGGTGGTATTTCATTCTCTATGCTTTTTGTTTGTTTGTTTCAGTTCACAATGTTTTCAGAATTCAGTTGACAAATTGGTGCAATGATATTTATTGAAGACTCTCAGAGAGACAAACAGTATATTTATTGCAAGCACAGGAATACAGAGTCATGTGGAGAATCTGATGGAATACATAGGCTTCTCCTAATGAGCCCAAAAAGCACAGTATATTGTTCAAGTTTTGCCCAAGCTTATATGACTTATTCTTCAATTTAACCTTAAATACCAGACATAATTCTGTTATTGGGGGTCTTTATAATCAGGAAACTACTTTTCATAATATCACCACAAATTGCACAAGTTTAATGCCACTGTTCAAGTAATAGTTAAATGTCCACCATTTTGAATCTGGCAGTTTGCATGCATCTTTCAAGAGAAAATGTGTTGTAGGTCAAGTATATATTTTGTAGTTCCCATTTGCCTCTGTGAGTATGGCATTAACTGTCAAAAACTGGATTTTGACATCCATATTTTGAAACCATAATTTTATACTGCCATTGTAAAAGTCCTAGGATGCTGCTGCTACAATACTAAAGAAGTGTTGTTTAGAATATCGTAAGAGCCAGGTGTTGCTCTCACGCTTATGTTGGAGTTGTCCAGGAAGTGCTCTCTGCAGCAATATTGTCTCCTCAACAGTTCTTTGTATGGCATCAAACTCTAGGGAATATATGTGGAAACGGAAATGGGAAACATGATTAAGCAGAGACACCAAAGGGACTTGGAAGGAATTGGTAATGTTCTATTTGTACCTGCATGATACTTAAACGTTAAATTTATTGTTATTCTTCAAGTTGCTTATTAAAGTAAAATGCACAGACATTAAATGTACCAGTCATTGAAGTCTGACAAATGTGTAGCAGTGTAATCAACATAACAATCAAGATGTAAGGTATTTCCCCTACCCCAGATAGTTTACTCATGTCCCATTTGTCAATCCCTACCCCTTTACAGAAACTACTGTTTGCTATAATTCTAAATCATCTTTGCCTATTCTTCAATTTCATTTGGAATTTGCTTTTTCGTAACTGGTTTTTTTTACTCAATATATACATTTTTAAGATTCATCTGTATTGTTACATGCATATACAGTTTGATCTTTCTCTATTTTAAATGAGCCTTCCCTGAGGTAAATTTATATACAGCAAAATTTACTAATTTTAAGTGTACTGTTAGATGAATTTGGGAAAATATGTATAGTTGTGTCACCACCACATACATAACCAAGATAACTTCTTTTTGGTCAAACTCAGTGAAATAAATCTTAGTCCAAGATGATATTAAAATGATCCACAGAAACTGATTCAGTATGGTGACTTTGTAAACTAAACAGAGAATGAGTATTTTTCCTGTAACTGATTGGATACCAACTACAGATTTTCCTCGATTTATGATGGGATTACGTATCAGTAAATCCATCACAAATCGAAAATATCGTAAGTCAAAAATATATTTAATACACCTAAACTGCTGACATCATAGCTGCACTTATCCTACCCTAAATGTGTTCAAAATATCTATATCAGCCTAGAGTAGGGCAAAATCATCTAACACAAAGCCTATTTTATAATAAAGTGTTGGATATCTCATGTAATTGAATACTGTCCTAGATGTGAAAAACACAATGGTTGTATGCGTACAGAATGGTTTAAGTGTATCTGCTATTTCCCTCTGTGATTGTGTGAGAGACTGGGAGCTGGGGCTCCCTGCCCAGCATCCTGAGAGAGGATTGTACCACATGTCGCTAGCCTAGGAAAAAAATCCAAATTCAGAATTCAAAGTACATTTCTATTGAATGTGTATCATTTTAGCACCATCATAAGTTGGAAAAAAAATATAAGTTGAACCATTGTAAGTTAGGGACCATCAGTAAAAATTTGACAAACTCTGAATTTTATTTTAACACCATTAATGCCTATTTATTTTGTCAGCAACCATGATGCACAGTTACTGTTTACATCCTGGTAGAAGAAAAAAAGTTTTGGAGACTTCCTGGATGAATAGAAACATAGGGGCTGCATTGCTGAATATGGTAATAGATTGTTGCATTGTAATGATTGTGGTTTTATAAGACGGTATCAGAGTTTTGTAAATAGTCCTAAGGTTTTAAAAATATTTTTGAAACATGGCTCGGAATTATTAAACTAATGTATCAGCGGATACTGAAGACAGAAATAGTGAGGAAGAACTACTAAAAGCCCAAACAGCTGAGTTTCTGTTAGGTAGGTTTTTATCAGAATTGTATGAGTAAGGGTTCTCTGCCGTAACTGAAATCAGTTTTGTAATTTGTCACTTGTCCACAGCAGATAGTCTCAAGGAAACCGTCCAGATGTTAAATTGCCACATGCTTCAAGTTAATGAACCTTTAACTTATGATTGGCCTTTTCATAAACACAAAGACACATAAAGGAAGGGGGAAAGAAAGGAGAGAGGGAAAGGAGAGAGAGGAGGAGGAGGGTGGAAAGAAGAGAAGAGGAGGAGGGTGGAAAGAAGAGAAGAGGAGGAGGGTGGAAAGAAGAGAAGAGGAGGAGGGTGGAAAGAAGAGAAGAGGAGGAGGGTGGAAAGAAAAGAGGGTGGAAAGAAGAGAGGAGGAGGAGGGTGGAAAGAAGAGAGAAGAGGAGGAGGGTGGAAAGAAGAGAGAGGGAAGACCTCTTGAGGTATTTTGCCTAAAGGCCTTTGACATCAGCAGGGCTCCACTTTTTAACTTTTTCCAAACCCAGTTGCACTATTTTTATAGCTTTATTTCTGGACTTAGCAGAAAAACAGAGGTGGATTCAGTTAAGAGAGTTATTCTCCAGGGCATATCTGCCAGGATTTTCTTTTCTCAATACATCTTATTTAACCTGAAGCAGCAGTAAGAATCGAAGCCCTATTCAGCAAAATGGAGATTCTTTCAGTATGTTTCTTTGCCATGGTATTCACTGCAACACCAGAACATAAAAACTGGGTCCTAGGTAACTCTACAGTGGTAATGCGAGAAGCCTAACTTCTTTCTTCCTGGCTTTCCGGTAAAGGGAATGAAAGCACAGGTGAAACTAAACCTCAGATATCTTTAATAATATTAATTCTGGCTTCCCAAACCCTTGCTGTAGCCAGAGATCAATAAAGAGGGAAGAGTAAGGGAAAAAAATGTATATATAGTATTTCCTAACAAAGAAGACTAATAAAACATGGGTTGAATATACATGTGAACTATTCACACATAGTTCATCAGATCCACCTGGTAATTGTAGTGACCATGTATGTAGTTAGTGGCTTAATCCAGAGGAAGACAAAACAAGAAAGCCTCAGGACAGGAGGTAGTACATAACTTAGAGCAAGGTAGGCTCCTACCCTCTCATAGAAACTGAAAGATGTCGACATTCCAGAGCTGCCTCCCCCATCCTTGAGAAAGACTTTTTTGGGTCTTCAAGCAGACAAAAGATCTATGTAGTTTTCAAAAGGATATATATATATTTTTTTTTTTTTGAAAGGAGAATGTGCTTACAATTATACATTTTCTAAAATAAATGCTTTTAGAAAAAAGAGAGATCTTTTCCCTTATTTTTGATAAGGAAGGAGAATTAAGTCTTTTTAAATTTTTATTTACCCTTACACCTTTCAGTTACTTATTAATTCATTATGTAGTTGGCACATGTGCCCTATTATATTATTGCTTAAAACTACCAACTCATCAATTTCACTATGCAACTTATTTAAGAAATATCACAAAAATATGTAAAAAAATAAAACACCATAGCAGAGTAGAGGATAGATGTCTCAGGCCAAAGTTATCTAAAGTAATTAAGTGAAATAAACATGAAGTTATTTTTCATAGCTACAACTCATTAATGGTTCAAAATTTCAGGTAAAACAAAATTTTAGTTTTACATCAAGTCAAGTGTTCCATAGGGATAGAAGAAAACCCCAGAAGCAAATATATTTATGGGTTCTTAAAGATACTAGACTATATGACACTATGACTAATCAATTATCAGTATAAACCATATTCATTTTGTCTAACCAACAGAAGTCACCCATAATTCTATCAGAATAGAAGCAAAGCCTATACTAAAAGTGTTTTTGTTTTTTTTTTAAAGATTTTATTTATTTATTTGAGAGAGAGAGAATGAGAGACAGCACGAGAGGGAAGAGGGCAGAGGGAGAAGCAGACCCCCCGCTGAGCAGGGAGCCCAATGCGGGACTCGATCCCGGGACTCCAGGATCATGACCTGAGCCGAAGGCAGTCGCCTAACCGACTGAGCCACCCAGGCGCCCTAAAAGTGTTTTTTTAAATTATGACGTAAACATAAATAGCATTATAATTCTAGACTTATTTGAATCTATGTGTAAATTTAAGTGTAAATTCCTAACTAAATTCTTAAACATGAAAAATTAATTTTTATAAATAACAGCATAAGACTCTCTTTCTGTATAACAGTGGTTCTTAACTAGAGATAATTCCCCACTCCCCTGGAGGTATTTGGCAATGCCTGGAGCATTTTGGCTGTCCTGCTATCAGCATCTAGTGAGTAGAGGCCTGGGATGCTGCTAAATATCCTAAATGCTAAATGCACAGGACAGCCCCCACAATAAAGAATTATCCAGTTCAAATACCAGTACTGCCTAGATTAAGAAATTTGATGTGTTATAGTTGATTTTGTGACAGTAATTAGTGCAATTCAACTTTTCTCCCACACGGAGATGTCTAATATGGGTACTGACCTATAGATCCTAGTTTGAAACTAAAGTTGATACTGTTTTGCGCTGAAACATAGAAATTATGAAGTATGAATAGATCATTCTAACCTGTGAGAAACTTAACAATTTTCTTGCATTATTGAATAACCTGACATAAAATACCTGAAGCTGACAAGATGATAGAGCAACATCTGTAGTACAGAGGTAAAAGCTGTCCCTAAAGTCTTCTGTCTTGACAGTTTATTGTGAAATGATTTAGTATCACAAAAAGAAAAACATATCAACAAAGTGTAGGGGTTATCCCCAGTTTAGCAGACTAAATCTGACAAGGACAATGTTTCATGTTTCTAACCAAACAATATGCACAAATTAAATCACAGTAACATCTCCTCTGGTAGTTGGAAATAATAGAAAATGGCAAATCTTTGGCAACAGAAAATTAAGTATCTTAATGACCTAAAACTTAAGACAAATAATGTTTTAAAAAATTGAACATGAACCCTTCCTTCAAGCATTGTCTGGGAGAAGGTTAAGCTGTATTTTATACCATAAAGATTTATGTTATATGAGAACAGATATTTCTTACTAATATATTTATCAAAATCTGTTCCTTAGTATAGGAGAGACAAACTGATTTTAAGAGTTAATTAGATATTAGTTTCATTTTACCAAATTTATATATAAAATACAAAATTCATTACCAGTAACAAAATGGGATCATACAGAGATGATCCCTGACTTAACGATGTTTTGATGTAGGATTTTTTGGCTTTACAATGGTATGAAAGCGATACCCATCCAGTAGCAATGTACCTTGAATTTTGATCTTTTCCTTGGGCTAGTCCTATGGGGCACAACCCTCTCATGATGCTGGGCTTTGGCAGTGAGATGCAGCTCCCACATGTTCACACCATCATGAGAGTGAACAACCCTTACACTGACAACCTTTCTCTACTATCCAGCCATTCTGTTTTTCACTTTCAGTACAGTATTCACTGAATGACATAAGATATTCAACACTTCATTATAGAATAGTCTTTGTGTTAGATGATTTTGCCCAATTGTAGGCTAATGTCTGTGTTCTGAGCACATTTAAGAGGCTTGGCTAAGCTAGGATGTTTGGTAGGTTAGGTATTAAATGCATTTTTGACTTAATAGTATTTTCAACTTACAATGGGTATATCAGGACACAACTCCATCGTAAGTCAAGGAAGAGCTGTACCTTGTTATTTTACAATTAAAAAGCTATATGTCCATGGCTTGAGTGGTAAAGATATGGATTTCAGATCATGATAACTACTTTGTAGTCACCTATGGAGGATACTTAAAATTCTCAACTACTTATATAACATTCTTCACTTCTGCTTAAAACATAATTTTATCAGAGTAGGTAAGACTACTCATAAAATTACTTTATGCCCAAGGACCTGAAATTCCCTTTGTTGTGATTACATTGTTTCAAAATCCATTACTTCTCCAACACCATCTCTGAAACAATTTTCCTATGATTGTATTGTATCAAAAGCTCTATCTCTTATTCACCAAATAATTTTTTTTTTTTTTTTACTATCTTGTCACCAGACAGAAGAAGCATCGTCACTTTGATTATACTTGAACAAAGTCTAGTCTACTTTCCTTTCAGACAGTTTTTTCTTTGTATTTGCCATTTCTAGGATTCACTGCTATTTGCAAACCACTTAAAGTCCTATTCTGAATAAATAGAAATTCTCATTATAAGGGAGACTTCCAGTTCATTATGGATGAAACAAAAAAAAAATCCTTTGATATATAGTTCAACATTTTATGCCTACTATTTTCAGAATAAAAAAAACCTGAAACCGAAAAAAGGAAGGTTGATTTTAAAAAAGAAGAAAAGGAAAATGTCCCAGGGCTTCCCAGCAATAACTTAGGGAAAAATATTTTCTTGGTATCTCTAAGCTAAAAGACGCATTAAAGGAAATTTAAGCAACTCTCCCATGTATTTCTCTAATACGTAAGTCCAAAAGCAAAATTTAAAGACTTGGAATTTTGTCAAAATAAGAGCAAACTTTGAATTAGAGTAAGGCACTTTGGAAATAATTTTAAATATCATTAAAATTACATATGGATGCATCCTTTCTCTCCCTTTTTTTTTTTCTGCTTTCATTTCCTTATTTCTTTCACTAAATGAAAGGACTTATAAATGGTTTTTGCTTAATGATATCGATAATATGTATCTCTATTAGTTTTCTATTACTGGATAGCAAGTTACCACAACATTGGTGGCTTACAACAGCATGTTTATTATCTCAGGATTTGTATGGGTAAGAACTCTGGGCATGACTTAACTGGGTTCTCTGCTCAAAATATCTCACAAAGATGTTAGCTAGAGCTGTGTCACCTGAAGACTCAACCGGGGCGGGGGGGGGGATCTGATTTAAGCTCACTCATGGTGATTACACATACTCTTTTTTTTTTTTTGGTGGGTTGTTGTTCTAAGGGCTTGTTCCTCCTCAGCTTTTGTTCAGAGGCCACTTTTAGTCCCTTGCCTCCCAATGGCCAGATCACAATATAACAATTTGTTTCATCAAAGCCAGCAAGGAAGAGACTGCCAAAAAAGACAAGTTAAGATATTATGTAATGCAATCGTGGGAGTGACACTCCATCCTTGCTGTATTCTATTGGTTAGAAACAAGTCACATGTTCTGCCCATGTGCAAGAAGAGGGGATTACAGAAGGGCATGAATAGCAGGAGAAGGTAAGGTAGTAACACCAGCTTAGAGTCTGTTCTACACAATAGCTAAAATATGTTGAAAACTTAAGGTTCCAAAATTCCTTTTCTTGGTGGTAAAGAACTAATGAATCTTGGCTGGGGTTATAACTCTCAGGAATAAATGCTACTGATTTTTGCCTCCCCTATAGCTAATCAGTTAGGTGGCCAGTGGAATAAGAGAGCAAATTATATGTACTTCTTTCTTCCCACGTTCTGGAACTTGAATGTGTTCCTAAATTATCTTTGATTACATGGCATGCTGTCTAAGCCCTTTACATGTACTAATCCATTTAATTATAACATACTTCTAAAAAGTAGGGAGTCTAATTACCCTACTATTA
Source organism: Leptonychotes weddellii (assembly GCF_054177405.1). NCBI lineage: Eukaryota > Metazoa > Chordata > Mammalia > Carnivora > Phocidae > Leptonychotes > Leptonychotes weddellii. The sequence continues at coordinate 147,002,483 of NC_138372.1, forward strand.
CAGATAAGGAAAGTGACAGAAAAAGGAAAATATTTTGTTCAAAGATAAGTTCTGGTGCCACAGTCTGAACTTGGAGTATAAATCTAGAGTTTACAGTTTTATCACTATTAGTTTTCATCTCTAAAATCTCATATTTGGTATTAGTTCTCTAGTAAGCAAAACTTTAAACTCAGACCAAATTACTGCAACAGCAAAGAAAAATCATCTGTGTCTTATGGAAAGGTTTCAAAATATCCATTTGATTTCATCAGTGGTGATAACTACTTTGGTATCACTGGAAAAATGAACTCAGAGGGATATGTTAGGAATGTTTTATATTTTTATTAATAAATTTTAATTTTTTTTTTTAAGATTTTATTTATTTGACAGAGAGACAGAAGAGCACAAGCAGAGGGAATGGCAGAGGGAGAGGGAGAAGCAGGCTCTGCACTGAGCAGGGAGCCTGATGCGGGACTTGATCCCAGGACTCTGGGATCATGACCTGAGCCGAAGGCAGACACTTAACCATCTGAGCCACCCAGGCGCCCAAATTTTAATTCATCCTTTATATATGATAAGAGTTTTCTGAACAGTTATCTATAAGAAAAACAAACTCCATATAAAAAAGAACTATCAAAGAAAGAAAGAAAGAAAAACAAAGACCCTATCAGTATAGGGCTTATATGAAGTAGGAAAAACCTGGAGGCTTGTCCTGAACATTCATAGCATTTGATATTATTAATGAAAATAGATTAGTTTTGATAAATGTAATTGCCTAAAATAAAATAAACTTAAGTCTATCTTCTTAAAGTTCCAGCATATTAAGTAGTAGTTTACCCTTTAGCACCAAAAATAAATTTTCTTGCTCTCTGAATTAATCTCTATTGTTTCCAAAAAGGAGCACAAATGCACACACAAAAACATACCAAGAACAAATTAAGTGGTAAAAAAGCCATTAAGAATTACTTAGCTCTTTCCTTTTCTCCACCACCGTGGTGTGTAGGGTTGGCTGTTTCTCACCATGTCTTTTCACAAGACTTTCAGGATCTAGTGATTCCTGGCCAAGAAACAAAAGCAGAATCATCCCATTCCCCACTGGATTCAGATGAAAACTGGTAATAAAATCAGGCACTGGGTATTATACGCAACTGATGAGTTTTTGAACACTATATCTGAAACTAACAATGTACTATGTGTTGGCTAATTTAAATTAAAAAAATGAATTTAAATTAAAAAAAAAAAAGTACAACTCCAAGAGGAGGCATTGGAGGAGAACCAGGCTGGGTCTATAAGGGATCACACATGAGGTGGCACACATTTATGCTGCATGAGGTCATGTGCTTGTATCCTGTCACTCCGTGAACATCACTACTACCTGAACAATAGACATTTCTATCGAGGTAATGAATTTCTGTTACTATACTTCTGCACCACCAGGTTGGTTCAGTAATAAATATATGAGACCCTTTGTTTGAAAAGAAAAATAATTACTTAGTATAGCGTTATGATGAACACAATATCCCAGAGTAGAGATTCAAGCCCTGGCCAATGAGCATAGCTGGAACTTCTTGTATACGTTGCACTGCGCCTACCATCAACTGATTACCTTCTAGGAGAAATGAAACAAGCAAGCAGAGCTTTCCTTGGACCTCAACTGTGAACATTCATTCATGTCTGGTGCCTCAAATTCTTTGCCACTCTGGCATATCCAGGATGACCCCAAAAGCATTAGAAGTACTGATTTTAGAGTTACAAATAAATGTCAGTAGGTAGGCTTAATTAGCAAATACAGAATCTTTAAATAATGAGGAAAGATGTCTATCCATTAGGGTAATACTTGTAAAATTCTTCTCCCACACTAATACATGCAGAAGTCACACTATTCGTTCATCTCTACCAGTGACTCCCTGTGGTAATGACTTATAAAGATCTAGGACTCCCTGGAAATTTTTCTTTGCATGAGGATAGATAGAAAAATAGTAGAGCTTCACTTAATTTTTTTAAAAATCACATTCAGGGGTGCCTGGGTGGCTCAGTTGTTAAGCATCTGCCTTCCGCTCAGGTCATGATCCTGGAGTTCTGGGATCGAGCCCTACATCAGGCTCCCTGTAGCCGATTTCTCCCTCTCCCACTTCCCCTGCTTGTGTTCCCTCTCTTGCTGTCTCTCTCTCTGTCAAATAAATAAATAAAATATTTAAAAATAAATAAATGTTTTTTCAAAAAAACACATTTAAATTAGCCATAAAATAAGATTGTGAAGAGGAATAATTTTGAGTGTGTTCTCAAAACAAACAAAAAAAAACCCAGTTATACACACACATAATTTTCTAGTTATTAGAGGGGATAAGACACACAACCAAGTTCTTTTTATTATGACATAGGTTTTTTGATATATTTAAAATTAAGCTGCCAGCATTATTCAAAATGACTTCTATTTTCAGGCTTATTACAATTTTTAATTTATATTTCTCCCCATTATCATGCTTCATGCTTCCTTAATTAAATTGTTTTGTGTATCCATCTAAATGATGTTCTTTGCTTCACTGTTTCATGCACTGTGTGTACCAATTTGATAATGAAGTAAAACAATCCAGGACTTTATAGGATTTTTAAAAAAATTTTAACTCACTAGCTCTAAACTTAAATATTTAAGTTTGAAACTGTTTCATTTTCTTGGGCATTTCTCTCAAATATAAGAGTAATATATTCTGCCCTTTATTATATATTTAGATACTAGTTTTTCATTAGAATATAATTATTATTAAACAAATATTTGAACGCTGCTCTGAATTCCATGTAATATATAAAAAAAGACTCCATCCCCTGCCATCATCACCTTCCCCTACCTCAAAACAACCATAACCACAAGAATAATAGGTCCTAGAGTTTATCTGGAAGCTGTAGAAACCTAACATATTATTTATCTCCATACCTTTGTATGGCAAGACTAGCAGACTAATAGAATTTTACTTTGCTCCCCTACCAACTTTTAGCAAAACACCACTTTCTCTGAACCTGATTTATTTATTCTATACAATTAAAGGAATAATAACTATGGTAGATATATTACATGGTTATGGTGAGGATCAGATAAAATAGTTTAAAGTTATTTTAAATTGCAAGACAAATATAAAAATTACTGTTTGATTTGATATATATTTTTTAATTTGAGTATAGTTGATGCACAATGTAAAATTTGTTTCAGGTTTACAACTTAGTGATTTGACAAGTTTGTATATTATGCTATGTTCATCACAACTATAGCTACCATCTGTCCCATTACATTGCTACTACAGTATCTTTGACTGTATTCCTTATGCTATGACTTAATCATTCCATAACTGAAAGCCTGTATCTCCCTCTTTCCTTCACCCATTTTGCCAAACCCCCCAACCTCCTCCCTTCTGGAAACCATCAGTTCTTGTAATTTATAGGTGTGATTCTGTTTTTTGTTTATTCATTTTTTTAATTCCACTTTTGAATGGAATCATACAGTATTTGTCTTTCTCTGTCTGACTTATTTCATTATATCCTCTAGGTCCATCCATGTTGTTGCAAAAGACATGGTCTGATCATTTTTTAGGACTGTGTAATATTCCATTGTGTGTATCTCTGTGTGTACACACACATCTTCTTCATCTATCAATGGACACTTAAGTTACTTCCATATCTTGACTATTATAAATAATGCTATAATAAACATAGGGTGTATATATCTTTTTGAATTAGTATTTTTATTTTCTTTGGATAAATATCCAGTAGTGGAATTACCAGATCCAATGATATTTTTATTTTTAATTTTTTGAGGAACCTCCCTACTGTTTTCCACAGTGGTTGCACCAATTTACTTTCCCACCAACAGTGCACAAGGGTTCCTTTTTCTCCAACACTTCACCAATACATATTTCTTGTCATTTTGATGTTAGCCATTCTAACAGATGTGAGGTGATATCTCACTGTGGTTTTGATTTGCATTTCCCTGGTATTTAGTGATGTTGAGCATCTTTTTATGTGTCTGTTGGCCATCTGCATGCCTTCTTTGGAAAAATGTCTATTCAGGTCTCTGCCCATTTTTAAATCAGATTGGTGTGCTTTGGTGTTGAGTTGTATAATTTTTTAATATATTTTTATTATTAACTCCTTATCAAATATATTATTTGCAAATATCTTCTCCCATTCAGTAGGTTGTGTTTTTGTTTTGTTGATGGTTTCCATTGCTGTGCAAGCGCTTTTTATTTGGATGTAGTCCCAATAGTTTATTTTTGCTTTTGTTTCCCTTGTAATAGAACACATATTTGGAAGTACATCTCTACAGCCAATGTCAGAGAAGTTACTGTCTCTGTTCTCTTCTCAGAATTCTATGGTTTCAGGTCTCACATTTAGGTCGACCTTTTAATGAATTTTGAGTTTGGTTTTGTGTGTGGTATAAAAGTGGTCCAGTTTCATTCTTTTACATGTAACTGTCCAGTTTTCTAACACCATTTATTGAAAAGAAGACCCATCTTTTCCCCATTGTATATACTTGCCTCCTCAGCCATAGATTAATGGACGATATAATTGTAGGTTAATTTCTGGGGTCTCTATTCTGTTCCACTGATGTGTCTGTTTTTGTGCCAGTAATAAACTGTTTTGACTATTACAGCTTTGTCTATATCTGGGCTTGTGATACCTCCAGCTTTGTTCTTCTTTCTCAGGATTGCTTTGGTTATTCAGGGTCTTCCGTGGTTCCATACAAACTTTAGGATTAATTATTTAGTTTTGTAAAATATGCTCATGGTATTTTGATAGGGATTGCATTGAATCTGTTTTGAGCATTGAATTGCTTTTGGTAATTGGACATTTTACCAATATTAAGTCTTGAATCCATGAGTATGGAATATCTTTCCATTTGTTTGTCATCTTTAACATCTTTCATCAGTATTTCATAGTTTTCAGTGATGTTTTTATGAAGAAAGATTTACTAAGTGCTATGGTGTGCATTGTGAATTGTGTAAGACTGTTGAATCACAAACCTGTACCTCTAAAACAAATAATACATTATATGTTAAAAAAATAGAAGAAGATAGTAGGAAGGGAAAAATGTAAAAGAAGTAAACAAAAATACAGTAGTCAGTAAACCTGATTGCATTTTAAATTTGTGTTTAAGTGTCTGCTCTTCCATGAAAAATTAATTTTGTTAGGGTAAGATTATTATTGCTCTTATTGATGTTTCCTTACTCTATACCTAGCATAGTGCATGGACCAAAGCAATTTCTCAAAATATATTCGTTAAGTAAATGAGGATAAACATTGTCTTCCTAACCAAATTATTAGAAGCAAAAATAAATTCCATATATACATATATATGTAAATATTTTATAGTTTATAAAACTTTCTCATTTTTTTAGTTATTGTTTCTTAAATTTAGGACTTGTCCTCCTTTATGTATGAGCAGTAATCCTATCCATACAGAGTTGTCATTATTCTCCAGTTACTTGTGTCTTTGGATTTTTCCACTTATGATTATATTTTGACAAGATCTATTTATAAGGACTTTTGAAGCAGCTGTCCTTAAGTATAATTGTGATCCTTAGGTAAAAAACTATGAAGCTAACAGTCACACAAAAACATGATGCAGAGACTGACACTTAAACATTGGGGAAAATGGAAAATAATGACAGTAAACCAAACTTTAATAACAACTCTTAATGATCTAAATAAAAGTTTTTTGTTTTCCAGTTATATTCACAGGAAAAGGGGGACAATTTACACTGAAAAACTAGTCACTCAAACACTTCTGTTATGTAATAACAGGTTGGATTCAATCACGTTAAATACTAAATCCTACCTTTTTTGTTTCTTTTACATTTAACATAGGGGCAGAGTTAGACAGTTTTGCTTAAGTAGTGATTCAGATATCGTTTAGAATGTTCTAATTTGGTGACTAACAGACTTCCTCACAACTTGTAGATATCAGATTTGAATTTGCAAATAGAAGATAATTCACCTGAGCTCTCTTCCTTTCTTCCACACCAGCAGGCTTTGGGAGGCTCTCTGCCTATTATGTCTCACTATGTATAGCTGTACATATATCCCCAGAGGATCACCTTCTTCAAATGAAGTCAAAACCATTAAAAAGCAACCAAAATTCAAAATTTTATAAATTACATGAAGCATAGTTACCTGTGTTTGCTGGTAAACACAAGTTCAAGGTTTCATTTGGCCTCACTCAACTGAATGTCAACAAACTTATCCATGACATAAATTGCAAGAAAAAATCTGAGAAATCTGTGTTTAGTCTTATGTTTCCTACTTGTAAGGAAGGGTGTTGAGCTTCCCCTCTATTTTTATTGTTTAATACCCTTCTGCTCTTTCCTTCCATTCTTCAAACAAAATGGGTAGAAGTCTCTCATTTACATATATTCTTTCACTAATTATTTATACATATATTATCATTCATATTTATCAAAATCACACAGTATTTGCTCTATTTCAATAACAAAGTGATTTAAAAATTTTCAAATAATTAACAAGCAAGCAAAAAGTGACTTGGGGGAAATAAAGTATGCAAAAATTCAAGAGCTATACATAACCTATTTAATAACATTGTCTTAATAAGAATAAGTGATGGTTAAGGAACTGGGTAATATACCTCAAGGTCTTTTTTCTTTGGTGTTGTTAATCTTCTTTCATGGAATTGACTCAGTGACTGGTAGCATATCTCATTGAGACACTATGGGTTATGTATTTTGAGGTAATAAAAATAGTAGTTTTTGAAATAGTATATGGTAGACTGATTAATGGTTGCCCAAATATGTCCATGTTGTGAATATATTACCTTACATGATAAGACGGACTCAGTAATGTGATCAAGTATTTTCTTTTGTCCCTGATTAAGCTTTTTATTCTTGAAGCTTTTGTCTTGCTACACAGCATTTCCAGGAAATGAGTTTTGTTTTGTTTTGTTTTAAATTCATTTAATTAACATATAGTGTATCATTAGTTTCAGAGGTAGAGTTCAGTGATTCATCAGTCTTATATAATACCCAGTGCTCACTACATCACATGCCCTCCTTAATGTCCATCACCCAGTTACTCCATCCCCTCCAGCAACCCTCAATTTGTTTCCTATGATTAAGAGTCTCTTATGGTATGTCTCCCTCTCTGATTTCCTCTTGTTTTATTTTTTCCTCTTTTCCCCTATGATCCTCTGTTTTGTTTTTTAAATTCCACATATGAGTGAGATCATGTGATAATTGTCTTTCTCTTATTTCGCTTAGCATAATACTCTCTAGTTCCATCCATGTCATTCCAAATGGCAAGATTTCTTTTTTTTTTTTTTGATGGCTGAGTAGTATTCCAGTGTGTGTGTGTGTGTGTGTGTATGTATGTATCACAACTTCTTCATCCATTCATCTGTTGAAGGACATCTGGGCTCTTTCTATATTTTGGCTATTGTGGACATTGCTTCTATAAACATTGGGGTGCAGGGGCCACTTTGGATCATTCCATTTGTATCTTTGGGGAATACCCAGTAGTTCAGTTGCTAGGTCATAGGGTAGCTCTATTTTCAACTTTTTGAGGAACCTCCATACCGTTTTCCAGAGTGGTTGCACCAGCTTGCATTCCCACCAACAGTGTAAGAGGTTCCCCTTTCTCCACATCCTCGCCAACATCTGTCATTTCCTGACACCATACATAAAAATAGACTCAAAATGGATGAAAGATCAAGTATTTTTGAATTGGGGAAATTACACTATATTATCTGGGTGGGCCTGATGTAATCACAAGGATCCTTAATAAGAGAAAGGTCAGAGTGAGGACAACATAATGTGATGATGGAAGAAGGTTTTGGAGGAACGTGGTCACAAAGCCAAGGAAGGTCTGCAGCCTCTAGAGTCTGGAGCCAGCAGGGAACAGCTTCTTTCCTGGGACCCTCATAAGTAACCAGCCCTTCCAACACCTTAATCTTAACCTGTAAGACTAATTTCAGACTTCTGACATCCAGAACTATCAGAGAAGAAACATGTGTTATGTCACTAAGTATGTGATAATTTGTTGTAGCAGCAACAGGAAAAAGTGATTTGATTTGTGGCTGATGAGGACAAGAATGAAAGTGCTGTTATGTCTCTTCTTCACTAGATTATTACAGGGGTCTGAAAAGACAACTAAATGTAATAAATCCAGCGTATCTAATGAGAAGGTGAGTGATTATATCACAATCTAGGTATTGCTCTATGATCTAGTTATGATACAGTGCAGGGACATATGTGAAAATCAGTTAAATTGGTAATAGCCATATTCTAAAAATTGGGCTTCTATGACAAGCCAATGAGTGAGCATCGAGATCCACAGTATATCAAAGAAATACTCAAGAAATTCTCCTAGGTTCAGCAAGCAATATTCCTGTTAAGAATACATATACATTTTCAAATCAAATGGAGTCAAGTACTCCGGTTATTTTGCCATAAATACCTCCTGTGCACTTTAGTGAACTCTGTTATCTTCAAACATCAATGGCTGCTTATGTATTGATGTAAAATGTAGTGACTTAATAAGTAACTTATTACTTGGCAGTGTTCTCAACTTTGATTTTTTCTTTTCTTTTACACTTCTACACTAGATAGAGCAGCACAGGATTGTGCTCAGTCTCCAAAGGCTATTGAAGATCCTAGATACATACAATTGAAATAGCCCTGAAAAGACAGAGAATAGATACACAGAATCAATATTGATACTTTTGAAAAGGTCCAAGGAACTGGTAGGACCCAAACTAAGGGTGTAATATGTAATAATAGGATGAGAAGGGTTGAAAAATATGTAGAAGTTAGAAAGTATAGGATGAGGCATGTATCTGTATATTTGTATTTGCATATTGGTATCTCTATTTTGTTCCAAGAGTGTTTTATACAAGCTATATATATTGCTTTCATTAAGTCATTATCATTGCTCTACAATATGGTACTTTAGAAGAAAGTAAATTGTTTATTTGGAGACATAATTAAAATAGGCAAAAATCACTCAGAATATAGCCATATTGCTGAGATTATTTGTGCAGCTGTGACACACTGGCATGGCTGAAATATTCTAAAATCAAATCAAATCACTTAGTTCTGCTTTTTTGGTATATATGTGTGTATGTGGTTTATATGTGGTGTGTGTGTGTGTATATATATGGAGTGTATGTATGCATACTTGGTCCTTTGTGTCTCTAAACTAGCTTGACAACTTTTCATATTTTTTTTTTTTGCAACTTAATCAGCTTTGGTGTGAAGTAGAGGTGACCTGATTTTACTTTCTTAATTATATAATTCATATTTGAGCATAATATTGAAGTAGACAAACTATTCATTCTCACATGCCACCATTATAAATATTACTGCATTTTATAAAATGATTACTTTGCCCAAGTTCCCCTTAGAATTTTATAATCTTTACAATTTGTATTAAAGAAGGAAGTTGGCTTAGACCTCATTCCTTGTATCTTTGAAGAGTCATAATTACCCTAATTATCTGCTCCAGTGTGATGTTAAAATGCTTTAACATTCCACTTTACCTCCAGAGGAATGTACTTAGTTTCTAAGAAGTTGCCATCTGTTTTTTATTTGAATACTCACCATAGGTTAAAAATCCACTTGTGTGTTCAGTGCTATCAACATCATCCATCATGGATTTCCTATTTCAGGGGCAGATACTCTGCAAATGACAGGAGGAGGTATAAAAGCAAGAGTCAACAGTGCAGAGAAAGACCCAGATTTGTACCACCTCCTCTCTTCTCTGAAAACATAGAGACTCTTTTCATCCTTTATTCAACTTTTCTTTTTCCTCTTTAAATGAACCTTTAATAATCCTTATCAATCCCAGAATGGTCTTTGCAACCTTCCTTAATTCCGTCCAGTTCTCTGTTAATGTACATATTTTTACAAAGGATTGGAAATATTTGCAGTTGCAAATATTGCATTTTGAGAAAAGTGATGTATGAAAATTAGTGGAGTAAAGACTGAAAGTTACAATAACGTCATATTTTGATTAATTTGAACTATGTAAAGGACATGTACATTTGACTTAAAAAAATTACATAGACAGTATCAACCAGAAGTATCAGTTCATGTTACTTATACTACTGTTAAGCTTCCAAACCTGATTACAATTGATTGTCTATCAGTTGGATAGTTTAGATAAAGGGAAATTATTGGTTTTGAAAAAAACAACAACAACTATAAATTAGTGGTTTGTGAGGATGTTTTTCCCTTTATCACCAATCTGTTGATGGAGGTTATATATTCTCTCCCTAAAGGGAACAATTACATTTACTCAGTATTTTATATTGAGTTTAGAAAGTTAATGAGCTCTGTGAAATACAGTGCTATCTTGACCTGCCATTCAAACCTACATCTTAATAGAAATGCAAAATTTAGAGTACGCATATCAAGTTTAACTTTCAAGTAAATGTATAAAACACAACAGTGTCTTTAAGTGGTAATTTAAAATAAAATGAAGGGCGCCTGGGTGGCTCAGTTGGTTAAGCGACTGCCTTTGGCTCAGGTCATGATCCTGGAGTCCCAGGATCGAGTCCCGCATCGGGCTCCCTGCTCAGCAGGGAGTCTCCTTCTCCCTCTGACCCTCCCCCCTCTCATGCTCTCTCTATCTCATTCTCTCTCTCAAATAAATAAATAAAATCTTAAAAAAAAAAAAATAAAATGAATGTGTTCCTTCTTACCAAAGGAAAACATTTGTTACCATAGGTGTATGCAATCAAGAGTGGTGCCTATACAAAATGAATTTTTTGGACTGTACTTCCAGAGTATCTAAAATAGCAAGTTTTGATTTGGGTCTCAGGAGGCTAAATTTACTAGATGAAACAGAAACTAAAAATAGGCAAATCTTCTAAAATTTATACTAAAAGTTTTAGAATGTAAGTGGAATCAAAGAATATTTGTCCTTTTGTGACTGGCTGGCATATTTGACTTAGAATAATGTCCTCCTGGTTCATCCATGTTGTAACCTGTGATAGAATTTCGTCCTTTTTAAAGGTTATATCATTTTTGTTATGTGCATATACCCCATTTTGTTTATCCATTAATTTGTTGATGGATATTTGGGGTGCTTCTATCCCTTGGATATTGTGAATAATGCTGTGATAAACATAGGTGTGCAGATATCTTTTCAAGATCCTGCTTTGAGTACCTTGACATATATACCCAGAAATGAGATTGCTGGATCATATGGCAAATCTATTTTTAATTTTCTGAGGATTCTTCATACTATTTTCCGTACTGGCTACACCTCTTTACATTCCCACCTAGAGGGCACATGTGTTCCAACTTCTTGCATCCTCATCAACTTATTACTTTCTGCTTTTTTGAGAGTGGTCATCCTTATGGGTGTGAAATGACATCTCATTGTGGTTTTGATTTGCATTTCCCCAATGATTAGTGATGTTGGACAACTTTACATGTGATTATTGTACATTTTTATACCTTCTTTGGAGAAAACTCTATCAAGTTCTTTACTATTTATTTATTTATTACTTTTTTGTTTCAAGTTTTTCTTTAAATTCTAGTTAGTTAACATAAAGTGTAATATTGGTTTCAGCAGTAGAATTTAGTGATTCATCACTACATATAACGCCCAGTGCTCATCACAACAGGCACCCTCCTTAATATATCCATCACCCATTTAGCCCATTCCCTGCCCACCTCCTTCCAGCAACCTTCAGTTTGTTCTCTATAGTTAAGAGTCTCTCATGGTTTGCCTCCCTCTCTTATTTTACCCCCTTCCCCTATGTTCATCTGTTTTGTTTCTTAAATTCCACATATGAGTGAAATCATATGGTATTTGTCTTTCTCTGACTGTTTTGCTTAGCATAATACACTCTAGCTCCATCCGTGTCATTGCAATTGGCAAGTTTTCAAAGAACCAGCTTCTAGTTTCATTGATCTGATCTACTGTGTTTCTGGTTTCTAATTCATTGATTTCTGCTCTAATTTTAATTATTTCTCTTCTAATGTGTGGCTTAGGCATCGTTTGTTGCTTTTTCTCTAGTTCTTTAAGATATAGAGTTACTTGGTGAATTCGGGATTTTTCTGTTTTTTTGAGTGAGGCTTGGATGCCTATGTATTTCCCCCTTACGACTGCCTTTGCAGTATCCCATAGGTTTTGGACCCATGTGTTTTCATTCTCATTGATTTCCATGAATTGTTTAAGTTCTTCTTTGATTTCCTGGTTGACCCAAACATTCTTGAC